>NC_051231.1:25792548-26392548 GCF_015220715.1 Pygocentrus nattereri | reverse complement strand
TGCCTGGAAACCACCCCCCCATCGCTCCATGGCATAGATAAGGTGATTGATGCAATTATGTACAGGGTTTAAATATGTTTAGTGCTGTAAATATGTTCAATGTTTATTCTTATTATGTCAGTACAATGTCATTTATTTCATAAAACATCTTATGTCAGGTTGCGAGAACCGACATAAGCACTTAATAAATGTTCAAGTAGTGCTTCATAAACACATTATTCAGTGCTTATGAATGCGTCATAAAGCCCTTATGTAGGTAGCCTTCAAATAAAGTGTTACCCAAATTTCTTTAGGGAACCAAACGTGGCATTAAAGAATGAGTTGTGGCACCTTGTTTTTTGACTTCTCTTTCAAAAAAGTGGTTCTTCAAGGGTTCCTTAGTAAAGGCACTGGTTATATATAGAACTATGACAGGACAAAGAACCTTTGGAATGAGTCGGTGGTTCTTTGCATGGTTAAATGTTTCTTCTCTTTGAGGAAAAACCTGTGGATATGGTTCTTGCACAATGGTTTTGTATAGCACCAAAAGGGTTCTGCTAATCTTAGATGTCTTAGAACCTTGTAGAAGAGGTTTCAAGAGTTTCAGAGTTTCAAAAGTTTTTCTACTTCATCTGTCTTTCAAACATGGTTCTTTAGGCCACTAGAAGTTGCTCTTATATGGCATGACTAAAATCCCCTTGTTTTAAGAGTGTCCTCAAAAAAGGGGGTTTTCAAGGGTTCTTCAGTAAAGCCTATATATGTATATAAGGGTTCTTTAGTAAAGAACACTCAAAGAACTATTTGCACGATTAATGGGTTCTTTGCTAAATGAAAGGGATCTTCAGATTAATGGAGAATGTGCTTTAGATGGTTCTATATAGCACCAAAAAGGGTTCTTCTATTGTTACAAGATTGACATTGTAGGATATATAGGATATATTTAAGAGTATATATATATATATATATATATATATATATATATATATATATACATACATACATCATGTGTAGGACCATAACAACTCCTTAGCACCACAAAGGAAGCCATGGATGGTTTTGGTAGTATTTAGATTCCATTTTGGAGTGTAGATGTTTATGGTTTTTAATAAGCTATAACTTACGAGCAACCGTGCACAGCAGACAGATGAATGCGCTTTAGGATTATGGTTGATATGCTGCAGCCTGCTTACGTTACCATCATGTTACCAAGGAACATGCTTTTGTTTAGTACGCTGTAACTTAATATGCTCTAAACGTCTCGCTCTTTTGACTTACTCTGCAAGCTGGAGTATGTGCATATAGTTGAAGAACACGAGGATTTCCTCTAGCATTGCTATCACAAGTCTCCCGTCATGCCTAACAACATCACTAGACTGTGCCTCACCTCAGGGTGAAGCAGTATCAATTTCATTAGAAACAAAACTGCAGACTGGATACAGAGTTCCATATGGTGACCAAAATGATTTCAAAAGCTTTTACAGAACGTAATAAGCCATGTAGAACCCGTGTCATACATGTGGCACGTGGGCAGTAAGTGTCACCATCATACACCCTTAAAAAAGTGGCTCTTCAAAGGTTATGCAAAAGTTTGGGCATCAGTGGTTAATTTGCACGTTTTGTACACAGAAATCACGTTGTAATGCAAAATGGCGGTTGATTTGCTGCATTTAAAAAAATACACCTTAAAACGTGGTCTGTGCAAAAGTAATGGCACCCACAAATCTGTATGTTTTGTTTATTTATTTAGCAAAATATTATGCTCAGAAAGTCAGCAAACAATAGAAAGTGTGCACTGGGATGGAGAAAATTGCCAGAGTGAAGTCTGTTCCCTGTATAGGATGCGTTCATTTAGTGTCACAAGACCTGCAACCTGGTATAGAACTGTACAGAACACTGATGACTTAAAGAACCTTTTAAAATGGGCTCTACATAGCACCAAAACGGGTTTAGCTATTGTTGCAACTAATAGAACCCATGTGCTGGTGCTATATGGTGTAGAGGCTCATGCTGTACAGCAAGCCAAGAACTCATACAAGCGCTTCTGCGCACTGGACACATGAATATGGTTTATGAATATGGTTTATTATAAGAATAGAGGACAATGCGTTTAATCAGCTCTCTGCCAGAGCACACAGGAGCCCGAGGACTTTCCCCTTCCCCTTGCACTGGTATCACAAGCCTGCACTGGTGCACAGCAGCATCGCCAGACTGAGCCTCACCTCAGGAAGAAGTAGTAGTTGTTGTTCTCCACCACGCTGTATGAGTAGCAGGGGAAGTAGCCCAAGCCGGTGACGTTGAAGCGCGAGCCCGCGGGCACCTCCAGCATGCTGCCCCACGCCTGGTCGCACAGCAGCTCGATCTCGGCCGAGAAGAAAAGCCCCCCCGCGTCGTCCTGCCAGGGCAGGTAGTTGTAGACGCTGTACGGCTGCTCCTTGTGCACGGCGAGCACGCGCGCGAACACGATGATCTCGGCCAGCTCCGCGCGGCACGCCTCGCTCTGCGGCCGCCAGTCGTGCGCGAGCTGGCAGCTCGAGGAGGCGCGCGCGCACCACGACACGGTCAGCAGCAGCAGCGCCAGCAGCGCGCGAGCGGCCATCGCGCGGCAGACACAGCACGGCCCGGTGTAGGGGACCATGTGCGGAGCGCGATGTGCAACATCCAACGCCCCCCTCCCAGCCCCCTCATTACCCCACCTACCCCATCATTACCCCACCTACCCCAGCGTCCCACCCCCATTCCGAGGCGGGTAGGGCAGCCTACAAGCAGGGAAGGGCAAATACACCCAAATATGAGCTGTTAGTACAAATTACTGAATTACGAATCATCAAGTACAAATTTCTATCTATCTATCTATCTATCTATCTATCTATCTATCTATCTATCTATCTATCTATCTATCTATCTATCTATCTGTCTGTCTGTCTGTCTATCTATCTATCTATCTATCTATCTATCTATCTATCTATCTATCTATCTATCTATCTATCTATCTATTTGTCTGTCTGTCTGTCTGTCTGTCTGTCTGTCTGTCTGTCTGTCTATCTATCTATCTATCTATCTATCTATCTATCTATCTATCTATCTACCCTGTTCTTCAGTGTCAGGACCCCCACGGACCCTCACAGAGGAGGTACTATTTGGGTGGTGGATCATTCTCTGCACTGCAGTGACACTGGCATGGTGGTGGGTGTTATCACGTGTTTTTAAGTGTCAGTGTCACTGCTCGACTGAGAATAGTCCACCAACCAAAAATATCCAAACAACAGCGTCCTGTGGGCAGCGTCCTGTGGGCAGCGTCTTGTGACCACTGATGAAAGACTAGAGGACGACCAACACAAACTGTGCAGCAGCAGATGAGCTATTGTCTCTGACTTTACATCTACAAGGTGGACTGACAAGGTAGAAATGTCTAACAGAGTGGACAGTGAGCGGACACAGTGTTTAAAAACTCCAGCAGCACTGCTGTGTCTGATCCACTTGTACCAGCACAACACACACTACGACAACCACCACCACCACATCATTGTTACTGCAGTGCTAAGAATGATCCACCCAAATAGTACCTGCTCTGTGAGGGTCCATGGGGGTCCTGACACTGAAGAACAGGGTAAAAGGGGGCTTACAAAGTATCAGAGAAGCAGACGTACTACAGTCTGTAGTTGTAAAACTACAAAGTGCACCTATATAGTAAGTGGAGCTG
This sequence comes from Pygocentrus nattereri, assembly GCF_015220715.1. Classification (NCBI taxonomy): domain Eukaryota; kingdom Metazoa; phylum Chordata; class Actinopteri; order Characiformes; family Serrasalmidae; genus Pygocentrus; species Pygocentrus nattereri. Next base: position 26,388,869 of record NC_051231.1, on the reverse strand, counting down.
ATCAACTGGACAATGAGAGTAGAAACAAGTAGGTGGTCATAATGTTAGGCCTGATTGATACTATACTGTACTAGACAGGTAACCCAGACAACAAGTAACAGCAAAACGATTAGCACTGATTCCATCACTACCTGGTGAAAACTGAGACAGGTTGATTATTATTTGTTTATTGATCCATGTGTTTCTCTGCTGTTTAGTGAATTAAGCAATTCTAATAAGAGAGCAGGGATCTGTTTATTTACAGCAACTGAGTGTGACCTGAGAAGTCTTAAGGCTTTAGCATTGTATGGTGGATTATGTTGGAACACTTCTAAATGTCCTGTTTTGTCTGGATTATGACGAAACACCTTTTAAAAATGCCCTGTTTTGTCTGGATTATGATGAAACACTTTTTAAAAATGCTCTGTTTTGTCTGCATTAGGATAAAACACTTTCTAAAAATGCTGTTTTGTCTGGATTATGATAAAACACTTTCTAAAAATGCTCTGTTTTGTCTGGATTATGATAAAACACTTTCTAAAAATGCCCTGTTTTGTCTGGATTATGATAAAACACTTTCTAAAAATGCTCTGTTTTGTCTGGATTATGATAAAACACTTTCTAAAAATGCTCTGTTTTGTCTGGATTATGATAAAACACTTTCTAAAAATGCCCTGTTTTGTCTGGATTATGATAAAAACTTTCTAAAAATGCCCTGTTTTGTCTGGATTATGATGAAACACTTTTTAAAAATGCTCTGTTTTGTCTGGATTATGATAAAACACTTTCTAAAAATGCTCTGTTTTGTCTGGATTATGATAAAACACTTTCTAAAAATGCTCTGTTTTGTCTGGATTATGATAAAACAATTTCTAAAAATGCTCTGTTTGTCTGGACTATGATAAAACACTTTTTAAAAATGACCTGCTCCATCATAATCCAGATAAAACAGGACATTTAGAAGTGTCCCATCATAATCCAGACAAAACAGGGCATTTTAAAAAAGTGTTCCATCCTAATCCAGATAAAACAGGGCATTTAGAAGTGTTCCATCATAATCCAGATAAAACAGGGCATTTATAAAAGTGTTCCATCATAATCCAGATAAAACAGGGCATTTAGAAGTGTTCCATCATAATCCAGATAAAACAGGGCATTTATAAAAGTGTTCCATCATAATCCAGATAAAACAGGGCATTTATAAAAGTGTTCCATCATAATCCAGATAAAACAGGGCATTTAGAATTTTAAAAAAAGTGAACACTTTTTTAAAATGCCCTGTTTTGTCTGGATTATGGTGAAACACTTTTATAAATGCCCTGTTTTTCTGGGTCATGTTTTATTAGCTGTAGCTTAATTCAAATTTTAAAATAGTTCATTATTAGGTCATATAGGTGAGTATTATTAGGTGTATTATTAAGTATATATGTCATTATTTCATGTTACTAAGTTACATTTTTTGGTAGCCGCAACCAGAGAAAAGGAAGGGACAGCATAGGTGATTTTCTGTTCTCTGTTCTGTTCCAATGTTCTAAACTTTTAATACGGTGCTTTCAGACAAAGATGTGTCTCTTTTGGATTTAAAACTATTTTACCATTATCACCATTACACATACAAACTCAGAAGACACATGTAGGTTATGGATAGTAAACAAATTGGTTATACTTGCTTTGTAGACACTGTAGACACGGAACCCCTGGTTCCTATCTCTACTCTAGTAAATAAATCTGAGTATACCAGTTTCTTTACAGTGCACCATTTCACATAAATCCACTCTGAATGACTTTAAGCATTAACGACTGAAGTACACAGTCATTTTGTAAAATGGGTGGAATTCCTCTTGTGGTGGTGGCAAGAAAGAGAAATTGGATAAGAAAACTTTTGCAAGGGCTTTTACTGCCCCTTAGTGGTGCTAGTTTATTCTGTTAAATAGCTTTTTAGTAATATATTTACTTTAAATAAATAAGCACTTGTTGGGGATTTCTAGATGATGCAAATGCTATTTGTTAATTTTAAAGTGCTTTTTTAAGGTGTGCTGCCTCATAAAGTAACTGGGTGTGTCTGGTTTACTACTCTGTATGTATCCTTGTGTGTGTCCTTCCAAGGTAGAAAAGAGGACAGAACATTAAAAATAGGTAACATACAACTGCAGCCCTGTTACCATGGCAATCGATAACACCAGTGTTTCCCAACGATGGTCCTGGAGGCCCACTGCCCTGTACATTTTAATGCTTTCCTTGCTTTAACTCACCCACTTCAACTCAGTAAGGGGCTAGTAATGAGGCGATTTGTTGGATCAGGTGAGGCCTTCAGGGCCAGGGATGGGACCCACTGGATTACACAGTTCAGACCCTGTAATAGTGGTGTCGAGTGTGAGGGCCTGACACACCAAGCTGGTGGTGCCAACAGGGCTGACTTCTGATTGACCTTCCACCAGCTAATTGCACTTGAGCACACAGCAAAGACTACACACTTGAGAACGAAGGCTCTTCAAGGGTTCTTTAGTGAGGGCATTTAGAATCATATATGCTGAAATGATTCTTTACATGGTGAAATGGTTCTTCAAATTGATGGAGAATAGCATGCTAAGTTTAGCATGCTAAGCTAACAATTTGTTGTTGCTAGGCCATTACATTGGTTGATAGTCTGTGTGCTAATATGTATGTGAATTGGTGCTACGTGGTTGCTATATTATCCCACGTGGCTGCTAAGGTGTTTCTAGGTGGCTGCTGTCATATCTAAGGTTTCCCTAGGCTGCTGCTATGTTATCCCAGGTGGTTGCTAAGGTGTTTCAAAGTGGTTTCTGTGGTATCTAAGGAGTCCTTAGGCTACTGCTGTTATCCCAGGTGGTGTTTCTAAGTTGTTACTCTAGTATCTGAGGTGTCACTAGGCTGTTGCTATGTTTTCCCAAGTGGCTGCTAAGTTGTCGCAAGACCGGCGCTATGTTATCTCATATGGTTGATAATGTATTGCTAAGCCATGGCTGTGTTGTCCCAGGTGGTTGCTAAGGTGGTGCTAGGCCATTACAATTGCTGCTAATCTATGTGCTAGTATGTACATTATATTTCCAAAGGTGTTTGCTCATCTGCCTTCACATGCATATGAACTTCAGTGACATCCCATTCTCAATCCATAGGGTTTAATATGACGTCGGCCCACCCTTTGCAGATATAACCGCTTCAACTCTTCTGGGAAGGCTTTCTACATGGTTTAGGAGTGTGTTTATGGGAATTTTTGACCATTCTTCCAGAAGCGCATTTGTGAGGTCAGACACTGATGTTGGACGAGAAGTCCTGGCTCGCAGTCTCCACTCTAATTCATCCCAAAGGTATTCTGTTGGGTTGAGGTCAGGATTCTGTGCAGGCCAGTCAAGTTCTTCCACACCAAACTCGCTCATCCGTGTCTTTAAGGACCTGCTTTGTGCACTAGTAGGCAGTCATCTTGGAACAGGAAGGGAGCATGAAATTGTCCAAAATCTCTTGGTGCTGAAGCATTAAGAGTTCCTTTCACTGCAACAAAGGGGCTGAGCCCTACTCCTGAAATACAACCCCACACCATAATCCCCCTCCACCAAACTTTACTCTTGGCACAACGCAGCCAGACAAGTACTGTTCTCCTGGCAACCGCCAAACCCAGGGTCATCCACCAGATTGCCAGATGGAGAAGCATGATTCATCATTCCAGAGAACACGTCTCCGCTGCTCTAGAGCCCAGTGGCAACGCTTTACACCACTGCCTTCAATGCTTTGCAGTGAGCTTGATTATGTAAGGCTTGGATGCAGCTGCTTGACCATGGAATCCTATTCCATGAAGCTCTCTACGCTGTTCTTGAGCTAATCCTGAAGTTTGGAGGTCAGTAGCGATTGACTCTGCAGAAACCTCTGCGCACTATGTGCCTCAGCATCTGCTGACCCCGCTCTATCATTTTACGTGGTCCATATGGCCCTTATGGTTGCTAAGGTGTTGGTAGGTGGTTGCTGTACTATCTAAGGTGTCCCTAGGCTGCTGCTACATTATCCCAGATGGTTGCTAAGGTGTTACTAGGCCAGCACAATGTTATCTCATGCAGCTGCTAAGGAATTGCTAAGCTGTGGCTATGTTATTATTCAAGGTGATTGCTGAGGTATTGCAAGGCCATTACAATGGTTGGGAGTATGTGTGCTAGTATGTATATGAATTTGTTTGTAATGTCTATTAGGGTCTATGTGAGAGGTGTTCATTGTGATATAATTTGTGGCAGTTAGATCTGAACTTTCTGAACATTAGGGAAAAAAATTGTATTTGAATGAATATTAAACGAATAAACATACATCAAAATGGTTAAAAAACATAAGCACATTGTTTGGTCATTTAATTTATATAGTTGTAAAACAGTTTAAAGAGAGGGACCATCTAGAGATCAGTGCTAGAACACTATAGGGAGGAGGAAGTCAGCTATACAGGTCATTTAGGGCCTCAAAAGCTAATCCTTGAACTAAACGTGTACTGAAATATGTAGTCAGTACAAGATAGCCACTTTGATGTGAGCAGATTTTTTGGAACCAGCTGGAATGTAGTTCAGAGCAGCAGAATCTGGAACGTATTGAATGTGTTGCAAGATTTGTGCTGGAATGGCAATAACGAGGAAGTTACAATAATCTACATGAGATGTTTTGAAAGCGTTTTCTGCCCTCAAAGAAAAACATCATGCTCTTCTCCTTCCACCCTTGTTTGCTGCTTCTTTCTCCTGGTATCCCGTTTCCTCCACAGCACCTCTCACCTGGCCCTTGCTTCCCATAGGCTTCCCTCTCACTCTCTCCTGGCAGGCTCACTCCTGCGGCTCGCTGAAGCGTGTCTGCTCCCACGGTATGGCTGTCACCCTTCCAATACTTCCGTATCCCACATCTCTTAGCAACCTGCCTCCAGGGAGCTGGGCATATCAGGTGTGGTGGTGCTGCCTCAGGTGAGCCTGTGAGAGGGCCATCTGAGCCATCTGCATTCTCTCACTCGACTTGAGCAAGGCCGCTGGGTGAAGGAAGCAGGTGTTTTTGTCTTGGAGTGGATGGAAAAACAAACCAAAACACTGGCATCTTGGACTCTAGTGGCAAGGTTTTCACACTCCTTTGCTGGCGTGAATTTTGTGCACTTGTTAGAACAAGGCATGATGAAAAGCCTTGGAAGAGCTTTGTGCAGTATTCATTGTGGACAGCAGGTGGCAGCAGACACCATATAAATTTTTCCCAGTCTTTTGGCACATAAGCGCAGAAATGTTGCCTTAGTTACAGCTGCATTAGAGCTCATGATCACATTTATTGGTTAGGTTTGTATTTGATTGGACTTTATTGGTTGAATGTGTCCCATTTTCCAGGCTGATTAAATGATCAAAGATAGAAGAGGAAAACCAGCTTTTCTCCACGGTGGGCCTTACTAAAGGTGCGAGCAGCTAATTTTATCAGTAGTTCAGGAGTAAAAAGCACTTTACATAGTTAAAGTAGTTCAGCAGCTGATGAAAAAGGCCAATGTCTTTAGAGAGCCTTGTTAGTCTGCAATAAAAATCATCGTTCTTCAAGGGTTCTTCAGTAAAGGGAATGGTTCTATTTAGAATTTAGAGTTCTGTATAGAACCATTGCCTTGCAATGGACTGGCGACCTGTCCAGGGCGTATCCTGCCTCCCGCCCAATGACTGCTGGCAAAGGCTCCAACACCCCCCTCCCCCACCCCCCCGACCCTGAGGGAGAAGCAGCTTAGAAAATTTGTGTGTGTGTGTGTGTGTGTGTGTAGAACCATTTCACACTTAAATGGTTCTTTGCATGGTGGAATCGTTCTTCAGATTGGAGGAGAAGGTGTTTTGTCTGGTTCTGTATAGAATCTTTTAAAAGACACTCTTATAAAAGATGGTTATTCAAGGGTTCTTTAGTAAAGAAAATGGTTCTATATAGAACCATGAACACTCAAAGACCTCTTTGCATGATTGATGCGTTCTTTGCATCATGAAAGGGTTCTTCAGATTGATGGAAAATGTGCATGAACGTGCTATACATGATTCTATCTGGAACCTCTTTGACAAGGGTTCTATGTAGCAGATAAAAGATTTGTTCTATTGTTACAAATTTGACATCATAACAATAGAAGAACCCTTTTGGGTGCTATATAGAACCATTTTCAAAAAGGTTCTATAGAAAACCATTTTCAGCACATTCTGCATCAATCAAAGGAACCCTTTCACGAGACAAAGAACCTTCTAATCATGCAGAGGGTGTGTTGATTGTTAATGGTTATACAGGAAGGTAGGTCTCCAGGACCAGGGTGGGAGACCACTGTTCTATATATAGAGCCTTTAACAACCATATATTTATATATATTCTCTATCAATCTAAAGAATGTTTTCAACATGCAAACAATCATTTCAGCATGAAGTGGTTCTACATAGAACACCTGGTTCTAAATAGAACCTTTCAATTTATAAAAAACCCTTGACGAACCAGAGGTGCTCATTTCTGCTCCTGTAGATTTTAGCTCTAATGCAAATCTAACACACCTGATCCAGGTAATGAAGCTCTTCAGAGGTATCTGAACAGTAGAACCAAGTGTGTCGGTTCCACCAAGGTTCTCCAGGACCAGGAATGAGCAATCTCGTTGTCCAGGAAATACTCTCAAGTAGTCTATCTACTTAAAAGTAAAAACAAAATCAAGACTGGCTGTTACATAATATAAAACCAGATCTCAGAGAAAACCTTTTAATATGTATATATTGTGTACTTCATTAAGTCAACAGCAAGAGGATAAATGAAATAGCTTATATCGAGAAAGAAATAAAATATGAAATACAGAGCCCATATTAGTTTTGTAAAATAGTCATGCAATCATACAACAGTGTTTATGCTGTACATAGTAAAAGAAGTCGGTAGTCATTGATACAGAATATTTGAAACAATTACTTTTGATCAGTTGAAATTCACAACAAGGTCGGGATCCAGGCGAAGTTGTAAGGATTTTTCTGTTTTACACAAACAACAAACGTTTTACTGTTACATAGCTTCAGCACCATCTGTCTACTGTGGAGATACAGGGGTAAAACTGGACAGGATGATCAGCAGCATTCTTGAAAAATAAAAACAAAAGCACCAAAGTTTGGAGCACCTCATCTATGTTAATGTGTATAATGCCAGGTACTTGATATGAGAATTTTCTCCGTGTCGGAACGCAACTTTTCATACGCTTTAGAAAGAATTTCATAGTTTGACTAGAATATACAGAATTCTGTCTACATTTACAGGTATTTGATTCTTCAAGACGTTACAGTTCTATATTTAGTTGTTGAAAATAATGCTTTGCTAGGCCTCTTCTTAACAGAGTGCTCTTGACCGTCTGTGACATTTGTGGACATGTCTAATGGAACTGGGCCGGACACCTGTAACCTTCCCAAAGACAAAACGTGCCAAGGATTCTAAGACAAATATTGAGTTCTCAAAAAATGCAAATCTCCAAAATCTTCCGTTTTCTCTGATGTTCTCTTAAGAATGTCTTTTTTTTAACTAGGTTATTATAATGTTTATCTTTTAGCCAAGTGGTTCTCAAACTAGTCTCCCAAGACAGCCTACGTTTATTCCAACCTAACTTGCAATACATAAAGACAGAGCAAAAATGTGGACTGTTGGGTGGTCTCTGAGGTCTCTGAGTTTGAGAACTACTGATCTAGCCAGTTAATATCCATCACATTTTAGAACCTATCATGGAAAGCGCCAGAAATATTTAGAATTTTGAACAGGCATAATTCTTGACATTCATTAAGAGTTACAGTTTCAGAAGCTTACCTTGTCTGAGACAAGCATGAGATCATTTTAAGATCAAGAAAAGATGTTTTATAAGAATTATTTAAGAGAGATTTGACTAATTTGAATCTCCAGACTTGGTCCTGCAAAGCTTAATGCATATAAGAGACACTAGTTGATTGATATTGACACCAAAAATCCCCACATAAATTTACATTGGAAGACATTCTTCATTCTTCCTGGAGTCCCTTGTTTTTTGGGGTCCCTTGGTCTAGGGGATTCTTGCTTGGGGTGCATGGGTTCTACTTCTAGATTAGCCCCCAAATGTATCAATCTTTTTATCAATGTAAAGAACCATTTAAGTCCTACACAGAGCTCATAATTCCCTTGTAAAACTGTGTAAAACTCTTTTTTACTTGTTTTGATATATTTTGACTGCTATTGTTAAAACAATGTCTGGTGTTTGGTCTTGCAGCAGGTCTGGAGAGAGAGCCCAGTCTCGTTTTCTGTTCTGACCTGAACATAGAGTGGATCATACAATTCGTCAAAAATTTACTATGAATTTAATATCATTTAGTGAGCAAAGTCTGCTGACCCATGCGTCCCAAACACCTCTCTTCAGAATCTTTGCATAATTAAAGCCATTCAGAGTGGTTTGATGTAAAATTTTCCATTTCCAAGAATCTTATCACAAGTCAGAATTGTTCACAGTGGCGGTGATAGGAACCAAATATCTAAAAAGTTTAATGCCATTAAAAACTTCCTCACAGTATGAAGTGGCTGAAATGATATTGTTTCACGATGGTTTATGGTAAAGTCTTAGCTTCAAACATGCCGTACATATATTAAGTCCATTCATGGAGAAGGGTGTTAACCCTAACCCTGACCCGGTGGCAAGGCCTGAGATTGTGCAGTTGTGGGCTGGAGGTTAGGGAACAAGCCTTATGCGCTGGTTTGGTCCCTTGAGCTAACAGGGCATAACTGAAGTGCCCTTGAGCAAGGCACCTCACTGCTCCCTGGGTGCTGTGGACAGAGCTCTGGCCAAATGTGCTTACTGCCCCCTAGTGTGTGCATGTGGGCTAAATTTCCCCATTGTGGGACTAATAAAGGATGACTTATAGCTGTTTTGGAAAGTAAATAAAATGTCCATATTTGTGTTGTAGACATCAAAACCCCTGGTTCCTACCACCACCGCTGTAAAGAAACCAGAGTTGGTCAGTTTCTGTCTAATGGACCATTTCTTATCTCAATCACTGAATTATGCAGAAATTTAGAAAAATCAGTAGGATTCTTCTTTAACCTTTTAACCTTCACCGCATTTCTGCCTGAAATGGCATAGCCATCACTGTTCCCACAAACTTTGGGATATAATTATGATCCCAGTCTCATTTGAAAGGTAATGCTGTCAAATGTTTTTCCTATCAGAATAATTACATGAATTTTTTGGATTATGATGTCTCTGTGGACAGCGGCAAGGCTTTAAAGGTGAGGACTCACAGATTCGTGTTTGCTCGTTCGGTGCTTATTTTGGAAATGAGACAATCATAACTGCACAAATCAAATCCTGAGATTTTAAGCCTTCTCTTGGTATGTTGCCTCACAGTACTGCTGGACGATTTGATGCATGAAAAAGTTGGATAAAAACTGAAGTGAAAAACTGGTATGGTGATCTGGAAAAGGTTAAGTATGTAATCTGAATGTCTGGACAATTCTGGAGATTTAGATTAGGCAAAAAAAAAAAAAAGATATTCTAACATTTAACAGTTCATTGTAAATTCTTTAGTCTAAACTTGGGAAGTTTAGGGGGCGACAAAAAACATTTAAGAGCTGTTTTTAAGGCACTTTCATGAATCCGGCCCATTGATGGTGCTGAGCTGTCACGGCCCAGATACCCCGAGGCTCTCCGTCTGAATTCCCGCAGAGCAGACACATACACGTAATGGCCTGCAGCATTCTGCCCCAGGGCTACATACCTGAACCCTCCTGCCTGGTCTCCCCGAGAGGGGCCTAGAGGAGAAAGAGACAGTGAGATTACATATAAGTGCATGACTGAGCAATTTAATGATTCAGGCTCTTTATCTAGGCGAGAGAATCAGACAGTTAGTGATTCAGTGTGATAGAGGAGAGGGCAAGCGAGTGATAGACAGAGAAAAAGAGACGGAACAAGGGAACTCCCAAAGGACGGATTCTGTTACAAGCTCTTTTTCAAGTTATCAAAGGAGGGAGGTGAGCGTGCGGAAAGTGAACAAATGGCGACCTGCTCCACTCTGCTGCAGCACTAAGCCTTCTCAGCTGCTGAATGAAAGCATTAACAGTTACAACACGAACGGCGCAGTGCAGAAAACAGCCTAACAAGTAGATATAGGTCAATCCGGTGGAGTACCACTGCATATAAATATTTACATCAGAGACCAGCCATGAAATGATGAATTGACCATGTTTTCACCATCTCAGAAAAGGCCTATGCTTTTTCCAGTGCTTTAGTCCAGCATTCATGCTCTGTTCACAGGTGTGCAGATTGTCTTACTTTGAGCAGCTCTACTTGAGATCCACCAGGGAAGAATGCCTTTGAGTTGTCTTGCTCCTAAAACAAACAAAAACAAGATTGTTTACCATGTTGTGAATGTTTAATCCCAATGGATAACTATGTTTTGCTTTTGGAAATAGGTGTATTTTTCCAATGCACCTTCCAACAACAAGAACTGAGCCAAAAGGGAACCAATGGAACATCTAGTTCTAGTTGTAGACCTGTGTAAGAGACTGCTGGAACCATCATTGTAACCTTGCTTAACAGTGTAATTGTCTTTTGGTCATTTTTAGCCACTCTAAAGTGTCTAATTTTGTTAATCAGCTATGTTGCTTGTTAGTTAATTTATTAGCTGAAATGAATTAATATACTGCACTTTTCTTTACCCATACACTCAGAAAACTGTCTAGAATCACACATAAAATCATGTCTAGAGTCCAACAAAGCAGATTTTCTCTCATAATGGTAAAAATGATAGCTTTTGTCAGCTCAGCAAACTCTTTGCAAAGTAATACTAAACACAGGGATCAACACATTAATGTGCCATTCTAATTTACAGTCTGATGCACTTATTGATGATGTAGTAGTGCTGGGTGACTTTGTATTCAACAAATTTACTAGGATTTTGTTAGTTTTAGCTGCAAGTTTTACCAAAAAGGAGGAGAAAATGATTATCATTTGGTCCAAGTGGGTAGTAAATCAGTACATCCTCCATTAGGTCCTCAAGAAGTGGTGGGCTGGTGTCCACACAATCTGGTGATTTCTCTGAGCAAATACCTGATTCATTTGTTTATTATCTGCATTTACAGTCGTGTTTGAGTAATGGAATTACCTGACTGTGTTGGATACTCCAGAGCCCTATATATATTACCAGATTAGTAGTGGGTTAAGTATTATTACTTAGCTTTGGTACATACACCTGAGAAGGCAAGCGGCTCAGGAGTTGGTTTTGTGCCCAGTGCTGTGAGACGCACTGACAGAGGGCTGCTTGTACAGCTTGTAAGTGTGCCACCAGTGTTGGAAAACACTCACATAATCAGAGTTGGCTTCCAGAAGCTCCTCAGCTTCGCTGTCCTCCGAACTGCAGCCACCGTTCATACAGCGGCTGGCACGCCTCTCTCTCCCTGACCGCAGAAAGTCAGTTGCAGATGACCTCCTTAGCAGTGCTGTAATGTCAGCAACGAGTTTTAGTCAAGTCTAAACCAGTGTTCCTCTGCTGTGTTCAGGTGCTCATCAAAAAGTTTGTTTATAAAAGACAAGTTTATATGTAAGGGTTACTAAAAATATGGTTGTATGCAAAAGTTTGCACACCCCCAGGTCAAATTAGGTGTGTTCTGCAAAAGTTAGTGCACAATTCCGACTATTTTACTGAATTTTACCATGTTGGAAAAAAATAAAACATGCAATATAAAAGGTGCTATAACTTATGCACAAGCTATATTTTGTTGAATTCAGTGAAGAAACAGAAACTGTGCATTAAAGTGTGCAGAAGTGCGCTCTGTGTAGAAGATGTATTCATTTATTTCCACTTAGAAAATAATAAAAAAAAGAACATTTGACCAATTTTAAGTAACAGGTCACTTGACCAGGCATGAACTATATGACTTAACAGTGTTTTGGTGCTTGTTGGAAGAACATGAGAAAAGAAAGATCCTAAGAATATGTGTCTATATTAAAAAGCACATAGATCACACAAAGTTACATCAGGTATATTTTTCTAACTGTTTGCCAAGTTCACCATTTTTCAATGACGGAATAGGCAGGAAATTGCATTACATGTGACATCTAGTAAACTCATGTTTCATCTAACATTCCGGCTTTCCCACTTGTGCATATCACTGCTGTTGGAACAAAATCTTGTATCTCTAATATGATGACTTTCTAGGAGAAGCAAAAAACTTACTGTACTTTTAATGTAAGTCAATGGAACCAGAATTTTTGCCATGTAGTTTTGGGTTTTAGTCCACACAAATTTAAAGGACAAAAGGCTCTTTCAAATCATGTCAAAAACTGAAAACCAAAATTAAATTTGGGTCACCGACTGACAGATTCAACTTCTAACCCAACTCAACTGACCATCAAAGCCTTTCTGAGCTGGTATCTTGGGGCAGAGAATAGCTGAAACTGTACAGTACTGTGGGTCACCAGCAGTAGGATTAAGAAACACATAATAAACAAAGCAACGAAACAATTAAAATACAGGTGTAGTGTTAAATTAATATGTAATGCAGTTTTGAGTTACATTAAGTTATTTAGATGCTTTCCAGGCAACTGGGTTGCTAACAGTTGACAGGCATAGTAATTACTTTGACTCTTCAGGTACTTAAGTACTCACTCTTTGCAAGTAATAGCAATGCTGGAAAGCACTTCAGAAATCTAGCAGCAAGAGTGCACTGTAGTGGCTTTAATTAAACAAAAACATTATCCCAGTCTTTCTGGCTGCTCAGACAGTCCATTCAAAAGAACACGACTAAACGTACCAACCAAACCACATAAGTCAAAGTGATAAAGAGAGCAAGCTTTCGTTACCTGCTTCACAGATATAGGCCATCAGTGCCAAGACAAGCAGAGATACAGCCAGCTCCCCTCGTCGGCCCATGTCTGCCTCTTCCTCAGAGCACTGAGACCCAGAGCATCCAAGTCCCAGAGCTTTGTAGCACACCTGCCAGACTAAGCACCTCCCACTGGCTGCTGCAAAACAACCATCCAGAGGGGTGTGGCCCCCAAGCATCCGCCCCAGGTGGATGCACCTGAACCAGCACAAGCATCGTGTTTACATAACCTCCGTCGCAGCTCTGGGGCCTAGTCTGAGGTTTAGCAACTGCACGATATATGACACGATGAGTAGGAGATATTTTACACCGTTAACACTGGCTGAGCATTTGTAATGCAATAGGTGCCGGATGGGCGATCAGGTTTGCGCCGTGGGCCTAAAAGACTGATTGTAGTCTGTTTAATCTGAGTAAACACGGCCATGATTACAATCTTGTTAGTTCTGGTTGAGGTCTCAGTTAGCTGGATGTAGGCAGAGATCTGCTGGTTGCTGGTAGTTGCAGAGAATGTGTAAATAAGTACATCAAGTTGGATAAACCTTTTTTCACGGTAGATATAAAATGAAATTTCTGCCTGTTTTGAAGGCCTCTCAGTTGAGCCCCATGCATTATACACTGACAAAATATATTTTAAACTTTGAATAAGTAGTGATGGCTGAATTGTGTACATGCTTGTCTTAAATTTATTCAGTGATGTATCCCATTATGTTATAATAAGGCAGATGATAAAAATGTACACTTTTCCTCACTGTTACTGGCAAGTCATGCAATTCATGTAAATCTCAACAGTTTGGTTCTCATCACCTGCTTCGGTACGATGCTGCTCTTGTAATCCCACTAGCATCTCATGAACTAAGCAAATAATGTGCCATATCCCAATAACAAAAATCTTGCAAAGTTGTCTATAAAATGTTTTTTAAAGTTACCACCACTAAATGAATGCTTGAAACCAGTAAAATGCTAATGCTGAACTTATCACTTGCTAACACATCCTCTACTGACTGTTCATGTTAATCATCCTTCAAAAGACCTCAGTAACACTGAGATTAATAACTGATCATCATAGTGATTTATCAGAATACTCAGGCTTTAGCAGAGCTCAGTAACACTGAGATTAATAACTGATCATCACATTGATTTATCAGTCTACTCAGGCTTTAGCAGAGCTCAGTAACACTGAGATTAATAACTGATCATCACATTGATTTATCAGTCTACTCAGGCTTTAGCAGAGCTCAGTAACACTGAGATTAATAACTGATCATCACATTGATTTATCAGTCTACTCAGGCTTTAGCAGAGCTCAGTAACACTGAGATTAATAACTGATCATCACATTGATTTATCAGTCTACTCAGGCTTTAGCAGAGCTCAGTAACACTGAGATTAATAACTGATCACCAAATTGATTTATCAGTCTACTCAGGCTTTAGCAGAGCTCAGTAACACTGAGATTAATAACTGACCATCACATTGATTTATCAGTCTACTCAGGCTTTAGCAGAGCTCAGTAACACTGAGATTAATAACTGATCATCACATTGATTTATCAGTCTACTCAGGCTTTAGCAGAGCTCAGTAACACTGAGATTAATAACTGATCACATTGATTTATCAGTCTACTCAGGCTTTAGCAGAGCTCAGTAACACTGAGATTAATAACTGACTCATCACATTGATTTATCAGTCTACTCAGGCTTTAGCAGAGCTCAGTAACACTGAGATTAATAACTGACCATCACATTGATTTATCAGTCTACTCAGGCTTTAGCAGAGCTCAGTAACACTGAGATTAATAACTGGTCATCACATTGATTTATCAGTCTACTCAGGCTTTAGCAGAGCTCAGTAACACTGAGATTAATAACTGATCATCACATTGATTTATCAGTCTACTCAGGCTTTAGCAGAGCTCAGTAACACTGAGATTAATAACTGATCATCACACTGATTTATCAGTCTACTCAGGCTTTAGCAGAGGTCAGTAACACTGAGATTAATAACTGATCATCACATTGATTTATCAGTCTACTCAGGCTTTAGCAGAGCTCAGTAACACTGAGATTAATAACTGATCATCACATTGATTTATCAGTCTACTCAGGCTTTAGCAGAGCTCAGTAACACTGAGATTAATAACTGATCATCACATTGATTTATCAGTCTACTCAGGCTTTAGCAGAGCTCAGTAACACTGAGATTAATAACTGATCATCACATTGATTTATCAGTCTACTCAGGCTTTAGCAGAGCTCAGTAACACTGAGATTAATAACTGATCATCACATTGATTTATCAGTCTACTCAGGCTTTAGCAGAGCTCAGTAACACTGAGATTAATAACTGATCACCAAATTGATTTATCAGTCTACTCAGGCTTTAGCAGAGCTCAGTAACACTGAGATTAATAACTGACCATCACATTGATTTATCAGTCTACTCAGGCTTTAGCAGAGCTCAGTAACACTGAGATTAATAACTGATCATCACATTGATTTATCAGTCTACTCAGGCTTTAGCAGAGCTCAGTAACACTGAGATTAATAACTGATCACATTGATTTATCAGTCTACTCAGGCTTTAGCAGAGCTCAGTAACACTGAGATTAATAACTGACTCATCACATTGATTTATCAGTCTACTCAGGCTTTAGCAGAGCTCAGTAACACTGAGATTAATAACTGACCATCACATTGATTTATCAGTCTACTCAGGCTTTAGCAGAGCTCAGTAACACTGAGATTAATAACTGGTCATCACATTGATTTATCAGTCTACTCAGGCTTTAGCAGAGCTCAGTAACACTGAGATTAATAACTGATCATCACATTGATTTATCAGTCTACTCAGGCTTTAGCAGAGCTCAGTAACACTGAGATTAATAACTGATCATCACACTGATTTATCAGTCTACTCAGGCTTTAGCAGAGGTCAGTAACACTGAGATTAATAACTGATCATCACATTGATTTATCAGTCTACTCAGGCTTTAGCAGAGCTCAGTAACACTGAGATTAATAACTGATCATCACATTGATTTATCAGTCTACTCAGGCTTTAGCAGAGCTCAGTAACACTGAGATTAATAACTGATCATCACATTGATTTATCAGTCTACTCAGGCTTTAGCAGAGCTCAGTAACACTGAGATTAATAACTGATCATCACATTGATTCATCAGTCTACTCAGGCTTTAGCAGAGCTCAGTAACACTGAGATTAATAACTGACTTATCACATTGATTTATCAGTCTACTCAGGCTTTAGCAGAGCTCAGTAACACTGAGATTAATAACTGATCATCACATTGATTTATCAGTCTACTCAGGCTTTAGCAGAGCTCAGTAACACTGAGATTAATAACTGATCATCACATTGATTTATCAGTCTACTCAGGCTTTAGCAGAGCTCAGTAACACTGAGATTAATAACTGATCATCACATTGATT
Organism: Pygocentrus nattereri; assembly: GCF_015220715.1. Taxonomy (NCBI): domain Eukaryota; kingdom Metazoa; phylum Chordata; class Actinopteri; order Characiformes; family Serrasalmidae; genus Pygocentrus; species Pygocentrus nattereri. The sequence continues at coordinate 26,372,611 of NC_051231.1, read as the reverse complement.
CATCAGTCTACTCAGGCTTTAGCAGTTTTTTAGAATCTGTTTATTGAGTTAAGTCTTTACATACTGTGCACTGATTTAAAAATATTTCAGTAAGCACTAATGTTTTTCCTTTAAAGATGATTTTTTTTTAACTTAGTAGGTCAATATTCTAAAGTATTCTCCTAAATATATAAAATAATGTAGGTGTATTCTGAATATTGCCTTTACAAAATGTAATTTGGACTGAATACAGATTTAATAACACATTCCCCAACACTTGTATTTCACTACATCCTAGCCCAGTATATTTCAATGAAACATGTATCATTTACAAAATTGGAAGCAAACTGGATTTTTGTCTTCATACGTGAGTCAGTAAGTCAGCACTATGTTTTAGTCAAAGGGGTTTGGTGTTTTTTTGTTGCAGAAATTGTACATAATTTCATGATATCATGAAAGCTGCACTTGTGCTGTCCATTTTATCTCAGTATACCCATGTTTTTGGAGAAGTGTGAACGGTTTTCACAACAGGGAGCTCTTCCCACTCCCCTTTCACCCCTCATTGCTTGCTAGCTGCTCAACAAATACATCCAACAGTGTCTGAAATAATCCAATAACAATATTTGACTATACTGCAATTGAACTTCAGATATCCAAGGGGATTTCCATTCTGCTGGTGGAATGGCCATTAGGAGCCCTGTGGAAATGTAGCAGTTCCCAAAACTGGACATGGACTACCCCTGCCCTGCACATTGTAGAGATTTTCCATCTTCAACACTGACGCTTCAGGGCAAGAAAGGCTTACTAATGAACTGATTAGTTGGTTCCGCTTTTGTTCAAGCAGGGAAAACATCAAAATACTGAGAGCACACTTTCAAACCTTTCCATTCTGCAAAGGTTCTTCAAGCTTTAAAGGGTTCCACTCAGTCTCCCTCCTTCACCCTCTCCTGTTTCCTCTGTGACATCACTTAAAAACCCTTTTTGGCAACTTTATCACTATCGAAGGGCGCTCCAGCACCAGGGTTGGGAACCACTGAGTTAATGGATGCTGACTAAACACCCAGCAGTGTCCACTCTTCTTTAGACCCATACTGCTTGCCTCACACCTGTGTCGCATCTAGATATCAGTGTGGCTCAGTTACCAGCGCTGGTTCAGGTGCGCTACTTCAGGTGTGCCATCGTTCAGTTCAGGTTCAGCAGCGTCCCACCTCAAACAATTTAGCCCTTGTTTACTAGAGCGCAACAAATCGGATCCTGAAGATTCTAAGGGATTATACAGATTGGAGGTGGATAGAGTGCTTTCATGGACAAAGGGTCTTGTGATTCAGGGTATACTGTTACCTCCCCGTCTAATTAAGAAGCCATCGAGAACCTGGACAGAAGGCAAAGATGGAGAAGTTCCATCGGTTGAAAACCCTCCGCCGAGGAGCCATTAGAAACTGACCATGATAACCCCCGAATGGGATCTGCCATGTACTGTGTGTTCCTTGCTGGTCTGTGCCAGCCGCTGGTGTTCGCTTGCAAGCGTTTGGTGTGGTTGCTGCTTGAGATTCGTGCCACAACCCCATTATTCTCTACGGTTTCACTTTGCGAAATTCTGCACGCAGGAAGCTGCCATTCTTGACTCTTCCACCAACTTCTGGATGCCTGGCCAGTTTAAGGAGAGCAGAACATGATAGCTCATTGTGAACTAGCTGGCATGAGTAGATGGAACTTGTTTAGTGTATTTATGTGCAAATGTTTTCTTTAATCAGTGAGATGCAAACAAAGTTACTCAGTTGAGTTTGATGTGAAATGGGCCACGATAGAGAAACTTGGCGAGTAAGAATTGTCAACAGTGGTGGTGATAAGAACCAGACATCTGAAGCGTTTAATGCCTCTAAAAGCTCTTTCACAGAAATCTATTACACGAAATTGGTTACAAATATGGTGCCTGATGCCTTATACATTGTTTTACCATATTTTCATAATAAGGTTTTGGGTTAAGACATATATTTTAATATTCCTGACAGAGAGGTACACGTTGGACATTGTAAGGCAAAATAGCACCCAAAGAAAACCTATTTTTGGATGATAAACAACAGGGGTACAATTGTGATGTAGATATTGTGACCCCCTGGCTCCTATCACCACCACTGTAAAGACATTTTTGTTGGTTAAGTTCTTCTACAACGAACTGTGTCACATCAAACCACTCTAAATGACCTTATTTACATTTCAGTTATTAAATTATAGGGACATTTTTAAAAAATCAACAGAACTCCCATTTAATCTGCTGTTCCATTAGCAATCCATAGCAGTGGTTAATGCAAGATTAATACTATATTGTAACCATATTACAAAAAATACAACATTGCGTTACAATATTAGTCCAAGTTTATTTTTATATAAAGTTATAACACTTCTTTTGTCCTTTTACAGCAAAGTATATGTGCCTTCCCTTGTTGATTTAAAGCTACTGAAATGTTATGAAAACAAAAAAACAAAAACGATAACGACATGAAATCAGAATGCCAATACGAACACATGTCAGATTTGTCATATTGATTGTTATTTTAAATGGCTTTCGAGATCATTAGAGGCAAAAACCAATTATACAATCGTATGCAAAGGTTTAGGCACCCCGGTTATATTATGTGTTATGAAAATAAGCACACAGTCTATGCAGAGGACATACTTCTGCATAATTTAATACACAATTACTGTTTATTTGATGGATTGAACACATCGAAAAAATAATAAACATAAAATATGGCCTGTGCAAAAATTTCAGCACATTCTGTTTTATGTAAAATGTTTGTAGAAAATGCCATATTTGGTTCTCTGTGGAGAAACTTATGCTCACAAATCAACAGGAGCGTGACCTGGCCGGGGGCATAGAAACTCTTGCACACAACTGTATTTGTGCTTTAAAACCCATAATGTGTCAATCAAACAATTCTGATAAGCGCTACTAAAATATTGACAAGGTATCAGAAACAAATGAAGAAGAAGTCAGTTTGATCAGTGTGAGCTTCTACCAGTGATTGAGTAATTAACGATTGTAATTAACGGCTGGAAAATACATCTTTCTCACTCTCCTCTCACACGTACACACACACACACACACGCACACACATAAACACACACACACACACATGCTCGCAAGCGCTCCATATGCAGCTATGCGTTACAGTTTTCAGCCATCTAGGATGATAAAGAACACACCTTGCGTAATATTGATTGAAATGCAGTAACAGTCAGGGCTGCTTGCTCTCACAAAGGCACTGGAAAGAGCAGAGATGAACAAAACAGCTCCACCCTGTCTCTACAAAAAATACATTCTTCTGTTTTTCCTGCTGTAAAGTGATAAGCATTGTGCAATAGCAAGACCCTCACTGATTCATTGTGGTATCACAGTAACGATTAGGTTTATCTCAGCCCATGTCAACTTATAGTGGACAAGTTTTGCACATACATGATACATGCGCTTTCATTCTTCTTATATAATGGTGAAATAAACAGTTTTAAAAGAAAAAGTGGCTTGTGCTGATAGTTATGTATTTTTATGAAGATGGTTGTATTACTTTACAATGGCAAGACTATTGCCAATTAATTAGCACAGCAAAAGTCCGATTTTCTCAGCACTTGTCAGTTCTTAGTAGACAGATATGTACAGTAATGTGCAAAAGTCAGATAATGTTTATTTCCTTTGAAAACAGCCATTGAGTACCAGTTATCATTTTCCGAGGCGATAGGATTGAGGAGACTTGATATAAAGTCAGCATAAGAAGTTGGATTAAGTTAATATAGATGGTCACGCTTTATTTACAGATGATTCACAGATGATTACGGAGCCCTGCTGATGACATCCTGTATAAATCTAAAATATTGCATGGCTACAACTTAGTAAGGCATGGAAACAGGATAACTAATTTGTGGCCACAATTTAGTAAGGCGTGGGAGCGAGACTTTGTAAAGCATGATCTTATTCACGTCTTACTACGTTATGGCCACGACTGAATTATCTCATTCCCACACCTTACTAAGTTATAGCCACGTATTAGGATCTCATTCCCACAAGTTAATAATGTGTAGCCAGGCACTGAAGTTGAGTTTAGGTTTGAGGTTAGATTTAATAGAATCTATCACACTCAACTTCAAGTTCAGTTGAATGTAATAGATATTTAGTTGAATGTTGCTTAAAGACAGCCTGATTATCTATAAATCATCTACAGTGGACCATCAAAATAAAGTGTGACCAAAATAAGTTAAATGAATGGGCAGTTTTCAAAACTTGACTTGCAACCAAACAACCATGCTAGACCTGGTAGACCATCAAAAACTGTCCACCTCAGATAAAATGCACTTTAATGGTTGAAAGAGAGGAGAAAATCAAGCTCCACTCTTGCTTCAGATCTGGAAACATCTACATTTTCTGTTCATCCTTCCACTTTCAGAAGACAACTCAACAGCATGGGTCTGAAAGGATATGTAGCTGCCAAGAAGCCCTTACTGAGAAATGGATAAAGGAAGAATCAAACAAATAAGTTGTTGGTGTTCTCAGAACAATAGACTGGCCACCCCAAAGTCCAGACCTCATTGAATGGGTTTGGGATTACTTGGATTGTGAAAAGCAACAAGGGCCACCAACTTCTAAGACTTTGGAGGTGTAGCAAAATATCCCTGCAGAAACTGAAAGCAAGTCTCCCAAAACCAGTGGACTCTGTAATAATGGGAAAAAGTGCACACATTAAATGCTAAAAAACTTGACCTTATATTTAGTTGTTGATTCTGCAAAATGAGTAACTTGTACTTAATGGTCATTTTGACTGAAGGGTGGTCTCTGGCCTTTGCACAGTACACCAGTTTCATTCATATTAGTGGGTCTGATTGGATGCAAAAGTGACCTGTGCCGATTGTTTTTACATAGTTGGTATTGTGTTACCTTACATAGGTGTTAATGTGTTTTCATGTTTATGGGACTTGCTGTATACTTGCCAGTTGTGAGACCAATGATTTGCATTAATACTGATAGAGTTTTCAGACTGCCTGTACATAAAGATATTAGAGGTTAATAAAAGACACTTCTGCCTTTGCACCTCTCTGTCAAACCAGTGGCTCTCTGGAACCCTGGTCACTCCATCTGACACCGTCCGCCATTCACACTCACAATGTCTTCTGAAAGTTCATCTCTGGAGAAAAGGAAAGCCTCTCTTGCTTTCTTGATGAGTCACATTCCTGTGTCCTTGTTTCTGAATATTTTGAATCTTTTCAGGGGTGAGTGTGAGTGTTTAGTCCAGTGGAGCCAGGTTTGAGTGAGACAGAGAGAGCTAGAGAGAAGCTTTGTAGATGGCTGCGGTCGATCTCTATGTTATTAGCTCATATCTATGAGCATCTTCCACTCTACACCTCCTTCTCCCCAGAGCTTGTGAATGATGTCCTTCTCAGGTTCTCTTTGACCTTGATGAACTCTGGAGTGCTGCGGGAGCATTCCTCCTGCCGTTCCTGCTCCCGCTCCAGCTGTAAAACACGTGAAACATTTATTATAGATCACTTGTATAATGGATTCTTGTATACAAGCTGCTTTCTACTGGTAGCCCTTGTGTTCATATTGCCCACACATTATAACCTCAATATCTTTATAAGAGGTATAGTGAACAGACAGGACCTCCTCTAGTTTTTTGTGCCTCTTGAGGAGCTCCTGCTCCAATGGGGAGATCTTCCGCCTGGCCTCCTCCTCCAGCTTCCTCTGTTTGATCATCTGCTCCCTTTTCCTCTGCTCCAACACGCGCTGGAGCTCTGGCTTATTCTCCACACCCCTATCAGGGAGAGAGTAGAGTTATGCTGAAGCAAGACTGTGTGGAATATTCTCTGTGCATGAGAAGGACTAGAATGCAATTGAAAGGCATACAGTGGAATGGACTAGAATGGAAGACGGTGGTATTAAGACAATATGTTGCATGGCATAATTAGCAATGGAAGTAGTAACAAGTAGTAATCATGGTGAACAAGAAGGAGCTTCCTAAAGTTCTCAGGGACAATATTATTAAACAGAACTTTAATGGAAGGAGATACAGAGCCATATGAAGACCTTAAACATCCCTGTGAGTCCAGCTAGTCCAGTAATTTGCAATAAGAAGGTTAATAGAACCTAAAATAATCATTTCCATGCAAGATTTCTCACAGACTAATGTTAAGGAAGGTAAGAGAGGAGCCAGCAGTCAATGAAGCTATGGAGAAACAAGAATAGAGTGAATTACTGGCAGATATTAGAGGAAAAATGAATCCCAACAACTAAGAAAGAGAAGAAGATGGATGTTTTTTCAAGACAACAACCTCATGCAGCCAAAATAAGACTAAAAGACTGGTTTCTAAAAGAAAGTGAAGGTGCTTGCCTGGCCTAGCCAACCTCCCGAGTCCAAAAATGTTGAAATTTATGAGGATTTTAAAACAGAGGTACCCTTGTAAACTTGGAGAACTGAAGACCAAGGGGACGACACTGAACCACAATGATGCAAAAAGCTACTTGTTGCTATTGATGTCTCAAAGCTGTTATTGTAACAACTGCTTTGCAAGAACTAATATATTATTAATGTGTGGTACTTTTTTTAAGGAAAAAAAACATCTCATGTTAATGAAAACAACTTTTGGTTCACATTGGCAAAGGCAGTCAAAAGACTTCGTATGTGTATATTTGGAAGTATAGAAAAGTTTCTCAATGCTTGTTTACTCTCACTGCAGAATGGAATGGTGTCTGACACATGGTGATATATGGATTTTACGTATGACATATTTCCCTTATGCCCAACTTATATGAAGTTGGCCATTTTCAAACATGTATTTCAGTCATATATTAACATATATTGGCATATATTTGTATCATATTTATTTAACAATGTAGAGTAATGAATCATATGTGGGTGATATATAGTACTTATATATCGCTGTTGTGGGAAGAAAACCTTGTAAACCTTGTAACCAGTAGATGGCACTCTAGTCATGCTTTGAGCAATGGAGGCATTAGCAAATCCTTGTGGCATCAGTGTGGCACCATGACTGCTGTATTTCAGTTACTTAGAAACACAGTTATCTGGGGAATTTAGTTATTTGTTAAAAAATACTGATAATTCAACATGAGTTTAACAGAGAGTGCATCGGTTTTGAATGCTGGGACTCAAATCCACTGAGGTTGATTTGGTGGGTGTGTTCGTCATTACATCAGACTGGAGTAGTCACATCCAAACACACCAAAACCCACCTGCATGATTTCTTTGCCGACTCTGATGTCTGAATACGTCAATAGGATCTTCAAGACCAGACCTCCATGGGATTAGACAACATCCGGAAACATGCTTGCACCTACACAACCCTCCCTCGCTGACTGCTAATTAAATTAGGTGTGAGTCTGTTTCCTCCATGGGGAGGTGGCATCACAAGTGCGGAGAAGTGGGAAAGCTGTGTGGTGTGTGCGTGTGCGAGTGTGTTTGTGTGTGCCACATTATAATTAGCATCCCTTCTAATTTATGTGGTGTCCATCAAAACCGGGGAGACATGGCAGCAGAAACAAACAAACAAACAAAGCAGCGATTAATGAGGTGAGCTGGAAACACATCCGCTCCCATACACCCTCCCTGAACTCCCATCCCTTCCAGAGCTCATAGTATAAAGATCATTCTACTGAACTGTTCAAAGTCAGAGATGAAAACTTGTCAGTTTCTAACTCGTGACTTGGACTTTGGGCTAATGTCCTTTTGCTTTGAGTGCCTTGAACCTTCATTTTCTTGAATTTATTAAAATAAATAACTAAACATTCCATTTTGTCACCAACAAAACAATCATTCATCATCATCACAAACACTACCGAAACGTTATCAAATCTTTTGGTACAGTCTTAGAAAAGATGGTTCTACATAGGTTCTTTAGTAAAGACTATGGATCTATATAGAACCATGAACACTCAAAGAACTATTTGCATGCTTAAAAGATTCTTGGTGAAAATGTTCTTCTGGAGAATGTGTTGTACATGGTTCTACATAGAACCTTTTCTGAAAATGGTTCTATAAAGCACTAATACGGGTAATTCTATTGTTATGTTACAGTATCTATTTTTTGGTGCTACATAAAACCATTTTTTAATATTTCAATATATATTATCATATTGGGAACTGTTATTCTATAATAGCTATTGTCCTAAGTAAAGTTGCCATGGTGACTAAACAGATTTCAGATAGACGGCCCCTGGCTTTTAACTCATTCCCAAGACCACCAAGAAGGGAAATGACGCTATATCAGTGTGAATTCTGAGACTTATACACACAACTCAGCAATTCGGTACTTTAATGCACAAAAAATCGCCTTCACAGTAAATTTAGAGAAATATCTGACAGACTGCTGTCACAACTCACAGATGTGGTTGCTATGGGAATAAGAGAAGATGACAAAAGAGCATGTCTGAGAGACGGCCCCTGGCTTTTAACTCATTTCCTCACTCACACACTGTTTAGCAGACTGAAGATTTTCCACAAGGGGGCACTATTAGCATAAAAAAAGCTTTTCTTTCCTCAGATCAATGAAAGTGTCTGCATGTCTTTGCTACAAATCACACAATGAACTTTGCAAGCAGTTTAGCTGAGTGCAAATGTTACAACTTACCCTATAGGTGAGGGGCACATTGTACACTGAGGGGCTCACTGTAACATTGTGTTTTTCAAACATGATTACAATTCCATGTTGTTTAAACCTGATTAGCTTTATAATCTAAATGTATATAAATATATGCATTAAAATGAATAGGAATAGTGAAAAGAGGCAGCGTAAGGCACAGAAATATGTATTTGTGACCACAAATCACAGCCAGAGCTGTAAATATCAACAGGATAAAATAGAAATAAATTGGATTTACATGATGGATGTTGCAAATAAAATGTGTGCATAAAAACACTTCAAAAATAAACTGTTTTCAATATATATATTTACTTTGGAAGATTTAGGCTGCCGTGTGCCTGGCCAGCTCTCACTGTGAGTTATTGAGAAACTTCAAAATGACATTATATTAAGACCGTTAAGAAGGCAAATGAAGCTATATCAGTGTGACTTCTGAGACTTATACACACAACTCAGCAATTCGGTACTTTAGTGCACAAAAAACTGCCTTCACACTGAATTTAGAGAAATATCTGTCAGACTGCTGTCAAAACTCACAGATGTGGTTGCTATGGGAATAAGAGAAGATGACAAAATAGCATGTCCTACTTAAATTTGTTTAACTACATATAAAAATCCATGTTATATTTTAACCCGGATTAGGTTGTGCCCATTGTCTCCCATGTAATGGGGGGGGCTACCGCAGCACTGGCTATTTGTAGGACTTGCGTGCAAAACACACACACGGCACTGTCTATCGACCACTTCCTTCTGTAATCCACACACCGCATCTGTTTTCATTCAAGGTCCAGAGCAAGAATAAACCCGTTAAACAAGAAACATCACTACCCCGTTTATGTCCGTTGCTCCCTTTTCTGTCTCCTTCACTTTCACAGTTTTTTCCACTGTGCCTTTAAGACTGGTATATGTAATAGAGCTCTTTTCTGATTGGCTGCCCTGTATTGTGCCACATTCAAAAAGCAGTCTGGGCTGAAACACTCCTTATAACTTCAGTAGAAATGGGCGGGGCTAAACTGATATATAGGAGGATATATAGCTGCTGTGGGAGCAAAACCTTGCATATCCATTTTTGTTGTTCTAGTTTTTATATCATTTGAAAATGCCTGTTGTCCTTTATAAAGCAAATAATGCCAGTACAGCATGGTGCAAAAGTCAGAGACCACTACTTATTCATTTAACTTCCAGTCAAAGCAGCCAGTTATTAATTTTTTCAGAGGATGGTTCTGAGGAGATCAGATCCAGTTGCATAGGAAAGTGAAAAGTGCAAAAGCTGGAGTTGAAAAAAAATGAAAAGATTTAGAGAAAGTTGGTGTCCGGACAACCACCTGCAAGACCTGGTAGACCATCAAAACTGCCCCTTCAGGTAAACAGACCTTAAAGCTTTCATCTTTAAGAGAGAGGAGAAAATCACACTCCGCTCTTGTTTCAGATCTGAATACATCCACAGGTGTTTCAGTCCATCCTTCCGCTGTGAGAAGACAACCCGACACTATGAGTCTGAAAGGATGTGTAGCTGTCAAGAAGCCTTTACTGCGAAAAGTAAACAGAAAAAAACAAGCTGAACATGCAAATCAGACAAAGAAGCTGCTTTTTGTCTAAGAACCCTGGACTGACCATATCAGAGTCCATACCTCAACATCATTGAATGTGTTTACTGAGAAGCAGAAAATGCAACCAAGTTCTGAGAAAAACTGAACTTTGGGCGTGTGGAAAAATATCCCTGCAGATGCTGTAATATTACAGAGGCTGTCATTTTCAGCTGAATACATATTACTGATTTTTTAGCTTTTACTTCATGTCCAGTGGTCTCTGACTTTTGCACACTACTGTACGGACAGTGTGATTGACAGCATTGCCCTCTTTTCTGCATAGTTGTTGTCAGTGTTGTTTTTTTTTTATTTTTGTCTTCTGTTTCCTGTGTACACTAAAGACCCAGTGTGTCTCCGGGGTGTATAAACGCTTATCTAGAGAGGGTTAGAGAAGAGAGATAGACGCCATTCAGCCAGTGACCCAGTTCTTCTGCCACTCAGGCCTCGGACTATAAACTGTTGCTGTTATCTCCCTCTTTCTCTCTGCTGTCAATCTCTTTCTGTCCCTGCGGAGTGCCCTCTGTGGATGGACTGTCCTCTCTGAGGCCTTTCAGGGCCAAAACAACTACAGTGTCCAAACAGATACCTGCCTAATGACAACTTTGGCACTGCGCCAGCTCACTTTTATACAGCTCCTGGCACATCACACAAACACACACAGTACCTCTCCCACTCACTGTAATAAAACCCTTTATTAAACAGTGCCACTCCTGAGCTGCCTCCGTCTCTTTATATTCCCATTAACACACATCCTAGTGCCAATATTAAAGGAATAACTTGGGGGGGGGAATCAAGCTGAGTGGGGTTGTTCTTTAGTCTTGTACTTAAATTATGAGGCTAATGTAGCTGTGCATTAAAAAGGTTGACTTAAACTTGCTTAATTCAAATGTGTATACTGGCTCCATATCGCTGCCTTCGGAAGAAAACCTTGTATCTCCAGAATTAGAACTTTCCAGGAGACACTGTAGTTTTAATGCAAGTCAAAGGAACCAGACATCTTTCCAAGTCATTTTGGGCCATTTCTTTTGCTCCGTTCATCGTGAAATTTACAAACAATGTAAAGGGCAACAGGTCCTTTGAAATTATGTCAATAACTGAAAAATAACAAAAATGGCGATACAAGTTTTTCTTCCGACAGCAGCGATATGAATGTATTGCATTCAAATCGACATAATGACTTTGTGTAAATACTTAATTGACTTAGTTTAAATTATTGTACGTATTTCATTTGAGTGGAACTGAATTATGTCCATTCAACCTCTATTTTTTTAAAGTGTAGGCATAAAAATTTGGCCATTTCCTTTGATCAGTAATGGACAGTCATTAGTCAGCGATGTAAATATCAATTACAAACTGGATGGGTCTGGTTCGGAAATCTGATTGGCTGAGCCAAGTTCAAAGCTGTCATCAAATGTTTGATTTGAATTTTGTCTATTTTATTGTCCATAGAAGTGCTAGTTCTCTTGGTGCTAGTTCTCTTGTAGTTAATTATCATGAGCTATTCTAACTATATTGTGTGTGCAATATCCACATTTGCCCACTGAGTAAACCACCTCCTCAGCATGGTTGTGCAAACTATGGCTTAGTTCTAGTGTTTGTGGTAGATGTATTTCCAACAGGTAATTTGAACACTAGAAAATGAATCTGAATGTCTGTAAACAAAAGGCCTCATTTCAGTTTGAAGCTAAAGTTTCATATGTAAATCCAGTTTTAACCTGTTACCTGTTGAAAGTAACTAGTCAGACCACAAATACCTTTGGATTTAGAGGCTGTAACATATTCTGGCTCCGCCCACCTCCTCTCTCCAACGTTCAACCTCACTGGACTCATGATTACTGCCCCCACCTTCGCTCACCTGGTCCTCATCAGCCCTTGGCTTTAAAAACTCTGTTGTGACTTTCAGTCATTATCTTGTATGTTGCAGGTTTCTGAGCCATGCTCTGTTGTACCCATTCTTGCCTTCTGGTTTTTGAACTCTGCCTGTACTTTTGGGATTCGTGATCTCCTTTTCTACCTTGTCCTGTTTACTGGTTTTGGACTTAGACAGTCTGTTTTCCCTTTGCATGCCCTGTGATTGTATCCAGTACAGGCTGAGGCAGCTCCTTCTGTCTCCTCTGCCTTTGCATCTTAAACATATTTCCCTTTTTAGAATGAACCGGTTAACTCGCACAAACAACATCGACCCTTACCTTTAGTTAATAACCCTGTTTTGAAACCTGTGACAGCAACTACATGCAAAATCCTGCTGGTGTGGTTTCATGCATGAGATTTGTCTCTTATGATGAACAAAATGTGCTACTTGTGTGCTGATAGCGCCCCCTTGTGGAGGAAATGAACAATACATTACATAACAATACATCCTACACTGCATGAATTTTGCCTAGGACTACCTTTTAGCAATATCTGCAAAAATATCATATACAGCCTTGTACATAATAAGTCTATTTGAGATAATGTAATAACTTGACACACACAGAGACAAGAGGGTTTGCGTAATTTGAGCATGAATAGAAGTATTAGCTTCTATTATTTCAACCCTGCCTCATTGCTCCAGTGCAACTCTCAATAAGAAAACTTTCGGTTTCTTTTTTGCTAAATTTGAAGGTGAAAATTGTGTGACTTTGAATTGACTATAAATGAACTACATATTAAAAAATAAATGGCGCTAGATGCCTTGAGCTATGTCTATCTCTTGCTCCTATTCACAACTGTTTTAATGCCCCTTATTAATTATAGCAAGTACTGACACTTAAGTAAAGAGGAGAGCCTTATTGAGCTGACTCAACCCCAGCCTGCAAATTGCTCTTTGCTGGCCTGGACCGTAAATAGCACTCAAGAGACTCCTTTAATCGGGTAGTCCATGGTAGTTGTTGTGTTATAGAAATGCTACCTAAGCATTGCAGAGCCGCATGATCTGTTTAGGACAAGGGCCTCCGGCCCGAGCGAATTTGCACAACACAGGACCGGCCCAGGGAGTGGACAGTGGGAAAGAGAGAAAAGGCTGAACAGAGCCACTGTCCTTCCAAGTGCTCTTGTCTGGCTGACTGGGGGCCTTTAAAACCCTCCTTAAAGTAGCTATGACAGAGCAGAATGGCAGGAGAGAGGGGATAAAGCTGCCTCTGTTGGCCAGTTGGAGGAGCATTTGTTGCCCTGGTCCCCGCACAGGGGGGACAGTGTATTCTGAACGTTCCGCTTTAGCTGCTAACTGCCATCAGAGGCTTTGGGAGGGGAGGCATTGTAGCTGCCAGTTACCAGGCAACTATGAGACTTGTATTCAGAGTGCTTATTCAGAAAAGTATTCCTGAACTCTTGGAGAGACCAAGAGGAGAAACAAAGCAGAGTCTTTCTGGACTTACTTCAGCAACAGACTTGCATGGTATTTTTATCATTTGATTTTGTCTGAATTCAAAAAAATGTAATTCCACTTATAAATAGGAGCATAATTATCCACTTATCATCTACCTATCTAGCTGTAATTATCTATCTTCAGCCAGTGTTGCAAGAGAAACTTGTTTTTGAGTGATTTTGGCCTGCACTGTGGAAAGTGTAACAGGGCAGAAGCTGATTTAAAGTGTTTTTAACACCGACTATCATTTTTTACAACGTGGTAAAACAGGTTAAACGTCTCAAAAACAAAGGCTCTTAAATGCTTCTGGCTTGGATGTAAAGTTTGGGTACAGAAGAGAGCCTGAAGGATTTGAACACAAGAGCAGCCGTTTATTGTATTGATACATCTCTATATAGTATTCAAAAGCTTCGTCTTTCTTTATAGCCACAAATATTGTAGCCTAAATGCATTTTTACAGCAATGACCTTTGGATACAACACAAGAGCAGTATCTGCCTAGCTGCTCCCAGAGTGGTCCTCCTCATGTTCAGCTCCCAAAGCTCCTCATCCCTCTACTCTCTGTGGCTCAACTGACCTCGACATTGAGGACCTGAGTGTTGCTCTCATTGCTGCTTTCCAGGTTTAAAAAAAGCATGATTTCTCCAAATACAATAGCTCAACAAAATAAATAAAAGCTATCAATAAACATCAAACTGCAGCTGTGATGCTGAGACATACAGTGATCATTCTAATTCACGCTTAGCGTCTATGTGATTCATGAAAGCTGTATTTGAATGAGAGAGCAGTAACAGCACACAAGTAGCTGGGTTTTCAGCCTATTAATAGGCTGTTGCCGTCTACTGGATATATCTTGATCTACAGTAATGACCGTACTTAAAATGATGAATAAGGAAAAAATGATTAATTTTATGGTATTTGAGGACTTTTGCAAATATTATAATAATGAGCATGCTTAAAATGATGATTAAGATAAACATTATTGATTTTAAGGTAGGTATTTTAAGACTTTCACAAATACTACAGTAATATACATACTTAAAATGATGATTATCATAAATATTATTGATTATAAGGTGAGTATTTGAGGACTTCCTCAATTAATACAGGAATATATTTAAAATGATAATAACATAAACATGATTGATTATAAGGTGAGAATTTGAGGACTTTCTCAAATAATACAGTAATATACATACTTAAAATGATTAACATAAATATTGATTTTAAAGTGAATATTTTCTCAAGTCATACAGTAATATACATATTTAAAATGATGATTAACATACATATTATTGATTTTAAGGTAAATCTCTCGAACACTACAGTAATGAACATACTTAAAATGAAAAAATTAACATAAACACTATTGATATTAAGGAGAGTATTTGAGGGCTTTCTAGCAGAATACAGTAATGAGCACACTAAAAATGATAAATTAAGATAAATATTTAAAGTCTTTCTCAAATACCACAGTAATCAACATGCTTAAAATGATGGCTAATGTCAATATTACAGATTTTAAGGAGAGTATTTGAGGACAATCGCAAATAATACTGTAACGAACATGCTTAAAATGATGGCTAACGTAAATATTATTGGTTTTAAGGAGAGTATTTGAGGACTCTCGATAATACCAACATGTACTCGAAGCCAGTAAAATGCTGCTCGGACCAGCTCTAGTATAGAACCTTTGTGGTTCTTTAAACTTCAGGAGAATTTCACTATTTTTTCAATATTTCGGCGTAGTCAAAAGGTTAAGGTGTAAACAACGTCTATCAGAGCAGTTCGGTGTGAAATACTCTGTTCTAGAGAAACTTATTGTGTCCGAATTGCTCAGAGTGGTCCAGTTATTTCAATCGGTGAAGCTGTACTGACATTTGTAGCTCCATATCCTGTGTATGCGGGTTTGTATATGTGTGTGGGGGTCTTCCTTTTGTATATGCAGCTGTACTGGGAGAAGCATGTGCCCCCCACTGAGCTCGGCTCGGATTCTGAAACAGCTGCTCAAACTGAATCAGCTCAGAGGGTCGTATCTTCACTCTCAGATCACTAAGTAAGGGGCTTTCCCTCGTAATTATAATGCCTATAATGCTCAGCATGTACTGAAGCACTTTGGAGCTTCTAAGTAAGCGCACCGGATGTTTACTTCTTTAGTGATCTGTTGCGTGACATACAGTAGAATTAGAGAAATTTCAGCTTTTAGGTCAGTTTATGTGCAGCTTGAATTACGCATGTAATCTGTAAAGAGCTGGCGTAAAGATACAGAGAAGGAAAATGAGAATGCAAGTAAACATGTCTGTGTATCTGTCATTATCTATAATGTGTGGGGGTCAAATAATGCATACGTTTGGGGGGGGGGGGCATATGATGCACATGTTTCTATCTGCATCAATCTATTCAGTGTGTTGATATTATTTCATAGCTTATAAACAGCTTAAGCAATCTTAAAACTCATGTCAGATGGTGCATCCACACATCAATGGAAAACATATTAAAACAGATTAAACAGATTAAACTAGCATTTGTACTTGGACACTCATATAAACATTTGTCCTCGAACTGAATGTGATACATATTTAAAAAAATAAATAAACATAACTGTATTACATTATTATAACATGCTTTTCTTGGGGTCACACCATTGGCTCACCAAGGTGAACCATGACTAAAATGGACTTTTTTCAATATTTGTGAAAGGGCTGTTGATCTTGGCATTGGACCATGAAGGTCACTTAAGACCGTCTTGTTGATGCAATACCCAGCTCATTCTTTCTGAAAAGCACGTCAGAATAAAAGTCCTTTCTTGTCGGTTGCGTCCTGTGACATTTGAGGAAATCAGAAATTGCAGGCAAACGTTGGCGAGCAGCTGAATACATTTTAATGCTGTGCTATGGTTTTAAAGGTTTTAAACATAAAATCAGGCAAATGTTTAAATCAGAATTTTGTATGTATAACAAAATGATACGTTTTAGGTTGCTTAAACTTCATGTATGGTTGGATGGTCACACCCGCTGACGCTTGTAGTACTTTTGGAGGACTAAATGCATGAAATCATTATTTTTTTTGCATTAAAAATGTTTTCAACATGAGGTATTATAGAATTATGAGACATGTTATGTACTTAGTCAATTATTAAAGAGCAACATCAAGTTTGGAAACAGAAATCATATCCCTTTTGTTTGTGCATTTGTCTAATAAGGCTGCAACAAATAATCTGTAAAGTCAACTAGTCACTAATGTTTTGTTTGCCTAAAAACGAAAGCACTATAAAAGACTCAATAATGTTCATATGATACATGGTCATTCTGACAGATTGCAGTACTCTAAAGGAAGTGTAGGGGGCAGTCTGAATCTGAATGATGACAGTACATAAATGGGGCACGGTGAGAGGAAAGCACTGACTGTGTGATGGTTTGTTTAATCGATTATTTGAGGAATGGCCTATATATGAGTCAATTACAGAAAAAAAACATTGGTTTCAAACATAGCCCGATGCCTGTCCTCATACCGTTTGTGGTTCATGAGCAGCTCTCGGTGAAGCTCCTGGTGGCTTTTAGAGGCTTTCACTGGATTAATCAGCTTTTTAGGCTTGATGAGATCATCGTCCCCTTCCATATAATCCGGCTGCGGGGCGTAGCTGGCCACAGGGAGAATGTCCCTGTGTGGGTAATGCAGCGGGTCCCTGTGTGGCCCATCAGGCTGATGAGGCTGTTCCCATTGGATATCAGCATAAGCCGAGGCTGGAGAGAGAGAGAGAAAGAGAGAAAGAGAGACTTTATTAGATTATGCAATAATGTATGCAGTAGTGAGTCTGAGTTACACACACACACGTTTAAGCCGCTTATCCTTCTGGGTCGGGGGGGTGAGTGGGAGATACACCCTGGACAGGTCAATTAGAGCTACACTTTCAATTTAATTCAGCAAACATCTAAATATGGTCAAAAACAAGAAAAAACACCCCCACGCTAATGCTAATTTCTGCAGGTGGCCCTGTAGGATTCTGCTAGTATGTTAACGGCAAGCTACCAGAGAAGCACATGAAAACCTTTTGGCTTGTCAATGTTAAATGCAGACATTTGAAGTTTTTTTAAAAATACTTTGTTAAAGATATTTTTCTTTTAAAACTTGTTTTAAACATTAACATGTTAAAATTATGTAACAAAACTTTAAAAAGAACAAATAAAAATGAACTCAACATTACAGACGTGTATTTTTGTATTGATGAAATAATCAGAAGTTATTAAGGCTCTGAGAATTCCCAACTGAATGTGTGTAACTTGAGACAGGCATTCCTTAAGTTATGAACTGCACTGCATTTCAACTCATACAGTCAGCTTTGTGTCAGTGTGCTATGACGTGAGCTTTAAGTGAATGCAGTTCATAATACCATTTTCAAGAGGAGAGGATCACCAGATAGACATTAAGTAGATTAGGCCATATTTAATTATCTGCAACCACAGTAAGGATACAGACAACACATCCGGTGAGATATAAATACCCCATCTTGGTTACCAAGGCAGTTAAATAAAGAATAACATTATGTTTTGTGTATGGATCATTTTACTAAAATGTTTCGAGGACAGAGATCAAAACCCACTAACTTGGACCTTAGACTAAAATCCTTTTGCTTTGAGTGACCCTGTGCCTTAATAATGTTATTAAATGATTGAATATTCCATTTTATCACAATAACACAATCATTAAACCACTGAAACTTCAGTAAATGTAGTGACAGTTTTTACAGAATTTTGAGCATAACTAGAGACATTATGAAGAAGGATGAATGGGTTTATAGGGAAAGTCCCAGCCTTCAAAAAAAATAAGACCAAGTTGGCTTGCAGGTAAGACACAAGTGGGAAAAGTCCCCCTTTGTTGTGGAAATCTGCACAAGTGCAGCAGCCAGAACAACCTAAGAAAAACATGCTGTTTGTGCTTTACTTAAGCCAGTTTGTCAGATTTGATCAGTTTTGAATGGTAATTCTACCTTCAGTTTAGTTTTTCCCATTCCAAGAGATGTGTTTGGTCTGGAAATAACTGCCCAGTGGCATTGCCAAGATAGTCACTGAGTGAAAAGACTTTCCAGTAAGGATATATCATCATATCTAGCAAACACAGCTTTGATCAGTAAACAAAATTTTCAATATTTTTCATGAAAAATATACAGAAAAGATTTACTTAATTGTCTTTTTAGTAGAGACAGTTCTTAATATTACACTGATTTTGAGACTTTGGGACACATTTACTTCAAAACAATGGGATCTAACTGCTCACCATGTGGCCATGAGGGACAGGGATGCAGTCTCAGTTCCTGCTCTAAAATGCAGGGGCGTGACTAAAGTAAGGCTCTGCCTACAGACTACAGCTCTTTAGCTGCATTGATTTCCACAGGGTCCCTAACTCAGGCTGATAAATACCTTCATTTGTAACGTTCATCATGATCAAACATGAAGCAACAAATGTTTTTAAGAGACATGCAGGGACTGATGAGTAAACTTTCCTGAAACTTTCTGTGAAGTGATAAATACTTCCTACGCAGTTCCCTTCCAATGAAACCTTTTTACTCCACATGGTTTGAAATCACCCTTTAAATATCTGAATTCCATGCGCCGTCCCTTTTTTAAATGGACCACTAGGGCGACTGGAATGCACCTTTTTTTTTCTGGTACTGAAAAGTAAACAGGGGACTGCAATTATGTTTTTAAGCTCCTCTAAATCTTCAACTTTTGAAATCTTATGAAATCTTCAACTTTACTTTAAAATGAATCCATAGCGCTGCTGTCAGAACAAAATCGTATCGCCATTATTGTCATTTTTCAGTTTTTGGCGTCATTTGAAAGTGCCTGTTGGCCTTTACATTGTGTATAAATTTCATGATGAATGAACCAAAAGAAATGGGCCAAAATAACTGGGACAAAACGTTCGGTTCCATTGACGTACATTAAAAGTAAAGTATGTTTTTTCCTTCTCCTGTAAAGTTACCATTTTGGAGATATATTTGGGTGCAATGGTCCATATTGTGTGTCAGCTCCTTTGTGTATATTGGTGCAAAATGTGGCCACTAGAGCATAAGTTTAGAACTGCAGACAGAAGCTGATGGGATAGAAAGGAAGGAAATCAGACTGTGAGTTGGCACAATGTGTATGTGAGAGAAAGAAAGACAGGAACAGAAGGAAAGATTGCTACAGAGGTAGCAGGTGAACAGTCAGCGTCTTAGGACTGTTTATATTCCTTTCTGGAGGAAATTCCTGAGATCCATTTCCTGCCTGCTGGAACCTGCAATTTGTACATCCAAACATCAGACCTCTAACGAGCCACACGCTACCTGACTGTCATTACAGACTGCTGCTGCCTTATAAGAAAGCACTAACTGGAACTAAAGAATTCCACCTGCATAATTAAATGGTTGAGACGTAAACAAAGTCATTCAGAGTGGTTTGATGTGAAATGTTTTCTTCTTGAGAAACTTGAGTCGCAAATGTTCACAGTTATGGTGATAGGAACCAGACGTCTGATGCATTTAATCCCACTGAGAGGTATTTACTGCCAAAACTATGACCTAAAATACATTTTAATCCATTTATTTCAATCCGTTCACAGCAGAGAGGTGCATACGAGGCGTTCTGATGCAAAATAGTCCCAAAAGAAAACTTATTTGTTCAGATTTCCCACTATATTACCATCATCAACATTACATTTAGAAACTCGAATGAAGCTGCAGTTACATTAGCCTTATATCTCCAGCACAAAATAAGAAGCAAACCTTAGGCCACAAACTTGTCTTGGTTGATTAACTACATTTGAAGTAAGGAGAACTTTATGCAAATTTGGTTTTGTGCAGACAAATCACTTTAATGCAGGCAAATTTTAATTTAATACAAATTTAAATCCAGGTCCTCAACTAAAATATGAATGGGCCTACTGGTGCACTTGACTCTGCTGAACTGAAAGTTCACTGGAATTTTCCCTGATGCTTCTGACAGACAGCCCAGTACTTGCCCTTTTCGTGAAGGAACCCAACAGGCCCCAGAACACTGCAGACTCCTTCGCCCCTTTATGAATGGAAAGATTAAAGGTGAAGCGATCCTTAACAGAGTGACAGTGGAAAAAGATCAGGTGTCATATTCTCCAAGGCCGGATCGGAACAATGGCAGGGTTTGAGGAGGAACCAGAGACCATCTCCACTATTCAATATTAAAACCAGCATCACAATAGACTCCAAATCAGCAGTGCCTCCAAATCAGAGCAGAGTAGAGGAGGAGGAGGAGGATGGAAATGGATGAGAAAATATGTCTTAGAAACAAAAAGTAATGTTGTAATGTTAAGTGATCCACTCGTAATAAGTTATATGTAGCCAAGTTTAGCTGTTTAGGATCATGACCAGTAGGTGGCATTTGTGAATTGTGAGTGGTGATTGTCCCCTGGCTGGAGACCTTGGCTACAACTCAAGAGGTCATGGGATCCACTTAGCTACTGCCATTGAATCATTGAGAAAAAGACATAAATGAAAAAATGCTCTGTCAGGGTCAATGGAAGTCCTGACCACTGAAGAACAGCGTAAAAGGGACCTCACAAAGTATGTAGAGAATCAGATGGACTAAAGTCTGTAACTGTAGAACTACAAAATGCACCTATTTAGTAAATGCAGCTGATAACATGGACAATGAGCGTAGAAACAAGTATAATATCTTAATGTTGTGCCTGATTGCATGATATATATATATAATAATAGAACTTAAAGTGGACCAGGGCTGATCCAGCAGGACAAAAATTTCTGACTTGTGTCAAATGTGGCATCCTAGGACAAGACCCATTCTACTCTCAGTGTTTGTCTATTGAAACTGCAAGGCTACGTGTTTAATTTTATTCACCTGTTAGTAACGGATGTGGCTGAAACACCTGACCTCAAAAATTAGGAGGTGTGCCCCAATACTTTTGTCTATATAGAGTATGTAAATATACATTGATGTACATTGCACATTTATTATATATTTTGGATATAAGGACAGATATGCACATAGAAATTTCATTCATATTGTTAAGCTATATCTGTTAAGCATCCATTGAAAGTGTCAAATAAGATTCCATAATCTCTGGAATGTAACAACTTTAATCCATTTGTAGAAGCAAAGTAAAAACAGTGTCAATTGCAGTGTAACATCAGTGTAGCCATCTGTGGCCGACATCACTGACAGGTAGCTGGATCACACCTCCTTATTTTCTAACTGTAAGCTTAGGAACTTTGGTTCACTTAGGGCCACATAGGTTTGGTTAAGGTCAGGGCAAATGGGTGAATGATTTCTTGTTTCAGAAAAGTGTTTATAAGATTTACTGGACATTTATTAGGGCCTGACAGATGGGTTGATATGAAAGGAATAATTTGGCAAAAAGTCAAATTTACCCCCTTTCCATTTAAATGTAGTCAATCAGCCAAGAAATGTTTGGAGTCCAAATTTGGCTTCTTCATTGTAAAACAGGAGCTATAAATCTAACATTGCTAACAGACACTAGAACTCAATAGACACCCAAAAAGCCCAAATTGTTTCTTCAAAAATGCATCCCCAAAACAGGCTTGTCAATGTGGTTGAAGTTGTGCACAGCCTTTTCAGGTCTTATTGATTCTAGCTCAGCACTCTTGCTTCTGAGGTGTTTTGTGAATACCGACTCTAATGTCTAGCCCAAGCGGAAGCCCACAGATTGATTAATTTTCATATGATCATGTAAAAAAATGCTTTCCAGCACCACCAGTACACCATCTGAGCATGCAGTCTGTAAAAATCAAATGGATCTATTAGCAGCAATGGAATACAGAATATAAAACCATGGTTTTATTAGTATATAAGCACTTGTAGCTATAAATTGTTGTTTTCGTTAGATTAGGATAATCCCTTCATATCTAGCATAGGGAGCAGGTCCTCTTCCAACAAAGGCTGCCATTATGTGCTGCCGTATTTCTATAGTGGCCCAGAAAGAACAAACCAAACATGAATGTTTATCATCATCAAATAAGTGAAAACATGAAGAATCAAAATGAAATTGGAACAGATGACGATAGAAAACAAGGATAAACACTGGTGTGGCCTTTCTGAAATTTTCCGTGTGATGCCAAAGTTGCCAATTTTCTGTTGGATAGTCAATTTAGCATACCAATCTACCTGATGGCCACTGTAGGTTCTACTACATGCTTGGAAAGGGAGGGGTGAGGAAGGGGTATTCAGTTGGTTGCAATCTGTAACCTCATGGCTAGAAGACACTAAATAGAATTAAGAACCATTTGTCACTGTGAAATTAGACCTCTGCATTTAGCCCATCTGTGCAGTGAAACACCCACATACATGCAGACTAGTGAACACACACACTAGGGGCCAGTGAGCAGCCCTATCCACAGCAAACAGGCAGCAATTGGGGGTTAGGTGCCTTACTCAAGGCTACCTCAGTCATGGACTGTCAGCCAAGGGGATTGAACTGGCAACCTTCTGGTTGCAGGGCTGGTTCCCTAACCTCCAGCCCATGACTGCCCCATCTTACATATTGCACTGTTAAGCCTGCACTCATCTTTCATGAGGGAAGACATGCCATCCATGGAAGGCTGCGGCACGGCTTTATCAATTTAACAAGCATGACATTGGGTAAGAAATGAAAGATCAGCCTCACGCTGCTACAGAATGTTTTAAATCCAGACAACATATCAGGGCCGATTCAGGACATGGACTGATGTGAGAACTTGTAATTGTTTTTATCATTTTTAAAGCTGTAGCTGACTGTTTTCAGACATTTACATTTTCCAACTTGATTGAGAATCGTGATAGATGGAAACTATCAGTGAGTGATGATACTGTCATCAGTCAGTTGAAGCCTATTAGGCATGTTATAATTTATGTGATAGATGCACGAGCTTAATGTATAAGAGAATACATTATATTATACAAAATATACTTTTTCTGATGTAGATTACATGGGCAGTGATTAGGTTGAGTGGCATGAATGGAATGTGGTTTCTCTCAGGTGGGGCTGACAGGCTCATACATTGCAATAAGCGCTCATGGTGAGTGACCTGCTGACTGTGTATGTGTGTATGAGTGAGAAGAGTTTATGAGATGGGGTAAAAGAAGGAGCGAGAGAGGAAAAAAAGAAGAAGAGAACCAAGTAACTAGATCTTCCAGTGTATTGACTGTTCTTCTGCAGCAGGATCCATGTTCGCATTGATTAGATATCTATGACATGCAGGGCAGAGCCAGAGAGCTTTCTACATCTGATCTGAAAGTTAATATCCTCCCATTTTATGGCCAAAATGTGTTTAGCTGCTTCCCTGATGACCTTGTGAGTCATTTAACATGTTCAGTAGAGAAAGACCTGGCCAGACTGAGTCTATTTCCGGGAATAGCTTAATTCAATTCCTATTCTTTGCGATTCTGAACCACAGGTAGCGCCCTGACCTCCACATATTTGTAACCAATATCTTTCTGGGAGGGAAACTGGCAAAAATGTGTTGGGTGTTTCGTCTGGTCAGAGGAAAGAAGACAAGGAAAGTTGGTGGTGGAATGAGGAAGTCCAGGAGAGTATTCAGAAGAAGAAGGCAGCTAAGAAAAAGTGGGATAACCAGAGAGATGAATGAAGTAGGCAGGAGTACCGTGAGGCTAGTCGCATAGCAAAAAGAATGGTGGCAAAGGCAAAGGCTCAGGCCTATGATGAGCTGTATGAGAGGCTGGACAGTAAAGAAGGAGTAAAGGACTTGTATCGTTTGGCTAAACAGAGAGATAGAGCTGGAAAGGATGTACAGCAGGTTAGGCTGATAGAGAGGGAAATGTACTAGTGAGTGAACAGAGAGTGTTGAGTAGATGGAAGGAGCACTTTGAAGAACTAATGAATGAGGAAAACGAGAGAGAGAGGAGGACAATGGGGGGAGAGATAGTGGATCAGGAAGTGTGATGTGTGACAGACGGATAGCAGCAAGAGTGAAAGGGAAGGTTTACAAGACAGTAGTGCGTCCTGCTATGATGTATGGTTTGGAGACTGTGGCTCTGTCTAAAAGACAGGAGGCTGAGCTGGAGGTGGCAGAGATGAAGATGCTGAGATTTTCGTTGGGAGTGACAAGGCTGGACAAGATTAGAAATGAGCAGATCAGAGGGACAGTGAAGGTGGAGCAGTTTGGAGATAAAGCCAGAGAGGCCAGGTTGAGATGGTTTGGACATGTGTTGAGGAGGAATAGTGGATATATTGGTCAAAGAATGTTGGAGATGGAGCTGCCGGGTAGAAGGAGAAGAGGTAGACCTCAGAGAAGGTTTATGGATGTAGTGAAGGTGGACATGGAGATGGTTGGTGTAAAAGTAGAGGAGGCAGTGGATAGGGCAAGATGGAGGCAGATGATCCCTAAAGGGATCAGCCGAAAGAAGAGGATCTTTCTGGGAGGGAGCTTTAAGAGGTGTTAAGTACATTTGGATGCCTGGTTCCAATCACTGTGAACAGTTCTATCTATAATTTTGTGAGAATGTTGCATTTTCAAAACACAACATATGCAGGCATGCTGGTCTGTGCTGTTTTTTCTAGCAGGGTTGACACCGTAAGACTCACCACCTCACCAAAATACCCCAAACAAACCAGCAATCTTTGTCAGTTGTGGAAGTTTACTGGCTTTTGCAGTTATGGGCAATGTGTATAGCTGGTGGTGGTATAATACAATATAACCGTGTTGAAGTTTAACAGTAGATTTATTTTCATGTGCCATTTCATATTTTTTGCACATTTCATGTTAAAAGTGTGTTATCACATGACAAAACATACTTACACGTGACATGTTCACATGTGAAAAAAACTCTTTATTCATGTGTATATATGTAAACATGTGGTTTAAGCTAAATTCACATGTGAAATACTGTGACTTTCCTTTAAGCTTTGTTTGTGCAGGGAGATTCACTTGAAAGAGGCCCCAGATATTCAGTAATAACTCTTACTAGGATGAACCAATTTGAGCTAAACAAAATGCAGTGAGCTCCTCAGTATATGGAGCTCCGAGCAAGCCAGGATGCCCCTGCCGGAGCGTTGAGGTAGGCGCCGGACAGCCGTCGTGACGTTTAACCACCGTTTGCAACTTCCAGGTGCATAACCCCAGTACCCCTTCATGTGTCTGGCAGAAAACAGAGATCACTTCCAGTTTCACATGTAATGCAATCGATTACACATATGTCAAAGTATGTAGCGTATTTTTTTGGTATTTGATTGCTTCCTTCTAATAGGAGTTACAGCAGAATATTCAGGGCCTCTTTCGAGTGAATCACCCTGTAGCTTTCATGCACCAACATGGAGGATATTTCACAAGACAACACAAACTGCTGAAGGCTAGCACGACTCCAGCTTTAGTGGTTGCCACTACTTCCTTGTAATTGATAAGTTACTGGGACAATAAACCAATTATGACTCTGAGTCTGATTAAACGTGTTTTACTGTCATTTACTGCCATCAGTGCTGTGTGTAAGAAGTGATTATTTAGTACAGTGTTATATCACTCCTGTCTCATTCGCTGCCACACGGGCCTATAAAGCTTCTTTTCTGAAGCAGTTTATTTTATTTCCTCCTCCATTTGTATACAAACAGAGCTCTGGCTGTTGTCATGGCAACATCAGGGTTCTCTGGGGATGTCCAGAATTGCTGTTCTCCCATGTGGGGGAGGAAATGGGGTGGGGGAAAGTGTGTGTGTGTTTGTGCATTTGTGTGTGTGTGTGTGTTCGTGTTGGTGTGTAAAGGGGATGGGGGGCCATTTTCCCATAATCCACACTGAATGCTGACCCTTGGCAAACCACAGGCCTGAGACTGGAGCTTGGACAAGGCATTAGCATTAGAAAAGCTGATCAAGAACCAAGCCAACGGCATCTATAGACACGCATAACATGCTTAGCAAAACATAAATAGAATAAAATATTTGGCGTTTTTGTAAGTAAAGCGCAGCTTTAAGTGCCTCTTGAAGTGAATGACTCTGGTCTGACATTAGGACCTCTAACCTAAAGTGATATTTGTTCCATTTCTAAGGGCTTCTATGAAAAACTTATAAGGCAGTAGCCTAGTGGCCTGCAGGACCTCCATAAGTCCCAGGTTCAAGTCCCCACCTAGGCAACAATGCCATGTTAAACCAATAAGGGTCCTTGGGCAAGACTCTTAACATTGCATTCACCTACTATTGCAACTTGACAATGGTTTGTTGGTCTACCTGCCAACATCATTTATTAGTTCTTTTAAAGATGTCCTCAGGTTAAGAATTATGGAAAAGTATGCATGAAAATGATCACCTTTGAGGACATTGAAATCTTATCCATACACAGCGCCCTGCGTTCTTAAGTAGGCCTCTGTTTTATAAGCCCAAGATGCTTCATACCACTGTTACAAATATAATGTCTATCATTTTAGTTTTAGTGGTCTTATGCTAATGTGATGTGATATTGTCTAGCAAATGCTCACATAAACTGTTAATAAAGTATTTCTTTCTAAATACTGTTGAATGCTTATGCATGTCTAATGAAGCCCCTTTTTTTAATGACAGGACAAGGCAGTCTGAGTGGCGTGTTGCTGTAAGGTGTGTTAGTACTGACAGCACTGCTTCAGATGGCTGTGCAAATATGCACAGGGTGGTTTATTAGAGGCCACCCGTGGCCAGCCAGAGCAACGTACGTGAACCTTGTGCTTTTTTCTGCAAAAGTAAACACTGAACTAGTGGAAAATTAAAGCAACAATTGGGAAAGAAGGTCCTTTGTCAACATAAAGCACAGGGAGGCTCCAAATGTGTTTGAGTCTAGAAAAATGCTGCATGTCTTTACTGCTAAAACTTTTACTTTAATGAAATCTTGTCTTAGCTTTAGTGTAAAAACTCTCTCCCGTATTCTCTGGTGTACAATGTACCCTGAATTATGTGGGTAGAAGGCAGTTTGAGCAGGAGTGCATGGTCAACCATGCATTGAAGATTTCATTTTTTTAAACCTAAGACTTTAATGATTAACTCTTAGGTGATCTCTAAAGAGCTTAGTGGCACAGTGGCCCAAAATGGAGAGGAACAAAAGTAATCTGAGACGCAGAGCCTGCATATGCACTTTCAGGTTTTACTCAATCTCTTTTACATGCTCTCTCTCTCTCTTTCTCTTTCTCTTTCTCTCTTATTGAACTGCACAGATTTCCGATTTCTCTACAGGCCATAATGGGTTTTAGAGCAATGCCATAGAAGAACCACTTTTGGTTCCCTGAGGAACCTTTCAGTGGATGGTCCTGTAAAGAATGAGTTTTGGAAGCAAAGTGTGAAGAACTTTTCTACAGTTTAACTCCTTAAGCTCCTAGGCTTATTACCTCTGAAGGCTTATCATTCAGTAACTACACTGCTTGACATATTCTTAATGGAATGTTTTGGCAAAATATTAAATTTACATAGTAGTCCATTGACCTCAGATGTAGTCAATGAACTGTGACTGTTTGATGTCCATATTTTGTCTATATATACATATATCATATATATGACTTAATTTGAAAATGCATGTTGCTCCATTCATTGAGCGTAAATTATTGATAATTAGGCAAAAAGAAATGGCACAAAATTACTTGGAAAAATACCGTTATAATACGTATAATACGTTTCCATTGACCTACATTAAAAAAGTATGTTTTGCCTTTTCCTGTAAAGTCACTATTTTGGAGATATGAGGTTTTGTTTTAATGTGTATAGTAAAGTTATTTAGAACAGAAAATGCTGACATAATCTAGCATCAATATATGCATGTATGTGACAGGCAGTCAAATTTTTGGGGATGTAGTTACAGGAAAAATTTGGGTGACTAATGATTTCTAGTGTTTGTTAGGAATGTTAGCCTTGTAGCTCCAGTTCTGAACTAAAGAAACAAAATTTGGACGCCAAACATTTCTTGGCTGAGAAACGTCATCTGAGATAAGGCGGAAAATTGTGTTTGATTTTTCAATGAGATTTTCCTTTAATTATAGAAGTGTTCAATAAAAAATTGGACCTGTCAGTGGATTCTGGACAAGGGGTTAAAGATTACTGACATTATTTAAAAATTCCATCCCAGTTAGAGACCCCACATCCTAAATTTGTCTAGTGTTTATACCAAAACAGTCATAATGTGTTTACAAGGCCATTTTTCCTGTCTTTATCCCTTAGATGTAAACAAGTTGTTTTTGTTTCTGTGCTTTTAAAACGGATTAATGTAAATGAGCTCTATTCTGATTGGCTACTCTGTATTTTGCAATATTTAAAAAGTTTAACTCTTCTTATTGCCTTAATGTGAATGGGCAGAGCTGAACTGCTGTAGGCTGAATAGGCAAATATATTTTATTTTGCTTTTGAATCTTCACATCCATATATGGACTGTATTTCCTGGAAAGTGAACAGTATGTTTCAAAACTTAGTCATCAAACTCTTTAGTTCCAAAAAAGTGAGAAAAGTTTGGTTTTCCATGATATGAGCCCTTTAAACATTTCTGGCTGTACATACAACTCAAGAGCCATTGAGGAACCCTAATGTCTAGGAGTGCATAGACTATACTATCCTTGTTCATGAGATCCTTTCCTATTTGAGTCCAGAGGGAATTT
Source organism: Pygocentrus nattereri (assembly GCF_015220715.1). NCBI lineage: Eukaryota > Metazoa > Chordata > Actinopteri > Characiformes > Serrasalmidae > Pygocentrus > Pygocentrus nattereri. The sequence goes on along the minus strand of NC_051231.1, from coordinate 26,343,473 downwards.
CATTGAGATGTTTGTTTGAAAACACTTCTCTGAATAACTTCTGCAATCCCAGCATAACGCATAGTCAAACTGAAGAGTCTGCTTTCACTGACTGTGGCTGAAACGGTACATGAAGTCCTGGTACAGCCTCTTAACACTGGACAAATGGACACACATAGCACACGGTCACTCTGAAAGCTCTGACTCAAACGTTTTCACCATTTGCCACATTTAGTCTAATAGCAGTGAATGCGAGGTTTGTGTTGTGGTGCAATGGCTTTTCTTACCTGATTTAACCAGCACATCTCTGGGTCTGCTGGGTGGGCTGTCAGCGTACAGACTGTGTCCTAATCTCTGATCCATTCTGCTGCTGCGTCTGCGGGAGTGTGTGAGTGTGGTGCTCGGAGACTCTACATGTTCTGGTTATGAGTGTGTGTGTGTGTGTGTGTGTGTGTGTGCATGTGTGTGTGTGTGTGTGTGTGTGCTCTACTGCGCTGCTCACACACTCACGCCTCTATTCTGTTCCCCTCAGATGTAAACAGTCACATGACCTGCTGGGCATTCCACAGTCACGCCCCTGCCTCTCTGCCACAGTGAAACTCCTAGCCTTTCATTCTGTCTCATTTTCTCTCACTCTTTCTCTCTCTTTTTATCATCCTCTCTTTCTCTCCTATTTCTCTCATTCTTTCTCTTTCTATTCCTCTCTGCTTGCACTCATTCCCTGCCTGTCTTCCTTATTGTCTCTGTTGTTCATTCTTTCTCTCTTTCTGTCTCTTTGCTTTCTCTCGTTCTATTTCTCATGTTCTCTGTCTCTCTGTCTATGTCCCACTCTCTGTCTCTTTCTTCCTCTCCCCTTACTCTGTCTCTCCTTCTGACCTTCTCTTTCTTGCTTCCTTGTTCTCTCTATTCTCTATTCCACCTATCTCTCTCTTTCTCTCTCTGTCCTATTTCTCTCTCACTCTCTCTCTTTTTCTCTGTCCTTCTTCCCCTTTCATTCTCTCTCTTTCCTCTCTCCTTCCTCTAATTTATTTTCTGCCTATCCTTATTTTCTTTCTTTCTTTCTCACTCACTCACTCCAGTATTTTCTTTCTAACTTCCTCGCCTTCTCTTTTTTCTGTTTTCCTCTTTTTCTCTCTTCCTCTCCACTTTCTCTCATTTGCTGTCTCTCTTTCCTCTTATCTGCTTTCTCTTTCTCGCTTTTCCTTTCTGTATCTCTTCCTCTCCCTGTTTCTGTTGTTCTCTCTATGTCCCCTCTCTTTCTCTTCCTCTCTCCTAACTCTTTCTGTCTCTTTCTTTGTCATTTTTTCTTTCTTCCTAGTTCTCTCTAGTATTTTCTTTCTCTTTTCCTCTTTTTTCTATTTTCCTCTCTACTTTCTCTACTCTCATTTGCTTTCTGTATTTCTCTTCCTGTCTGCTTTCTATTTCTTACTCCTTTCCCTCTTTTGTTTTCTATCTCTCCTGCTCTTGCTGTTTCTCTCTCTCTTTCTCCCTCTCCACTTTCTCAAAAAAAAAATCCCTTGACTGCAGGGGATTATTGAGGGACTTAATCTCTCTCTCTCTGTCTCTGTCTCTGTCTCTGTCTCTCTCTCTCTCTCTCTCTCTCTCTCTCTGCCTGTCTCTCTGTCTCTCTCTCTCTCTCTCTCTCTCTCTCTCTCCCCTAAATCTCATGTTAACCATCAGTGTGCTGAGACAGTTTTATCCTTCACACATAACTCCAACACACACACACACACACACACACACACACACACACACACACACACACACACACACACACACACACACACACACACATACACACACAGGCTGTGCTTGCTGTAGAGATGACACATGATTTGGGCAGTGAGGACATGGACCAGGTTAAGCTGTGAATGCTTTTCTGCAGGCTGTGAACTGCAGCCAGCTTTAGATTATATAACACACAAACTCTGCTGAACAGCAAGTGGGTCAACACTTAACCTAACATGTTAACATACCTAACAAGTAGTGGAACCTAGTCGCTATCAATAAGCATTATTCTGTTTTAGGGATGCACCGATGTGAGAAATTCGATCTGATGTTTTTCATGGACATATCAGCCGATACCATATGCTGATGCATAACTGCAGAAATTGTGAGCATCATGGAGGAAAATAATATTTATTCGTATAACATTACAAAGGCAGTAAAGTGAATAAAATGCAGTGCAGTAGACCACAGTTGCCTAAACGTTGTCCTCTTCTGGATTACTATAAAAGCGAAAAGTTATGTGATGCTAATAATCTTTTCTTAGCAATTGTCTGCTAAAACTGATATGATTCTGAAATCACTGTGTGTACCTGTTATATTTGCATAACACTTCTTCTAACTTATTTTCACTTATTTGTTTAGCACTAGGCGGTACCGTGAGTAGTGCTGTCGCCTCACAGCAAGAAAGGCCTGGGTTCCCCAACCAACCAGGGTCCTTTCTGTGTGGAGTTTGCATGTCCACCCCCTGTGTTGGTTTCCTCCCACACTTCACAGACATGCAGTCAGGCTGACTGCTAAACTGACCCTATGTGTGAATGCGGTGGTGACTTATCCAGGGTGTTTTCTGCCCAATGACCACTGGGATAGGCTCCAGCACCACCCAACCCAGAAGGATAAGTTGCTTAGACAATGTATGTTGTTTTTTTACAATAGTAACATTCCCAGTTTTTCTGACTATACTACTATTTTACAAACCTCTGGCCAAAACTGTATGAAATTATGTGTAATAATTCATGGATTTGTAAAGTTTAAATACCCCCAATCACGAGTCAACTGACTACATATCTATCTATCTATCTATCTATCTATCTATCTATCTATCTATCTATCTATCTATCTATCTATCTATCTATATATATATAAGTTTGCCATAATTATTATGTTTTTCCAACATGAAAAGGTGCATCTAAACAGTAAAGGTGCATCTAAATGTTTCTCTGTAGAGGATGTGTCACTTAAAATCACTAAAAATCAATATAACTTCCCATTGTTATTGTTCTACAGTTTCTCTAATGCGTAAAAGCACTTGCGGTTAAAGTGAGCTTCTCTGAATCTTTGTGTCTGTTTGTATGATGCACATATTTAAGCGGTTTTACTGAGGGCAGCATCCAGAACTCAAGCAGCACACTGAGAGGCCTTGTCACACTGAAGAAAACATGGCAGAGGCTTCGGAAGTCTTTCAGTGCAAGTCAATGACGTGTCAAGAGGCAAGGTCAGTTATGGCGAGGCCGTGATAGCAGTGCATTGTAGTTGATCGGCACCAGCGTGTAGCAGAGCGCGGAGCCAGCATTGTTCTGGAAGACTGAAACACGAGAGCAGACTTACCCACGCCATTCATCCGCCTTCCGCTTTTCGCACTCTGCTGCTCCAGGTTATAAGCCTTCTGTGAGAGAGAAACAGAGAAAGAGGGAAGAACTGTCAAACTGTCAAACTGTACTCTTTAAAAAGACTCTTGGTGGAACTTGTGCAAGGAGCCAGTGAGATTAATGGGTCCATATTATGGACTTTCCTTGCTTTTTGAATAATGTTTCAATATAAAATGTAAACACGGTTAAAGTTTCAAATGTACCCAATCTATGTAGTCCATATCTGGAAGCTAAGCTGCAAAGAAGGTCCATTTTTTAACCCATTGTTTTTGTGACATGATAGAAATCCAATGCATTTGCATATTTGTCACTGCCAGAACAAAACCTTATGTCTCCAAATTGCAAAATATGCAATTAAAGTTAATATTACAGGATTTTTCCCCATTTATATACCATGTCTGTTGGTTTTGCAATCAAACCAGGACATTTTAACACAATATAAAAGGTAAAGTATTCAAATTATGCACAAAAAAGTAAAAAATAAAAAAAAATCAATGGCTATGATTATATCCACCTGTTTCCCTAAATAATTTAGCCACTCCTATTTTAGCTAATGTTATAAGGAATGTTTCAGACACACAATACAGGAAAGACAATCAGAACAGAGCCCACTTACTTAGTTCAGTCTAAGGCATTAGAAAGTGGTTATGTAAAAATTAAGCATGTCTTTTTTGGATATAAATGTATACATACATCACAGCTGGACCTGGGATTGACTTTGCTTTAACTTTACACTGAGTTACCAGCTGAATTCAGTTCAGTTTGTTATGCTTAATGGCAAATTTAAAAATATCCACAATGGACTTCCAGCTTAAAATATCTAGAAATATATTAAACTTCAAATTAGAAAGTCAAATAAAAGAACACAAAACAAAGATGAATTATAGCAAAATTGCTCTTGGAACAAAATCTGCAGAAAATAATTTTACAGGAGAAGGAAAAGATGTTCTCAACCTTCGATGTAAATTAAAGCTACAAGCTTTGTTCTAGGTCGGCACGGTGGCGTGGTGGGTAGCGCTGTCGCCTCACAGCAAGGAGGGCCTGGGTTCGATTCCCCGGCCGGGCAACCGGGGTCCTCTCTGTGTGGAGTTTGCATGTTCTCCCCGTGTCTGCGAGGGTTTCTTCCGGGTTCTCCGGTTTCCTCCCACAGTCCAAAAGACATGCAATTAGACCATTTGTGTAAAATGATCAAATTGTAAGTCGCTCTGGATAAGAGCGTCAGCCAAATGCCTGTAATGTAAAAGGTCATGTGGACCATTCTGGGGCGTTTCTATTGGTCCGTTTCTCATGAAATTTCGACTCAATGTGAAGAGCAACTGGTGCTTTCAAATTATGTGAAAAAGTACTCTTTTTAAAATGGGTTTTGTTTTAATCAGAGATATGTTGCTGCTGTCAAGAAAAAAATATATATATATGAAAACAAAAAACAATGAAAAGAGTGAAAGGCAAGGTTTTCTCAGCAACACTATCATAGGGTACTGTTACATAAGGCTACATAACACCTACATGTGGTTTAAGGTGTGTGGTTTGAGACTTAAGGCAAAACTAATTGATGAGGAAAAGGCAAAACTTTATGAACTTCTTAGAGAGGTGTGCATTTATAAATGCTTATTCAAACGGGCATCATTTGCTATAAAGGTTATATTTGCCAATTTTGATCAAAGTTTGCTAAAGTAGCCCTTATGACAGGTGATAACTACTAGAATAAGCATTTATGAACATTTACATAGGGTTGTGTCAGTTGTCATGAGAAGCTTATGTAGGGGACATGTAGCCCTATGAGCAGTACATTACAGTAAAGTGCTACCAAAAAACTTTTTTTTCTTTACTTTTTGTATAATTTGAAAACTCCACTTACCTTTTCCACTGTGTTAAAATTCCCTGATGGACAGACCAATAGAAATGGCCTATAAACATCACATTACATTGACTTCTATAACTAGTTAAGAATGTTTTTCTTCTCCTGTAAAGTTACTATTTTGGAGGATTTGTTCCAACAGTGAAGATGTCAATATGTCAGATCAATCTAAAAGAGTAATCTTTGAACAACACATTGCACAACCAAGTCCAATCAGTCAATAAAGTGCATAAGGTACACTTAACCAGCATTTTGATACATTTACCTTGTATCTACACACACAATAATCGGATCAGAATAGGATTTCTGCAGACATCTGATTATTCAATTGGTCGTGTTAACGCTTATTTAGATTTCTTAGATGGGAGTAAAGGTCTAGAAATCTGATTTATAAATCTGGATTTTAGCTCTGTAATCAGATTTCTCAGTGCGTGTAAACTCTTACTCTGATTTCTTTCAGATTTCTCAGTATGTGCGAAAACAGACCACGGCACTGGAAATAAGCAAGCAGTGTTGCCGCGAGATGCAGCAAAACACTTTTGGAATGATGCTGAAACCAGCTACATGTTTGATGAAGTGAAGGATTTAGTTTTTCTTCATCCTGTAGATGATGTATGTTCATATTTTCAGGTGAAGTGGTGCAAAGTATTAAAAAAAATCATGGCATTAAGTTTGACTTTCACGTTATGTTTACGTCACACTGTAAAGCAGAAATCTGGTTACTGCCTGGCTCGTGTAGATCTGGAGTTTCCCCATTATCTGATTACTCAAGTGCATGTAAACACATAGGCCAAATCTTATTTTTTAATATTTTAATTAATTATTATTAATTCCACTAAACTATACTGTAACAATAAACTTATCAAATTCCAATCATAACAGACTATCTCCTCTTTCTTTTTCCCAACATCAGTTAAAAGTTTAGATTCTGGACTTGTTTGCTTGTTTTAATGAGCTTTTTAATTACTCACAAATAATGAATATATAATTACTCCATGCTCTTAATCTCACCAGCAATAACTTCTAATTATTGCTCATTAATGGTCTTCTTGACCCCCCCCCCCACCATTTAGTTTATCCCTAAAATCCCCAAATGCATATTACCCTAATCTGAGACAATGTATAATATACAGTCTGTGATGCCTCATCTCAATTACCACAAACTTTCTGTTCAAATCCCTCCAGCTGCTACATCAGGAATGAACGCCTCCCCTTTACACTTCCATTCAGTTCAATTAAGCGTTACATAATATCTCTATAATAGGATATCTCTGGGCTTTCACTGTGCTCCATCATTGCACAAGAGTTTAATCCTCAAATTGTAATGAAAAGATTACACGATATTAAGGTTCCCCTTTTTGAGTTCGAGGCTGAGGAATCCTCATGTGCTCCACAGAACAAAGCCCTGAAAAAGTTCTCATCATCCAATAAATGATAGAGTCCCACTGTGGTGAGCAGTCAAAAGACCCCAAACCGAAACACCCTTTTAATTAAGAGTATACAAGCACTTTAAACGAATCTTATTGCCATTAGAGCCTCATTAGCACCTCTATGGCTTCACTGTGCAGCGACTGATTCAGCGACTGATCAGGCTTGAGTGATCACTTATCACTGAAGTATGTAAGGCATTTATCCTCTGATTTGTCTGCATTCGGTGATAGACGGAAGGCCACCGTGCGCCACATGTGTCCCACATAGAGTGTAAAATAAAGTTCAGCTCAGCTAACATTCCAACTTATTACACTACATTTGTGGAGGTAAGTCAACCTGGGGTGCCCCAGCTCTTTTTAGTTTAGTTAAAAGTTCTCCAAACTCACTTTTTCAGTATTGAATCTCAGCTAAGTAAAGTGTATATATTGTTGCTGTCCACAGAAAAACATATCTCCAAAAAAGGGACATTTTTTGGAGGGGCAAAAATGTTCTTAAGCCTTAACAGTTCAGGTTTGTTTCATACTAAGGCTTATTATTCAGTAACTACAGAGACTTCAATGCAAGCTAAATGAGCAAAATACCAGGTGTTGTGCTGTAGTACTCAGAGAAACTGAGCAGTACTGGGTTCACAGAGTGCCAATGACTGTCAATGGTATATCTTGGTGTGCGCTTTCATTAGTAGCCTTAACTGAAATTTTGTGGGCCAAAATTCCTCTTGAGTGATACAAAAGACCAGATCTCTACTTGTTGGGAAGCTGCAGTTCACTTTTAGTAGTATAGAATGGAGACGTTAAGGTGGCTTCAAGTTTCAGAAGGTGGTTCTCTACCTTGTTATTTTTACTTTTGTCATGTTTTATTCATATTAATTGATTTTGGCCATAGCTTATAAATGGATGATGTCTAATAATGGTAGAAAATGATTAAATCATTAATTACAAAATGATTGTAATTATAAATGGTAAACAAAAAGTCTTTAAATGTTTTTGAGGGGGCACATGGGCAGGATACACTTACAGACACTTCTTTAGGGGTTCTTTAGTAAAAAGATGGTTCTATATAGAATCATGAACATACAAAGAAAGCTTTGCATGATTAAAGGGTTCTTTGCATCGTGAAAGGGTTCTTCTGTTTGACGGAGAATGTGCTTTATTTGGTTCTATTTTTGAAAAGGGTTCTATATGGCACCCAAAATGGCTCTTCGGTTGTTACATGCAGACACTGTCAAGTCTACAACACATTCTCCATCAATCAGAGGGGTCTTTGAGTGTTTGTGCTTCTATATAGAAATATTTTCTTTACTAAAGAACCCCCGAGGAACCATCATTTTTAAGAGTGTACAGAAGCACTTTCTACCTAAAAGGAGGCCTTAAACTAAAACAAAGTCCTGGAGTTATTACTGAAGTTTTGCTACATATTCGATGTATTTTATGTAATGATTTAGATGTAATTACATAATTACCAGATTATTGACATTGCTAGTTATATATTGGCTTAAATAAACCTTCAAATTACATTTTTTATCAGTAAGCTTTACTTGGCAGGCTTGACATAGTTTCTCCTTCTTTAGTAGACTATAAAGCACTACAGCATAGGCTCAGGCCTGGAATTACAGCTCCAGGAGAGGAAAAGCTGCACCACCTCACATTTACAGACAACAAATCTTTGGTTCTGAGATCCAGCAAACAAACCATGCATGTTCATTTCCCCTCTGTAACACCCCCCATCCCTCTCTTTGGTGTTCTTGCTGTCTGAAAGCCTGAGGCGTCACTGCCTTTTGCAGGGTTAGGTTCAGCTCAGAGTGCCATTGAATGGCTCATGACAAAGCTGAATGGATATAATAGATATTGTTGATGCTGCTTGCTGGTTGCTAGGAGAGGCCTAGGCGGGCTTGGTGCCTTTACAAGGCACTCACTGTCTTGGACTCCCCCTACCCTCCTTCCAAACACTACTGGAAGCTAGAGGTACAGCGGACATGTGATATCAAGTCAGTAACATGATGGCAACTTTGTGATGAGAGAAAGAGTGATTTATTTTACAGTATGTATAAAGATAGACAACACACCTTCATGTAAACTGTACATTTCAATGTACATGGCGCTGTAGAATAATTCAGGCAACCCAGATCATGTTGTGTTCAACTAAATGTTGTAGAAGGTAACATGAGTAACCTTTGTGACTATTATTGAATGTGGCATGGTAGCTGACACTAGGCTTGCACTCGTTCTAAATATCTGCCCTACCAACTGAGCAAACGTGTATACTATCTGTGTAGTGTAGAAGAGAGGTCACCAACCTTGGTCCTGGAGATCTGCCATCCTGCAGAAGCTAGTTCAGGGGTCATTAAACTGATACAATAAATGTAACTGATCATTACATTGATTTATCAGTCTACTCAGGCTTTAGCAGAGCTCAGTAACACTGAGATTAATAACTGACTCATCACATTGATTCATCAGTCTACTCAGGCTTTAGCAGAGCTCAGTAACACTGAGATTAATAACTGACTCATCACATTGATTCATCAGTCTACTCAGGCTTTATCAGAGCTCAGTAACACTGAGATTAATAACTGACTTATCACATTGATTTATCAGTCTACTCAGGCTTTAGCAGAGCTCAGTAACACTGAGATTAATAACTGACTTATCACATTGATTCATCAGTCTACTCAGGCTTTAGCAGAGCTCAGTAACACTGAGATTAATAACTGACTTATCACATTGATTTATCAGTCTACTCAGGCTTTAGCAGAGCTCAGTAACACTGAGATTAATAACTGGTCATCACATTGATTTATCAGTCTACTCAGGCTTTAGCAGAGCTCAGTAACACTGAGATTAATAACTGACTTATCACATTGATTTATCAGTCTACTCAGGCTTTATCAGAGCTCAGTAACACTGAGATTAATAACTGATCATCACATTGATTTATCAGTCTACTCAGGCTTTAGCAGAGCTCAGTAACACTGAGATTAATAACTGATCATCACATTGATTTATCAGTCTACTCAGGCTTTAGCAGAGCTCAGTAACACTGAGATTAATAACTGATCACCAAATTGATTTATCAGTCTACTCAGGCTTTAGCAGAGCTCAGTAACACTGAGATTAATAACTGACCATCACATTGATTTATCAGTCTACTCAGGCTTTATCAGAGCTCAGTAACACTGAGATTTTCACAAAAGGGATTGGAGGGTTGGTGGGGAAGAGGGAAGAGGTTAAGTGTTTATTTCTCAAAGCTTAACATTCCTGAAGCAGAAAATATTAGCGGTGACCAAATTGGAAACAGAATCAGAGTAAATCAGAGTTTATATCAGGGGTTCAAGTGCTTTGGTTCCTGTCTATGCAGGCCTGATCATAGAATTGAGTTTTCCTTAATTTTTGACTGTGTTCTGACATTTATCGCCTGGACTGAAGCTCAAATATTCATGGTTTACCACTGATGTACACTGAACCCAGGCTGTTCCTTCTGATGGAATTAAAAGCACATTCTGTAAGAAAATGAAGAAAGCACTGTTCCAACACTGCTTTATTTACAAAGCACATCTCACTGTTGAACTTTATGTTCTCAATTACACAATGTCTGGTAAAGTAGCTCAAGCACATTCTACAGCATTCACTTGATAAATATTCACCACCTGCAAAACATAATACTCAAATAAAACACACGTCCTCTGAACAGGCCTTCAGCCTTGACTGAACAAACACATATTATTGAAATGTAATTAATTTGCCTGTATTTAAAGAGGATTTTCTCGTCGGCATTGGCGAGGCTTTGAGCTGTATTATGAGCTGGCTAAGAGGTTGTAAGACGCAAAGTCTGCTCTAATAACCAAGCAGTCGAATTGCAATGAGCTTAAAGGCAATGAGAGTCGATCCATATTTGGAAGAGCTCAGTGCGGCACAATGCAGAACTCAGCTATGTGTCACTGGAACACAGGCTGTCATGGTGTAAATGAAGATTTGTTGCACAGTATCACTGATGCAAAATGACAGCTGATTGATTTTCTCTGGTTTAATTAGGACTCTGGCAGGATAGATTTGCATAGAATTTGCTATGCTTGCATGTGGTAATTGCCTTCAGGGTATTACCAAATGGACAGCATTGCATAGCATAATATGAAGCTATATGTTGTGGTATAGCATAATTGACCATGTAGTTTAATATGATATGATAGCAAAACCCAAAGCATACACTATATTGCCAAAAGTATTCAGTCACCCGTCCAAATCATTGAATTCAGGTGCTCCAATCACTTCCATCGCCACAGGTGTAGAAAAAATAGGGCTCCCCAACCTCCAAAATCCCAAAGGAACCAGCCCCAAAGTTTTGATGGGCAGTGTCTGTGGAAAAAGCACTTGACCTCAGTGGCAATATGAAATCAAAGCTGTCCTTTCTCCTATCACAAGGTGCAGAATGTAAGTCATGGCCAAGGCAATCTGGCATCTCCAAAACCCAGAGGAGCACCAAGCGTGACCGCTGTGAGAATAGACCATTGTTCCCCATGGCAACTTAGACGCTACTGCCCACTCCACAGAGTCCAGTTACAAGTTGTAGTGGCCATTTGACCTTTCCACTCCTGGCCCTGTCTGATCTGTGTTATGTTTTATTTACTCTGTTCAGAAAGGGCCTCCTTGCCATCAAGTTGCAGGTGATACTGCATCCTAATAACTATTGAACAAAAAAGCTTTTTATAGATTTCGGCTATGCTCCAGTACTCTGGTTGCAAGCCGAAGGTTCTCAGGTTTCCCAGACAACACAAACAATTAGCAGAGGCCACGGAAAAGGAGGGGAAGCAGCCTGCTAATTACGTATGTAACCGAACAAGGAACACAGGCACGGATCAGTGATTTAATGTTCCACATCATAATGACAAGCAGGCATAGAACGCGATGCAATGACAATGTGTGACCTGTTTTGCTGACCTATGCAAACCTGCTACAGGTTTACATGAACACTGTCTTGCAAGCAAATGAAACACGAATTAAGGACTGATTTATGTACTATAGTATCGAGCCTGACTGAAGGCAGACCTCAGACCTCAAACAGTCCTTGACCCCCCGGTGACTGTTATGAGCTTGAAAGCTTCACTGTGAGGGAATGTGTGGGCCAGGAAATGAAGGACAGAGGCAGTAATGATCTCTCCTGATGGGATGAAAGAGCTTTAAAGTATTGGTAACTCTGCTGCAGCTCCGGAGGTGATGGCATCAAAGGAAGCGTGCCTGGGCGTGTGTATGTGTAGTACCCTTACACAATATGTAATTTGTTAATCATTATTATGATATTGGCTTTGGAAATATCGATATCACAGAAGGCATTAATACGCAATTGAGTCCTCCAGTTCCGATCTTAGTGTCTTTATGAATGCTCTGACCAACCTCAGCTGTTGTTGATGAGTTTCTGTGGGTGAGTTCATGGATCAAGGCATTCAGGTGATACAACAAATTAGGGATGCACTGAATTTGAAATGAAACACTTAACAAATAATCTGAATGCTAATGAAAATTAAACCATGATTTAAATGTTATTTGAATCTTGCAAGTGACTGGTCAACACAGACAAGTTCAAACAGTTCGGGCGGCAATGAACACAAACCTCTGTAGGTGCGTTCAATGCTTTTAAACTTGTCGTTTCATGAAATTCCTTAAAGGAAATGAGATAAATAATGCTACATAACTTTTTACATCTTGTTTTGAAAGTTTTTATGGCAAACACATGTGCTTGTGAGATCCTGCTGAGGTTTATGGATGTTTCTTCTTGAATGACAAACACTAAAAAAACAGACTGCATCATGTACTATTAGAATATCTTCACTCACATAAGAGGACCTGTTAGAATTCTGGGGGGGCTGGCTTCCAAGTAAGTAGGCCTAGGCCCCTCATAGGTAGCCCCCTTGAATGACATTGTTTACTAAAGCCAGCACATATGTGAAAACAGCATTTGGCCATCCTCTATGTGTGTATTGCTGCTGTCCGTCTGTAACACTATGTCCCTGGTCCACCCACTACTGTGTGCCAATGCACTGACCCATTTGGCTACACATGTGCTAAACCACAGTCAACCCTTATTACTAGCATTGGCTAGTTTCTCTGACCATCTGCATTAGCATGTAGCATTTCAATTACATTCCCTATGGTGATTACCACTAGCATGCCTCCAAAACGGGTCAGTGCAGCTTTAAAAGTTGGCGCAGCTCTAATCTGCCTCCAGGGAACCAGGCAGGCATGCAGGCGGTGTACGTGGTGGATTTGGGATTTGATTTGGGGCATGCTCTACAGATGTTTACAGCCTTTGCATCCGGCCTGCAGACTCCTTGTAAACTACAAAGTGTTCCTTTGCAGGCGACCGCTTTCCAACAAGCCACGGTGACACTTAGGAAATGGGACTGACAGTTTTCCCTGCAGCTATGCAGGAATCCAGGCAGAGCGTGGGGTGTACAGCTCCCACTGCATGGTGAGGCTGAGCTGGTACTGCTTCTTCTACTGAATAATGTGTAGATAGTGGCCAGTATTCACTCTGAAAATCAGGTTATTCAATCAAGTTTGACTCAGTAACTTGCCCAGACATTAACATATTGGTGTCAAAAGCAAATAAGAAACACCTGGTAGTCAGTTTTTTGAAACTGCACCATCATAAGCTTAAAAGCAGAATCAAAGTTGTATAATATAGAGTAAACTTGTACCAGTCCTGTTTTTGGCACCATTTAGCTGAACAAAGCTACATAATTGAATCTAGTGTGCATTTGCAGATGTTGTTCCATGTGTACACCAGTGAGGGCTGGTGGTCAGGTGTGAGCGCTGTGAGAGAGACATTATATGTGTGGGAAATAAGGCTTGTCAAATATAGAGAAAAACATAGAAAATACTATGAACGAATTACAAAAAAAGGGATTTGTTTCATAAATCTGTTACTAATAAAATGTTTAGATATTAAAGCAATAAAGCCACAAGAGGCTGTGTTACAGTGATTTTATCCTGAGCAAATAAAAACACCTTCCCTGTGATAGAATCACTGTAAGGTACAACCTTAAATATGACAAAGTACACACATTGTGGATATATAATTTAAATTATTATTAATTATAATCAAGACAATTAATAATGCCACCTAAAAAATTTGTTCTTTTAGCATATGATTGTTGCGAAGCAGCCATACACTCTCAGAAAAAATAGTATTAAACTGTCACTGCTGCAGTTCCCCTCTTGTCAATGGGGTGGTACCCTCAAATCTTCAGTACCTGCATTTAGGGAACATAATTGTAATATAATCCATAAGTTGTATCGACTCCACACACCCTGTCTCATCTCCAGGCTTTTTATGTCATTGTTCTGTTTTAGAACATTTGGAATGGTACAAATATGTACTTTTTACCTGGAAAAACTTATTAAAGGTGCAAAATTAGCCCTTAAAACCACTGTTGTACCTTTGAGGGCACATTTCCAGCATAATACCTTTTTTTTTTCTGACAGTGTAGATCAACGAACAAGGGGGGCAAAAATGTCCACCCTTCATTGCATATTACAGTCATTTCATAAACCTCTTAAACTTTTACATCATATAATCCTGAACACCATAATACAGCACTGTTTAAGACTAAAACTCACTTTAAATAAGTATATTTTGCTCATCAAATTACCAAGGCAAAGAAAATGCTAATTTCAATTACCATCTCTATGCAATTTCCAACCTTATTTAGCACAAAGCTAGTAATGCCACTGCTCATCCCTCTTTCCACACTAGGGCTGAATCTCAAATGGCTGTTTGCTCCTTATGTAGTCGATGGAACCGTTTGAGATTCAGCTTAGGTGTGATGCTACAGATCTGACCAAATCAATGACATTTGAAGCATGTAAGGCATTCAAGTGACACATTCTTTTTGTTTTGCAGTTTTGCTGTGAAATGTATTAATACAGAGTTCAATTCAGATTTTAGGACTAGACCTATTCATTTTATAAACAGCATTTTGGAATCAAACTCATGTTTTTTTTTCTTTCCTATTTTATTATACTGTAAACACTTACTTTGTACTTTCACTCACTGGCCACTACATGAGGTCCAGTTATCTTATAGGTCCACTATATGCTGCATGTGCAGTTACATATAGTAATCTGTCTATTGCTGCATAATTTGTCTGTCAACCCTTATTACTAGCTATCACTGGTGTTAGCTCATTTTTCGAACTACCTGCAGTAGCGTTTAGCATTTCATTTAAATTCCCTATTGCTATTACCACTAGCCTGTGATGGACTGGCGACCTGTCCAGGGTGTATCCTACCTTTCGCCCGAAGACTGCTGGGATAGGCTCCAGCACCCCCCCGCGACCCTGACGGAGAAGCGGTTTGGAAAATGGATGGATGGATATTACCACTAGCGTGCCTCCAATATTGCTGCAGAATTTGTCAGCCACCCTGTAACCCATTCATCATTGGGCACTTTCTGACCAAAGGACTAGGAATTATTTGAGTGGTGGATAATTTTCAACTAGAACTTTAATTAGGCCTGAAATCTTGGTCCAAATCCTAATACAACCAGAGAATTTCTGTCCAGAATAAAAATATGATAAAATAGTCTTCTTGCTCCCTTTAGGGGTCTCCACAGCGGATCATCTGCCTCCATCTTGCCCTATTCATTGCCTCCTCTACTTTCACACCAACCATCTCCACCTTCACTACATCCAGAAACCTTCTCTGAGGTGTACCTCTTCTCCTTCTACCCGGCAGCTCCAGTGTGATAAAATAATCAGCCTTTGAAAAATAACTTTAAATCCGGTTTTAATTTTTCTAATCATCAAGCAATGCTTTTGAACAACAATGCAAAGCTCTTTAGTCTGAACAGACGTTCCCTAAAGCACTGTTCTCACCCTATGCTGTGCTGGTATAGTAGGATGTTAGCCTTCACTTTTTTCATCATAAAGCTATATTTCTTTACATGCAACATATTATATATAATATGTATTAATTTGCTATGTAGGCAACTTGAATGATTGTCACCTGTTGGCCAAAAAACATGAAATACACCTTTTTTTTGAGAGACTGCACAATGATAAAGGGAATAGCTGTTATGCATGAGCAATTCTAATCTTTAATTCTAAAGTGTATGACTGACTTGGTGTGAAGTGAATTATTACACTGCATGACTTTTGATTGTTTTGTTGTTTACCTTACCTCGGCAAGGCAGTTACTTTTTGCCTGGCATTTGCTAAAAATGTTACTGAGCACCAAACAGACTTCATGATGATGTTTCATGACCAGTACTACTGACTGGATTCAGCAGTTCATGCATTCTCAGCCTTCGTCAGTAGTAAAGATGTACAGTAGGAGGTTCTGAGATTCTCGCCTCGCAAATAGGCTGACTCTGCCCTCTTGTGGGCAATCCACTTTTACATTATACTACAAAGTGGTAGGAGGGCAGTGGCATGGCAAGCAATAGTAAAAGCTAATAGAAACTCTCTTTTTCATGCATATTTTCAAGGGTCTTTGTTGAAAAGGCTTGTTGTAAATCTACAGTATTTGTACTATATTAGTTATCAGATCTATGACTTCCTGCCTCTAAAGTTCCCTTGTTCTGTATGTGATCCTTCATAACCAGGTCCTTAAAGTTGAATCCAGCATGTTTTATGTTTCCGTCATTCAGAGTGGTTTAGTGTGAAATGTATTGTTTTTTTACTACCCAAAATGGCCAATCAATAAACCTACAGGTGTTTTTATGTGTAATATTGGTAAAATAATGATAAATCTGAGAAGGTTTTCTTTGGCTACTCTTTGCCATTAATGACTGTTAAAAATATATTTTAAAATCCTATCTATCAGGTAATGTGTCTGTCATCATATTGTGTAATAACTTTCTGTGAAAGAGCTTTTAGAGGCATTAAGTTCTTCAGACGTCTGGTTCCTATCACCAGCACTGTGAACAATTCTGGCGCAGCAAGTTTCTGGAGAATGCATCTCACATTGAACCGCCATAATGATTCAGACATTTTGAAAAAAACTGGTGGTGACCTGAGAAAAGCTCAGCTTTCCAGTGCTATGGCCTTCCATGACGCGCCACATGAGGTTCTACCAGTTTTCCTATGAACATAAGCAGTTCTCATTTAAATGGCACTGTCTGGTATCAGATATTGCCCTACTCAGTATGGATAAACTATACAAAAAGACTGGGCTACTAACAGATGCCTCTGTTGTTGTACTTGTGAAAACCGCTAGTCGCAGCCACTTCATATTAGAGCTTTAATGGCAATACCGCTCTGTGTTTGTGAATGTGCTTGTGTGTGTGAAACAACAAACACCATCTGCTTTAGCTGGGTACAGCTGGCTCGTGTCAGTATGTATAAGGGTAACTGAGGCACAGATGAGGCTACAGCATGCAGCTGTGTGGATAAAGGTATTTTTCTTACGGTGGGTCACGGCTCTGCTAGGCTTGTTTTTGCTCAAACTGACTACTAGAAGCTTATTAAGGGTTTGTCAAGTATGTATATATATGTATACATATCGCTGCTGTCGGCACAAAACATGCTTTACTTTTAATGTAAGTCAGTGGAACCTGAAGTTACTTTTGATCCATTCATTGTGAAGTTTACATGCAATTTTAATTTTCAAATTATATAACTCATATGGCAAGCTAAACAGGCAATATTTAACACACTTGGACAAACAGTGATATGTACTGAATGACGATGTTGATCTATACTCAATGAAAATGAAGCTATATGAAATGAACACTGTGATGATAGCATCCTGTATGGGAACAAATATGCAAATTTTCTTTGGTGCATAATTTCTTATACTGAGTTTACCATGGAAAAAATGAAAGATAAAGTTATAAAAGGTTCCATAACTTTCGCACAGGTCACATTGTATGTGCAGAGGTGATTTCTGTATAAAATATGTACTTATTTTCTTGGGGAAACAAAACTTTTGCATGCAACTGTGTATATACAGTATATATGATCATCTAAAATGATTAAATAAAATGATGAAGTTGAGTAAAACAGCCCCCTCTTATGCACGTCACTAAATCTTAAGATCCCTATACTTTTACAACAACATCAGGGAACAAGCTTCAGCTTTAATGACCAAAATGATGATGATAATGGCACTGTAGTCAGAGCAACCGGTCAGTCTGCAATCATAACGAGAGCTGTCGCTACGGTTTGTGTGTTTCATTAGAGACTCTTTTCTTCGACAACATAAACCACTAAACATGCCTCTGATGACAGTCTCATGTAGGAATTCATCAAAGAACCATTAGTTTGAAGGAGCCTCAGTGTGAAAACAAAACTCATTTGCCTAGTTTAAGATGCCTTGTCTGTTGTGAATTAAGTAAATGCGCACATGTGATATTTCCCTGGCATATTCAGTATTTCCTCAGCTGATCCTCATTAAAGTGGTCATTGGGATTATATGCTGATTTCCAAGCCTGAAACTGACATCAGTGAGGCCACAGCATTTCTATATTGTAGTATTTTTTGTTACAGTTAAGATCTGTATTTTCAGTGCAAAAATATGTCTAGGATGCATTTAAATATGAAGTCCTTCTTCCATGGTGCCCTGCACCAGTATTAGCTTTGCATAATATGTCAATATACAGGTTAGCTTGTGACTAAAGTGCTATGTTTGAAAATTTGGTTGGTTGGTGTAGTGGTTAACACCTCAGCCTTCTACACTGTAGACTAGGGTTCAATCCCCACCTGGATAAACATCCTACACTATATCAATAAGAGTCCTTGGGCAAGACTCCTAACACCACTTTGGCCTACCTGAGTAAAATTATCAAATTGTAAGTTGCTCTGGATAAGAGCGTCAGACAAATGCTGTAAATGTAAATAAAGTGGCTATAAAAAAAAGATTGTTTCAAATATTGTACTTATGTAATGTTGAATGCTAACAAACTGAAAATGGAATTTAATAATGATTTTGACAAATTGTTAGAATGAATCAGCTGTTTCAGGAAATTAAGGCTGGCCTGAATATTTAGAATATTTAGACTCGATGACACTTTGAGCTAAAAGGACAAAGGTGCCTGAAAAATCGCTTATGTGAGAGCACTTTAAATTAATGGACAATTAGAAAAAAGCTCAAAGCAAAGTTTGTGATCATCGCAGCCGAGTTGAGTCGATATTCAGTTAAGCATGCACGCAAATTGAGCTGAGAGTCAATTAAGCATGAGTCAAGTAATGAGCCAGTTAAAAGTGTGCTGCTCAGTTAAGTAGCTGAGTCGCATCTCATTTGAGTCACGAGTCAGTTTAGCGTGAGTCCTAGTCTTGAGTCTAATAAGCATGGGTTCAAGCCAAGTCATGATTCAGTTAAGTGCCCAACCAATTCAAGCAACAAGTTAGTTAAGCCCACATTCGAGTGACTGAGTTGAGTCACTTAAATGTGATTCCAAGTCACGTTGCAGTTCAGTTAAACGTGTATTTCAATCAAGTCACAAGTAAAGTAAGTGCGCATTTGAATCAGTCACAAGTCACAAGTCAGAAGGACATCTGAGTCAAGTTAAGTCAGTTAAGTGTAAGTCCAAGTTAAGTGTAAGTCCAAGTCACAAGTCAATTAAGAGCACATACAAATTAAGTCATGAGTCAGTTAAGCCTGGCTCTAATTTGAGGAATGATTCAATTAAGCACACATCCAAGTTGAGTCATGCGTCAGTTAAGTGTAAATTTGAGTCAAGTCATAAGTCAGTTAAGCACATATCTGATTCAAGTCAGGAGTCAGTTCGGCAGAGTTGAAGTTTGAGCCAGTTAAGCAGACATCTGAGTCGAATCACAAGTCAGTTATGCACGAGTTCAAGCTCAGTCATGAGTCAATTAAGTGCGCATATGAATCAAGTCACAAGTCAGTTAGGCGTGAGTACAAGTCAAGTCACAAATCAGTTAAGTACACATCCGAGTTGAGCTGCAAGTCAGTTAAGCACACATCTGAGGCAAGTCAAGAGTCAGTTATGCATGAATAAAGTAAGTACACATCCAAATCGAGTCACAAGTGAGTTAAGTCAGAACTGAGTCATGAATCAGGACAACATGCAACTTGAATGCTATTCAGGCTCGAATTACTGACTCGAGTCTCCATCTCTGATTTGAAGCCTGTAAATGCTGCTTAGTCCAGCTCTAAATACAAATAAATATGGTATTTTATTTATGTCTTGCTGCCCAACTTACTCAACCGTGACTATAAGGCTATGCCCTTGGTTATTAGATAAGATGCCAGAAACTAGCAGCTACTGAATGAACTTCAAACCAATTTGTGAACACAATGGCACAAAATCAACCTTTGTATTTCTCTGACCTCCACATTCCAAAGGCTCAAATGATCGTCTGCCTTGTGATGTGGCCCTCAAAAACGACTTAAATGCTGCTTCCCATTTCAGAGCGGCTTTCTACTCTAATGGAGAAAGAGAGATTTCTTCTCCGAGGCAGTGATCAGAGCGTGGTTTGTTTGTCAGCCTGTAGCTCATTACTGGCATATCTGGTTACCTGTCTCTTGGGCGCTTGCGTGTTCAGGTCTGTGGGCCCATCTCAGTGTAAATCTGAGCTACTCTCACTGATCTCAGCTCCGTCTCCTATCCAGGCATGACACTGCATTGAACTGAATGGCAATTAGACACTGCAGAAAATATTGTAGCAGGACTATCTACAGTACTGTGCAATAGTCAGTGAACTGCATTTTGTTTAGATTTAATTTCCAGTTAAAACAGCCTTTAAGGACAAGTCATTTGTTTTTCAGTGTTAGGAAAAAATAAGGAAACGTGTTTAAAAGAAAATCAGACAAAATAAAAACAAACAACAGCGGTGTCCTTATAAAACACAAACTACAGTAAAAATGAGAATAGACAAAAAAGATAAGTCTAAGTCTTTGTTCACACAGCAGGTAAAAGTGGTTTAAATCTGATCTTTTTCTTCATATTTGACATATATGTGTGTCTGTGTGTCCGTTTGAACAGCAAAAACACACGAAATCTGTCATTTTTAATTCCGATATGGGACACTTTCATATGTGGTACTGAAATCCGATACATATTTGATATGCAGCAATGCAACTCAGTCTGAACAGCCAGATCAGAATTCATGCAACTTTTATGCCAATCCTACTTCATATGCATCATCATTTCATGCTGCTGAGACCCAGTGGTGGACGAAGTGCACAAATCATGTACTTGAGTCAATATAGAGATATCCAAGGTAAAAGTAGAAGTTCCTCCCTTTAGACCTCCACTTGAGTAAAAGTACAAAAGTATTTGCCTTCAAATGGACTCAAGCATCAAAAGTAAAAGTACTAAAAGATTAATTCTGACTTTGTCATCACTATTTTTGTAATAAGACTCACTTCATTAACTCAGTTTAGGTGAAAGTCCTCCAGCGTGTCTCTTGGTAAACCAGTCTTTTAATAGAACGTCATTAATTAGTGACGCTGACGTCTATTAAAATGATCATAAGCACAAAACACTGAAGGCAAACAGTTTCCATCAGGGAGAACCGAGTGGCTCTGAAATCACTTTTTACACACAAGCAAAGTTTCAGTTTCAGATTTATTTGCAACTTAGTTACAAGTTTAAGTTTAATATTAACTTTAATCACAGATTCACAAATGAGTTTTCCTTTATTATATTGCATCTATAGGTCTCTGTTCATAAAAATAAACTCAATTCACCATAAAATGAAATAGTGTTTATATAAATTTAGAAAGAAGACACATGCCAGTCAAAACTGCATATGTGGACATATTTCTATGTTGTGGTTTATTTATACAAAGTTAGGTGGTGGCCACAGAAGATCAGTGCTGCAGTGTCAAGGAAAAGTCTGAAAGCAAAGTTTAAAGAATCCGAGGATGCGAACCAAAGAAGTAACCGTGGCCGAATTATGTGCCCTTTTCACAGCGAGCTTGTACACGTAATGAGTGATGAGAACTGTCAGCCATCGGAACTTCATTATTGCTGCTGTGATGCTGGTGAAGATGAAACTGAAACCTCCGGGAGTGGATCTGCATTTCTTGGCAGTTATGATTGTTTACCTCTGGATGAGCATGTGTGGGTCAGTTTAGTAGCACGATATGTTCACACTAATTTCACATATACATCACATTTAAAAATATCCCCACAGATTTCTTTGAGAAACTGAAAACAAGGCTGCCAAGTTGAATGGGAGCTATGACAAAGGAAAAATAATAAATAAACAAAATAAATAGTGAAAAAATTTATTTATTTTTTCTTGAAGCTTCTATATAATTTATGCCATATATGTTTCCTGCTTGGCACTTTGAAAGGAAGCCAAATAAACAAAAGGCTAGTCTCAGATTTTTGTACAGTACTGCATTTTTCAGTCCATCTGTCCAATAATTGTTTGTATAAACCTATATATTTAATGAAAATACACCCACATGTCTTGAACAATGATAACACATCTAGGAGGCATTCAGAATGGTGAGATTTATTCGATGCTGTGTTGCAAATAAATGTCAAAGCAACCAAGTTTTATGTATGCAGTTGTTCTTAAATGAGAAGCAATAAGAACAGAAAGAATCAGTCATCTGAAACAGGAAAAAAGGCCCAACAAACAACAGCATGTCAGTTTAGGATGTAAACACTTGGTCCTGCAGAGTTAAATTCCTTCCAGGCAAATTGATTATTTTTAGCTTGATAATTCAAAAAGGATTTTCTCTGATTGGCCTAATCTGTCTCAGTGCAGTAGGTCATTGGCGCAACAGGATTTGACTCGACTTGACGTCAAGTATAGCAGTAGGTCAGTCACATGCTACCGATGTGCTGACTGATTTTTTGTTTTTATATAACCTTCCTATCTTTGTACTGAGCTAAGTGCAGATTTTCTAATACAACTGCTTCAGGTTAAGACTGGAATGCAGCATTCTGGTCCTAAATCAGTGTGCCTCCTGACTGGACCACAAATCCACAAAACAGCCACTTCAAGACTAACACAAACCTTGTGACTGTAAATATAATCCTGCAATTATCAGCCTGCTTATTCCAATGCTTTTGTCTTGTCGTGATATTACTGTATTCAATGCTGGATTGACATGAACACAAAAACATTGCAGCAACTTTCACTACAAAGACTGTAAAGCACGTACCTGCTCGCCGCAGGCCTGTTTGTCCAATGAACATGACATAACTAATGTAAAATTAATGTCAGAGAGCTGAAAGGTACAAAAGTGGGGAAACTTCACAAAACACAGCAAACTTCAAAACCCAAACTTAATCATCCTTGGCTAAAGCATACTGGCACAGAGAGAGAGACTCATACATGGAAACCTAAACCTAAATGATCAAAGCATGTTGCCATGGCTGTTATGTTTATGGTCCAATCATGTCTTACCTTTTATTAACTGAGGTAAATTTAGACTTCAGCCTTTGCAGTAAAACTGGCGTTCTTCGGCTTTGAATGGGTAGAAAATGATACACTCTATGGGAATCTCACTTTTACATATTTTAACTGCAGCTGGAGTTTCAAATTCAAACACTGGTACACCAAAAACAAAATGAAGGCTTGAGGCAATGGTGGATATCAGTGGTTGCTGTGCAGTGATTAAAGGATTAACACAATAAGGTGAAGCTTGGCTGAGAGCAAAATAATTTGATTGTTTGATATAGTGACTCTCATAGAATACAAAGCAAGTCTCTTGATCTTTTAAAATTTGACTTAATAAATATTATTTCACCCTTTGATTGGGTAGGCCTGTGAGCAATCTGAGTAGACCACCAGTGGTTCAGTCACCCGCGCCCACCAGTGGTTATGAAATAATAAAATGTGGCCTGTGCAAAAGTAGTCTTACATATTATTTATATTTTATTGTTTTACAGTGCAGTAAAAAAAGGACAGAAACTGTGCACAAAAATTAGCATTACAAAATTGTTTTTTAAACTTTTAAAATTTTTACTACATTGTAAAACACTTTCCTATAATGCATACATATATATATATATATATATATATATATATATATATATATATATTTTTTTTTTTTTTTTTTTTTATATAAATGACAGTTTCAGAACATCAGTTCTAAGTTGCTACAGGAATTAAAAGGGGACTGGGTGTTTGGGGAGGCTAAAAAGGAACAGGAGCATTGGGCTGCTTGTTACCCTGCATCGTACAGTTACTATACAGACTTTACATATTTTCTATAATTGTTGTTTAGCAGTCCAACAATCTACAAGTGCTTTTGGTTTGCTTACAAAGGTGTGGTGTGATGTAATCAGTATTTCCCACAGGTCTAATACAAGCACAGTGGTGGCATTTGTTTACTTAATTTCATATTCAAATAATGCATTGAAGCGGCGAATGTTAAACCTGGGCTTAGATAAAATGAAGGTTAAGGTCATAAAAATGGGCACAGAAAAAAGTAACACTCTGGATCAATGACACTGTGTGGCTTGTTTATGAAAAACAATCTAGTTGAATCTTCTTGAAATTTGTTAATGTTGGAACTGACAAATTGGATGCATTTAAAAAGGGATGAACCTTTGATATACTTAGGACTGCTGCCTACATGCCTACAGTTACAGCTGACATGTGGGCAATGTTTTAATTTAGCACAATGACCATAAAATATCGTATTGTCCACACTTAACCTGTTGTAGTAGGTGTCATCAAGACTAAAACTGCTCAACTGTTAGTCACAACAGTTTTTGACCATGGCTTTGAAAATCAACGATACTACAGAGAGAGGATGCAGCCCACTTACTGTGGCCAGGGATAGAACTAGACTCCCAGTTTCCATGCTGGTTGCAAAAGAGATCTGCAGGTATGTCTATATTCAATTAGGCATGAAATGGGATGATAGCTGGACAAAGGTGTAATGAAATCATATATGATAAGTACATAAAAGCAAAGCAAACCTTGTAGCTTCAATGTGGAAGGTTTTGGCCTTCAGAGATAGGAGAAGCCATTGCAGATAGCTGGAATGGAAAGTTTAGACGGAATAGTTTCTTGTGCTATTCTTTAGAAGTCTGTGATTGAAGCATGGGCAGTGGGGACTGTGCCAGTGCCGTGAGGGGTATTCGAGTTATTCAGCTCATGCCAAGCTGCCCGGAAGCTGGCACAGGGAGGATGAAATTACAGTACTCAGTACTGACACACTGACATTTCAGCTGCAGACCAGAGCAGAGCAGAGCAGAGCACTCTCTCTCTCTCTCTCTCTCTCTCTCTCTCTCTCTCTTTCAGCACATTATTTCTGTTTCATATCTGTGTCCTTGTACCTTGTATAGCTTTTCAGGCTTTCTTAATCACGGTCAGTCACATTAAGCTTCATAGGAATGTATTTTTGACTTTCAGCAATTCAATAGTATTATTTTTATCATGTGAATGTAAAGTTTACATGAACTTAAACATGAAGACAAGGTGCAAGCGGTTTCTAATTTCCATCAAGTGACAGCAACAATGGCTGCATGGTCCAGCTCCTCTATCACTGTAGCCTCTCACTCTCATGCTGCTATGCTATATAAGCTTTCAGCTTTCATATTGCAGCTCTTAGCTATTTCTTTTATTAGTTTGATGCTTGTTGATTTAACCATGGCTGTCTCGTGAGCACTGTCCAGGGTAGTCTGCTCAAGGTGTCCTCAAGTCCAAGCATAACTGATATGGCATCAGCAAATTAAAACCTCTCAGTGCAGTGTACAGTGGTGGTGAGGGGAACCAGGGTTTGCCAATATAGTCAATTTATTTACTATCCAAACAGACCAGTGAACCACTGTGTATATTCCCTTTTTATATGTAATGTTAAAGATGGTAAAATAGTGGAAATCTGAAAATGATGCATATTCTTTGGGGACTGTCTGACATCACAATGTCCTGCATGTACTTCCCTGCCATTAATAGCTTTTGACAAATATGTTTTAGGACAAAAACCTCTAAAAATGACCATATGACCATGTCCCAGGCATCAGGCATAAGCACTTAAAACAATTCTTTTAAAAGCATTAAACTCTGATGTTTGGTTTCTATCACCACGACTGTGAACACTTTTTCTGGTTTTTCTAGATTGAAGCATGTCACATCAAAACACTCTTCATGACTCTGTTTTATCCAGTGTCTAAACCGTTAAATTATACAGAAATGTAGAAAATCGGTGGGATCCCTTTGGACACCAGTTCATGGCATTGCAGTAGCTGAAAACAACTTTCATTAAGAGAGCCATGGAATCTATCATAGCAACATACAGGACATGAGCAGCTGGGCTTCAGGCTGAAACTATGAATAATTTGAAGAATCAAAGTATTAAAATGCCATAATAGGGTTAAATAATTAGTACCATTCAGCTCCTGAGTGGTCCTATCGACAGAAGATTGCAAGTTCAATTGCACAATTGACCTCTCTGGGTGGGTAGGATGGCCCTCCCCGTCCCCCATCACTCAGTGCCACGCTAGTCAGCGCAAATATCTCTTAGCTGACATAACAGAACTGGCAGTTTCTGTTCTCCTCCAAGCTTGTTCAGTTGTTCACGTGACCTTTTTCCTCCTAGGTGGTATTGCATAACTGAGGTAGTCCTAACTATTGGGAGGAACTGGATCCGAGAAAATTGGAAAAACACAAAATAAAAAAAAATGTGCTGCTAATAATTTGTCATGTTAACACAATATCTTTGACACCACTTATAGCTTTGAATATTAGTGGACACACTACATTTCCACCTCTGCAGTATTGACCTAAACAACTCTCCTAAAAGCTACGAAGATGCCAAGAACTTCTGACAAACTGGCCTGTATTAGATGCAGCAGTAAAGCAGTCATTTCAGCAGTGGTAATAATTTCAGATGGTCAGTTAGTCATTGTCCATTAAGTCCATCTCCTTCAATGGACTTCATTGGACTGAGTGAAGTTTTTTTTAGAAGATGCCTCATTTGCAGTGGCCTGGAACAGCCTGTAGTCCAGGAGGAATGTGAAAGAGAATATCAGTGCTGCTATGGTTTAGTGGTTACACCATTTGTTGAAGGCAATGCACCAGTGCGTTTGGGCCTCATGACCAGGATTGTTCTACATGTAACTCTATTTGACTCCTAGAAAAAAAAAGGGCAGAGTACTTCTTGGCTTTACTCTATAGTTCTTAATATGTTACATAATGAACATGTTTTCCTGCCTTTAAAGCTGGCTGTACAGTCAAATGTGATCCAATTCCTCCAGGTAATAAGAAGCCTCTAACATGTCCCATAATCCCACAGTGACCATCTCCAATGCAGCTGTCAGCTGTCACCAGCAGCCCTTAGCTCTGAATCAAACTCCAAGCCCACCACTCCCCCCCATTTCACACCCTCCACACACGCACGGCCCGCCCCATTGCTCAAATATTTGTGAATGTAGCCACTTGAGTACTCTACTGGATGTGGTGGCTGACAAAGGGAGCTTGGGTTAATCAAAAACCTTGAGTATGCATGGAATCAGGAGTAAAAGAGCTGTGGCTGGTGCTGTTGAAAGGGAGTTGAGAGAACTGGGAATGTGATACAAAATAAAAAAACATGGACCTTGACCTTGTCTGTGCCATTAATTGTTAGTTATAAATGTAAAAATTATTACTGATAAGAACTGCAAGCTTAACAATGCCAACCAAAACTAAAGCTTCATGGTTTATACTGAATATTAACTCAGTGTGAAATATTTTCCTAATAAAATGCATAATTTTAAAGGTATTATGATAAACATAATATAACAATGTTCATGATATTCCATGAACAATTAAGAAGAAAGAAATAATGCAGCAATGACAGTTCATGAATTCCTAATTAGAATGCATTAAAGCAATGTGTTTGCACAGAGCTGTAAACATAAACAACATGAAGTCACCTTTAGTGTTTACATCTTGCTTATATAAAAAGACCATGTGCTCAACTAGCTTTTGACAATGTCAGCAAACGTAACTCTTTAAATGAGACGCTCACTTACTTTCTTGCCATAAGAAGCCCCCATGCTGCGGCTGGCTGACTTGAGACCTTGTTTGGTTGGGTCAGGTGCTTCGCAGCTGGCTCTCAGAGTTCCCTAGAGTTTCCTCTGTGTCTCCCCCACGCTGATCCAGGACGAGGCGCTCCCAGCTTAGCCGTGTGTTCAGCCTGGCTCCGTCCAAGAAGGAGGGGGGTTAACCAACGTGAGAAAGGATTCTTCTCTCTGCCCCCGGCACTTTGTCAGCAGCAGGGTATTCCAGCCAGACGCAAGGGGTAGATATTTACTGCAATACCATGACAGGACTTGCTAGGAGGGGTCCACCTTGCTGGAATGAGGGATGTTTAAATAGAAGGTCATTCCAAGTAAGTCATTGTGTAAACAAGTTGCACAAAATTGATTTGAACACAAAGAGGCAAGGGAGGGAAGGAGAGAAAGGGCAAGTCAAGAGTTAGCAGAGCAGCTATGGCTACAGCAGGGCAGAACAGACCCAAGTGCAGCCATCTGTTGCTAGCCCAGGCTCCCTTAAGGACTTAGGCACCATGGCCAGATTATGCTAATTGGTAGTGACAGTGGAAGAAGCCTTAGGGACAGTGTGTGGTAGGATGGCCTCAGGGTGACAGCCGGGGATCTAGAGTCACACGGGGGTTTGGTGTCAACGTTCATCTGTGATTATCATAACGCTGGGGAGTTGTGCAGAAGCCCCCTAAGATTCTTCTCTTGGGCTAAGAATGGTCAGGAGCAGGGCTGGAGCATGATCATGCTGGGAATGGTGCCCTTCTCAGGGGAATTGGGCTGTGGAAGGTACCAACTGCCACTGCTTGGGCAGGTGGCCCAGGACAATGATGACAGTACAGAGTGCTTAGCTCTTCAGATGTTCCAAAAGCTCGGGCAAGCTCACAGGACGTGATCCAAGTGAAACAAGCAAACAGGGCCATTGTCCCTGACCTCAGGCTTATGAAGTTACCTTGCAACAATGAGTAAAAAATCTTCAGGGAATTTCTCTCATTATCCTCTTCCCTGAAGAGGGAAAGATTAAGCACTTATTCCACAGCAGTCCCATTTAACATTTCCTGACGTCTATGCCCTCTACAGCCCCTTTATCATTATTGATTATGGTCATGTAAAGCTTAATAAGATGCTTCTAGTTTGTTAAGTGTATGTGGATTCCAATGTCCTATACAAAGTGCATCCATGCTTAAAGCTACATTTTCCTTCTCAGTTCTGTAGGGTAACAATCTTATCTTTGTCTTAGCCTTGAGCAACTTGTTACATTTGTAAATTATGCATTACTTTTTAACTGCATGACTGGTCACTTAGCTTTTGTAAAACTTATATTTCTCCCCTTGAAAACTATCTTGACTAGAAATTGTCCAGTAGCATTTGTTCAAATACTGATATAATATCTTAAATCAGATGGAATTCTGCCCCCTGAAATTTAAATCACAAGCTTTTTGCTTCACTTCATTTGCCTTAGCAGAAACTGTCACAAGCTTTATTTGAATCAAAAATGAAATTCTCATTCGTCTTCCAGACCGTGACTAGGTTAAAGTAGTGAACATTTACACTGAGGTTTCTACTGGAGGGTGACAGAATGGAAGATGTATTGATGTTGGAAACCATACCTAAAACTATAAGCCTAAAAATCATGCACAAATGAAGGGAGGTTCATTTGTAACATTGGTGTGGTTTTACCTTGCACCTCCAGTTATGCAATCTCCAGTTAGCCTTAGCATAGGGTTCAAATTCCATGACGAACAGACATTTGTTACATTCACTTCCACTACAAGTTAATAATGTTTGTTCCTTCTACTGTAAAGTTATGAGGTTTTGTTCTGATAGCGGCAATATGTAAATGCTCTCTGTTCTGACTGGCTGCCTCATTCAAATAGCAGCCGAGACTTAAACCCTTCTTATAATTTTAACAAATTTTAGCCAAACTGCTGTAAGTTATGTAAGCAGATATACAGAATCAAGGTGTGACATTACAAAAACAATGACTTTTGCAGATTATAGTAAATATGTGAACTGTACAGATAGAGGAGTGAACAGTATCTTTAACATCTGTAGCAATGTTTGCATCAAACCGTTATTTAAAAGAGTGAGAAAAATCTGTTTTTCCATAATAAGGGTTCTTTAACAGCTCTGTTGATGTTGTGCACATTAGAAGCTATCACTATGTTGTAGAGTAATGTGGATTAGTGCTAATGTAGTTCAATGTAAATGCAATGCCCACCATATTCTAATCTTCCTCCTAATGATAATTAACCCAGTCTAATCTTAAACATATTGACAGTTATCACCTTCCAACACATGTCTTAGGAATAAAGCGACATAATTTCCTGATTAGTGAAGTGATGTGGAGTCTAATGCTTCACAAATGCTTCATGGTATATTACAGGTGCGTGGGCCAAGGGAAAGGGCAAGTGGTCTCAAATGAGTAAGGGTAAATTAGACGCTGCTGCCACCTTCTGGAAATGGCCCTGAACAACACTAACCATACTGTCAAATCCCAGGCCACAGTATAGCGACCAGTCCAGTCTATATATATATATAATGTAATTGTAACTGCCTACAGTAAGAGAACATTCATTAACAGAAAGAGTTTGTCTTGCTCTGCTCTGCACTGAAATAGCTGTTGTTTTTTGTTGACTTGGCAGCTCTAAACACATCCTGTCGCTTAAAAAATGAAGTGATAACAAGTGGTGGAAAAAAAGAATTAGAGAAAAAAGAGTAGAGCAGCAAAACCACTATATATACACCAAATGAACACAGCTTGAATTCACTTTGCCTTTTTTAATTAGTTCAGAATAAATTACTCAGTCATCAATTATTTCTGTGTTCTCTCTTCAGCAGGGCGTATAACTCATATCACCTGCAGATACAGCGGGAAATTAAAACAGCAAAATTAAAACAAGTGGGTGGCATGTACTCATTTATTTTGTTATGACACTTAGGCCCAGCTTATAATTAGGCAATTTGTACACAAATGGGGAAAAAGAAAAGAGGAACAAAGCTATGGGACTTTTCAAAGCTGCACAATATCTTTCTGAAATGTTTATATATCTTTTTTTAGGAAATTACGAAATATTCTATTGATGTTGCAGCAGTACACCAATTAACAGTTTAATACCATAGTGCAATGTTCCATGCTGCTATGTTTTATTATCATAGTGATAGTATATTGTAATATAGCTGTGGATTTCATGTATGTATGCATTATAATATTTCATATTAGACAAGTAATCACTTTTTTTTCTGTAAAAAAAGTTGAAATTCACATCAAAATCTGTCATTATAAATTAACTGGTGATAAGTAAGCTTTGTATTTTTAATTACACTTTTTAATAGTACACAATTGCACATTATTATACAGCAATTACACAGTGTTATATAATACTATAATGAATGATATAACAATTTAAAATTCATTTTTACATACAGTCATATTTTACATATAGTCAAATGACATGTTTTATTGGAAATAAGGTAACAAATCCTTTACAGAGAAGACACTTCTGCACATTTTAATGCACAATTTTTGTTTATTTGCTGAAATAGAGGGAAGGGTGGCATAAAATGTGACCAGTGCAATTTTTTAAAATATATTTTATGTTTTGTTTTCAGCATATAAATAGAAACTGAGCAGTCTAATTTGCAGAAAAATGCATTGTAATAATGCAAATATTTGTCTGTTCTCTAGAAGATGTGTTCATTTATTTTCAACAAATTTCTGTTATTTTACCAGGAGTGTTCAAACTTTTGCATACTGTAATTGCTAAAGTTAATGTTGTCTCTAGATAAAGCTAATCAGTGTACTGTATGCATAATGGTATTATTAGCTATGCAATCTGTTATGGTCTTCTTGCCCCTTCTACACCGTTATAAGTTGAGTTGTTAGGCACATAATTCCACCAGCCCATAATTACGCAGTGGGTTGACTTAGCTTCAGCATGAACTTATTCCACAGGTGCCATCTAGCCTACAACACATTCATGAATTCAGCTGAAAAGGTAACTAATTAGCATTATAAATGACTGTAACAGGCTGCTTTTTGCTAGTTAACTCATCTTCCCATCACATAACTTACTTTATTATGTGGCTCACATGCACTTGCCTGTTAGCTCAGCAAACTTAGCCTATCACAGCAAGATATCGCTGCTGTCAGAAGAAAACCTTGTATCTCCATTTTGTGTTTTTCAGTTTTTGACATAATTTGAAAATGCCTGTTGCTCTTTACATTGTGTGTAAATTTCATGATGAACAGACCAAAAGAAACAAAATGACTTGAAATAAATTCTGGTTCCACTGACTTGGATTAAAAGTAAAGTATGTTTTGTCCTTCTGTAAAATTATCACTTCCAACAGCAGCGATATGCTGAAAGCATTAGACTGTTACAACTAAAAACTCCCCTGATGGCAGATTTTAAAGCATAGCAATTCACACACAGGGTGACTGCTTCATTAGTGACATTATAATACTAATAATACTCACTATAATACTAACTAATAATCCGTTAATAATCTAGCTAATAGCTCAATCTGCATAGACTAGTCTGATTGATGCCATTCGGAAGACAATTTATATAGAATTGAGCCAGGTGGGTAATCCTGTAAATAATCCATTAATTAGAAGAATAATAATGATGTGTACTCCTATATCTGATTACGTTCCAATCAGAAAGTTTAAGTATGTTCTGCATGAGCGTCGCATCATCGTGAAATTTCATAACGTTCGACATGGTGCTTTGATGTTTAAAAGATGTCGGTGGGTTGGGCGTCCAGCTTATGTGTCTCAGAACATGATGTCTTTCTCTCGCCCTCCTTTAATAAGGACATGTGAAGTACATTTTCCTGAGTCTGACATCGTTTTAAAGCAATCAAAAACACAAGCACTGCTCACTGCTGCTCATCTCATGCTGACTCGACTCATGTGATGCTTGTTGTCATGGTAACATCTACACTAAGTGGTTCTCTATGCATGCACATAACTTCGGATCGGAATCCTTGTAGTGAGTATGTAAACAGAGGTTTTCCATCAGATTGCTGGATATAAACACTTACGTCTTAATTTATATTTGGAATGTATTTAATTGTATTGGCAAAAATCTTTGTAGACGTAGCCATTTATGATGGCTGACAGCCTCATTTTTCATTACTAGGCTGGCCAGGGGGGTGGCCATACTTAATGCTAGGGTGGCAGTGTCACCCTGGCACTACCCTGGATCTGCCTTTGATTAAGAAGCTGTTACTGAGAAAATGGAACAGATAAGAAACGAATAAGAAGAGCTACAAAATAGCAAAACTGGAATTTCTTTGAAAGTTACAGAGGCAGTGAGTTCTGTGAAACGACCTGTGAGATAAACCACTGAGTGATGCTATAAGTGTCAAAACCCAGTGAACTACTATGTCAGAGATATACAGGAGGTTTGATATGAGAACATAAATGCAATATAAGTGTAAGGCAGGTTTTTGGCTCTTAAAAACAGGTTAGGACAGTATATAGAGTCTGGCAGTCATGAAGTTCATCACACATCAAGCCAGAAGTTATGAAGGGATATGATGGTAGACCATTTTATTTTGGTAGCTTTAAAAGATACAGGAAAAGCATGTGTGCTCTCTGACTCACTACACTTTTAATAGCACCATCAAACATATTATACAAATAACCACCCTTCTTCTATCCGTCAGTTTTGCTCTGACTCATTTCATTTGTCCTTAAAAAGCTCTGCGCTCTCTTGGTCTGGCCAATTTTTAATGGGCCGAGAAAAAGAAATAAATAACTGCAATAATACACAGAGAAGAGTGGGGTGTATTTTGGAGGCAAGGTTTCAAATGAGAGAGAGAGAGAGAACAATTTTTGTTTTCACCCCCTTAAGGAGCTGCAGCCTTGGCAGCTAGTGCCCCCTGCTAAGAACTGCCATCATGTTAAGCCGCCTTCATACGCACTCTCTCTCTATTTTGCTCTCATTAGATGTATTTACAAAGCTGTCATATCCCATAATTAGCTCTACAGAGTCTTTGTTGTGCTCGATGAGGATATAAACTAGGTTCCTTCTAAAGGAGGATGGTGACTGATCCAGATTTAACACTGCGGGGCTCCAAACTCAACAGAATTTGTTCTTTTCTACACCGTTCCAGTGTCTTTTTTGGCCTTTTGGTAGTTCAAACGAACGCTGGACTTTGGCAGTAATTTAAAAAGGTCAAAGGTGTTGTAAAAGCTATTGTCCATTACAAACTTTTAAGGTTGGAGTTTGAGTGCCTGGGGCTAGTTTAGAGAACTGATAGTGGATGAAAAGCCTACTTAGATGGACTGGTGCTCCTTAAACAGATTTTTCTCTGTGAGGTTCACCTGTCTAGCCCAGAAATTGGAGCTTTGTTCTCACTAATCGTGTTGGACTGAAAGGCCTTTTTGAAATGCAGTTGTTTCTCTACATGACATGAAGGATCCAATATTAGGATCAGGGTTTTTTGTTTCTTGCCCAGTAACTGAAGAAATAGCATCCTCTAAGGCAGGAGTGATCAAGCACCTGATTTCACTTGAGCTATGTTGACAGCTTCGAAAAACCTTCTCTCTGCTGCCTTCACTTGCTGTCTTCACTTTTGTTAGCACTTTGATTCACTGCTCATTGGTACAGTAACAGGATCCAATACAGATGATAACATTTTCTGATTTCCAGAACTTTTCTTATCCATCTTTTTCAGTATTTCCACTCCATATAGGCTGAAAGGGCTGAAAATGAACAAATCTGATTTGCAACATATACATTAAATGCATTTGTTTGCTGTTCAGACTATCAAAAATCAATCCGGATAGACCAAACTTCAGATTTGGGCTGGCAGTCTGAACAAGGCCTTAGAACTAACGATGGTTTAATTCTGAAACAATAATGAGTCTATGAGTGTTTATTCTTCTTTGAAATTATACTAAATTCAGTTCAGTGTTTACAAAATGAACAAAATATATTTTTAGCCAACTCCAGCAACATATAGTATAAAGCAATTACAGCACTTGGAGACTTATCCTCCAGTGTACTGTATGCAGGGAAATGGCATTATAAGCTTTGCTATCTGCTATGGCCTTCTTGTCCCTTCTACACAGTTATAAGTTGTGCTGTTAGGCATATATTGTACCAAATTGTGATGTCAATAGTTGCAGGGCCTCCCAGCAGTTACTTAATTTCCTTATTTGATGGGTTCTGTTCCTTTCCTAGTGTTTTTAAATGGTAATACTAGAACACCAAACTACATTACATACTAAGCTAAAGGTTCATTTCACTGAAGAGTAAAATACAAAGCCCACTTTTCACTTTTTAAAAATGAAAACCTGATTTTATATGAATAGAAACTTAACATCTTTTAAACACTGAATCAGCTTAACATATACAGCATATCAGTACTGAACCAAGACTAAATACACTGTCATTGATTTTTCAGCACTAGGCCTAAAACAGTGTTTCAGTTTTTTGGGGGGCATTCGTGGGCTGGAGATTAGGGAACCAGCCTTGCGACTGGAAGGTTGCCAGTTTGATCCCATGAGCCGACAGTACATGATAAGATAGTGTAGTGGTTAACAACTCTGCCTTCTACACTGTAGACTGGGGTTCAATCCCCACCTGGGCAAACACCCTACACTATACCAATAAGAGTCCCTGGGCAAGACTCCTAACGTCACCTTGGCCTGCCTGTGTAAAATGATCAAATTGATCTGGATAAGAGCGTCAGCCAAATGCCGTAAATGCACATGACTGAGATGCCCTCAAGCAGGGCACCTAAACCCCAACTACTCTCCGGGTGCTGTGGATAGGGCTGCCTACTGCTCTGGGCAAGTGTGCTCACTGCCCCCAGTGTGCGTCTTCACTAGTGTGTATATGGTGTTTCATTGCATGGAGGGGTTAGATTGTGGAGGTTAAATTTCCCCATTGTGGGGGCAGTCATGTGCTGGAGGTTAGGGAGCTGGCCCTGTGACTAGAAGGTTGCCAGTTTGATCCCCAGCGCCGACAGTCCATGACTGAGGTGTCCTTGAGCAAGACACCTAACCCCCAATCGCTCCCCAGGTGCCATGGATAGGGTTGCCCATTGCTCCGGGCAAGTGTGTTCACTGGTGTGTATGTGGTGTTTCACTTCACGGATGGGTTAAATGCGGAGGTGGAATTTCCCTGTTTGTGGGATTAAAAAAGTATCACTTAACTAATAAGGGTCTCTTCGTTTTAATAATTTTGAATCAATGAAAACTTGCTATCCTGGGAGGGCCTTGACCAAGGTGACCAAGCACCTGATTTCATTGCTTTTGTGCAGCTGGTATGTTCTTAGTAATCATGCTGAGTGTGTGTTAAAGAAAAAGGAGAAAACCATCTTGAGAATTTTGAAACCCTGCCAATAAATGTGTCCTCACATTTCCTCTCACTCAGACTCACTGCACCTTCCTATAGTTACGTAACCCACTAATGTCTGTTGAGGTTCACCCATCTAGCCCAGTAACTGAAGCATTTTCCAAGGCAATGATGACCAAGCGACTGATTTTGTTATGTGTATTTATTTTGTTCCATGTTTAGTGGTAACCACACTGAGAGCTTTGAAAACCTTTCTTCTGCCTTCGCTTGATGCCTTCACATTCACTGGCACTTTGATTCAATGCTCCTTTCGACAGTAGACCCTCGAGTGTCTGCTGGTGGCTCTGATGCAGGCCACTTTCTTCTTTCCAAGTGCTTTTCTTATCCATCAACTAGGAGAAGAAAGCAACTTCTTTTTCTAGGTTCCTCATGGATGTTTCATCTGTCCTTGAGCTTTCAGAACATGCCTGGACACGTCTGTTTGAAAATCCAGATCAGGATCCTCTGATAATGTGTAAAAGAAAGATCTTGTTCTTTTAAATTAATGATGAAGGAGATCATGTTTGTGTGTTTTGAGCTGTCATTGAGTGTTTTTTAATCAGTCTTTACTCTTTTCATGTCCTTTATCACAAAATAATCATAAAAAAAAAGCCTTTGAAGAGTCAAAGTTCCCTTCGTCTTCTTTCTTTTGCTTTTTTGTTTAGTCCAGTGGGAGAAGTGAGGTTGAAGTGGAGCGGTTGAGCTATTTTTATTTAGTTCTGTATTTAATTGCATGAAGAAATGAAAAAGAAGAAAGCGAGAATACAAAGTAGACACAGAATTTCACACTGCGTACTTGTCCAAAGCCAGATGCACCACCGAATGGCCATTTTTTCTTCTATATATGGACATTATTCCACTTAGGTTCTTTATTGATGAGGCAGTGTTCGATCCCATTTGGCCACAAGGCCGAGGAGTTTTCCTGTGCAATATGGACTGAACGGCCTTATTGAAGTGCCATCGTTTCTCTGCATGGCGCGACGGCTCGACCAGAATTAGGATCGTTTGTCATTCAATAAAATTCCAGGGGTGACATCTCACACCCTGTGAGGGAGAATTATTATCACATCATGAAGTTGTTAGCTCGAAACGAGTCTGGCGCACTGTCCCCTGAGACCCCCGTTGATTCAAAGAGGTGGTTCAAATCCGGGTCAGGCAACTGAGCCGGAGCTGCTGTGCTCCTCTTCCCTCTTTGAAGCTCCTGCGTTCTTCACTCAGTAAAGAAAGAATTTAATGAGGAATAAATTCACCAGACTGTCACCAGATCTAAAGTTCTGATTCAAAGTGTTCATGTCATGGAAAATTGGATCTTCCTTGCTTTTTTGAAATGAAAGATATACTTTGTTAATTTAAGCAAAAGAAAATGAACTAATGTAGGCCTTGTCATTGTGTTATGGCCAATCACAATCCTGGTGCTCCCCACATCTTTTCTGAATGTCAGCTTCACTTATCCATCAATCACTGCCTATTTGCCATTATCTTGGGCAAACTTTGAGTTTTACACCAGCTAGATAGTGTTCCTGAATGTATGTTGAATTCGAAGCTTCAGACATTCAAAAAATGTCCTGGATCTGTAAAAGTAAGGCACAGTAACCTGAGTTATCTCTTCCTGTAGAGTACAGGATGCCTATTTCCAAAGCCAAGCACAAAAAAGTCAGTTCGAGCTAAAGAAAAAAGTTGCTGCGTTATTGTTGGCAGTGAACTGTTTACTTCCATGTCAGGGGTGGACGCAGGCTTTATAAAGAAGTGCTGCACTAATTGTTAGCTTCAACCTATCTTGTTGTTAATTTATGCATAATTTTACTGTAGTTTTATTTTTACCACGATAGAGTGCTGGATTAACCAGACTTTTGTAAGGCATTAGGCTATAACCTCATATAACGCTATAGCTGGACACAGCACATTTGGAAAATGGATTGTTTGGCAATTTGCTATAATCTTTATGTAACCAGTGCTGGTCAACACAGTTACTGCTAAATGGCAGTTTTATATTAGTAATCAGAACTTTCTAGATCCAACACAAAGCACTGCAGTTTGTATGCTGCCATTGTGGTGTTACTGTCCTCGTGTAAAAAAATAAATAAAGAAATAAAAAAATCCCTCACCACCAAGAAAGGTAGCCAGGTAGGGGCTCACTAAATATGTGTGCCAGGGGCCCAAATCTTGGGTTTAAAGTTGCAAAACATACCATTTACCAACATATACGTCCAACCAAACAGAAAATATGCAGAAAACCTATTTTGGTCATATTTGCATGTGATCACCCTTTCAGTAATTAGGCCTATTCATGCACAATGAAGTGGTAAGGAGAAGTGCTACTGCACATTTCAGCCTGAACTGCTTTTTGAGTGAGGAAAAATACAAAAAGTGCAAAAAAAACCAAGTATGTCCACAATAGTAACTTCAGAGAAAAAGACAAAAATGCTCTTACCTTTCAATGTAGGTTAATGTAAACAGATTTTATTCCAAGTGATTTCAGAGCATTTTTATTAGTCCACTCGTCATGAAATTTTTATGTGACGTAAAGGGCGGCAGGTGTGTTCAAATAATGTAGAAAAATAAAAATCAACAAAATTGGAGATGCATGGTTTTTTTTGGACAGCAACGATATAACAAAAGCAGCCTGTTAAAGTCTATGGTATGAAGAAAGTGGTCATTTTAGAATACATTTTCACTGGTTTTGGTACACATTTTCCACGTCTCTGTCTGTCATAAGAATCCGCCTCTACCTCCTTTGTCCTGATTAAATAACAGAGGACAGCAGTTCCGGCCTCTGCTCTCCATGGGACCAAATTGGAATTCATGTTTATGAGCAGAAGCTGAAAAGGGGCCCTACTTTCATTTTTTATAAACTGTGTTTGTCTCACAAATGCTTGACAAGGTCAGCTGGAGCAAATCCATGTTTGCCAACAGTCATTTTTAATGTGCATTTGGCATGTATATTGGCCTTTCGAATGTGTAAACCCGTGTTAGCAGGACCCAAATGCACAAACAATTGTACTGCCCTCTCCTCACATTACTCATGCTCTCCAGGCGTCTGCTTTGATATTTGCTTCACAAACAACAGGCTGGGTTGACACGAGAAGGATGTGTGAGGGCATTAAATGGCTTAGGGGCCTTCTTGGATATCCTCCACCCTGGACTCTTTAAAGGTCCAGCACAGCTGTGCTGTGAAGCTGGTGTCTCTGATCACTTGCTGAAATAATCAGGCCTGGGGAGAGCAATGCTGTTAGAATGACCTGTAGGCTCTTCAAAACATCCCCAAGGGCATTTAAACCTCTCTCCGCTGCTTCGGTGCTATTGTTAGCGCACTGGGCAATCCTTCCCTCAAGGCCAAGGGTAAGGAGGCAATTCTGTAACAGACCTCAATGAGATTTCAGTCTGAAGAGGCCACAATTTATCATGTGTATAAATCAACAGCCTTGTGCACGTATACAGGAGCTGTGGGTTGACAATGATATTCAGATGGAGAATGTGCTGTCAATGGTTCTATACAGCATCGAAAAGAATTCTTTCATGGTTGTGATGTCAGCTTGCAACAGTAGAAGAACTGTTTTTGGTGCTATATAGAACTCTTTTTAAAACGTTCTATACAGAACCATATACAACACATTCTAAGTCAATCTGAAGAACCACTTCTCCACCTAAATTTTCTTCTTCTTCTTCTTCTTTCGGCTGCTCCCTTTAGGGGTCGCCACAGCGGATCATCTGCCTCCATCTTGCCCTATCCACTGCCTCCTCTACTTTCACACCAACCATCTCCATGTCCACATTCACTACATCCATAAACCTTCTCTGAGGTCTACCTCTTCTCCTTCTACCCGGCAGCTCCATCTCCAACATTCTTTGCCCATATATCCACTACTTCTCCACCTAAATACCACCTCACTTTGTATTGAGTTCTTATCTGATAATGTGACAAAAACTTGAAAGATTTTTCGTTCAAGCTTTTAAAAGCATTCCTTTTGATATATTCACTATGAAATGTTAACACTATGTAAAGAGCAGCTGGTGTTTTCTAATACTATGAAAAAAAAACCTTGAAGTTATAAAGTATATTTATTACAGTGCTAATATGTCATAGTTATGCTGAAGCAGCAACATACAGAAACCCTGCACTGCAGAATGGCTAATACTAACTGTGCTGAAAGCACTTATAGAAAGTGGATAAAACGCAGTCTTTGTTTGGAGCATCCAAGTGTAACATTTTAATAAAGGACCCTGGCTGTCTTGACATATAACCTTTGATTAAATGCATGTTTGCACACCCCTCAGAGAGTGTCATCTTTACAAGTGCTTTATCATGGCTAACCACAAATCAACACTGGATGAATCTGTACTCACTATATGTATGAAGAGCATGTTTTCACCAGATGCGACTTGATTTGTATTTTAACTTGAAAAAGCCAACATATTGTTCTTCTCCTTCTTCTTCTTCTTCTTCTTCTTCTACTACTTCTTCTTCTTCTTCTTCTACTTCTTCTTCTTCTTCTTCTTCTACTTCTTCTTCTTTTTCTTCTACTTCTTCTACTTCTTCTTCTTTTTCTTCTACTTCTTCTACTTCTTCTTCTTCTCATTCTGTGGTCAAATAACAAAACATTTCTCATCCTACAGTTTTCAGTCTAGAACCATAAAACGATTGTAGGTCCCATACCTGAGGAGCGTGCTTGTGCTACTTTCCCTTTCTAATTTTATTATCTTCATTTCATTTCTGCCATATTCAACTAGTCACTGACCAAACATCAAGTGGACCTATATGTAAGGTGGTACTGAATTTAAGGTGCATCAAATCACCATGCACCTTGGAGACTGTCAAACCAACATTTTAGCAACACTTTAACAAGCATCAACAGCCTTTCACCCTTTTAACATTTTAATGCAATTAGCTGGCTTTTTCAAGCCAACTGCAAGTTCATTCACAAACTTTCCTTTTCTAGTTTTATTATTATCTTAATTTCATTTATGCCATATTCAACTAGTCAAAGGTCAAGCATCAACTGTAACATCTTGTCTTGTTCCATCTATGTCTTTCTTTGTTTTACCCTCAGTTTTCTTGAATATAAGGTGGAACTGCATTTAAGATAGCACTGAATGAAACCTCTGGTCCTCAGAGCAGGAGAAGTGACTCAGAAAATCCACTCAAAGATGTATCTAAGATGTTTTTTAAATGAAACCAAACAACACTGAGTGAATAGAGTGTAGACTTTAAGAAGGGCTTACAGTGGAATGTTGCTCAGTAAGCAAGGCTCTCCGAAGACTCACTTCACCCACCGAGCTACAATTCAACCAAAGCAACAATTGCAAAGCTGCACTGAACAGGCTTTGTGTGTCTTAAAGAGCTGCTGAGATGAGATGCGTGACTGCTACTAATGCTGTTTCCCCTTTGAGTCAATAATATGGATACCCTTAACACAGCATATCCTTAGCATTTTAGCTCTGAACAATACACTCTGAAAAAGCCTAATCATGATTGCAACTATCCACACATCCTTTCGTTGAGTATGGTTCCACAATGTGTGTTTAATGAATGATTAGTTACCAATACAAAGATGCTTTTGAAACGTCATGTTTGGCAGGGCTGTTGTACCATTGCTAACATTTTTCCTCCTGATATGACTTGCCACTCTATGTACACCCCCAAAAAACACACATGCTACATACATTTTACTTCTTCTTTCACCTCACTATGTCTCCTGCTTTATACCCGCTATACTCACACAGATCCATGGAAATAAATAATCCCGTTAGAACAAAATGGGAAGCAGCTCATGTGAAAAATTGGAATTATATGAAGGAGTACCATATAGAGATTGTTTTGTAGTGAAAGGGCAGTTGCTCAGGGACTGTGCAAAGCAGAAACACATGGTCAGACACTTAGATAGATGATTTGGATAAACACAGTTGGCAGATGAATAGCTCCAATGGTCTAATAGACAGAATGTAAAAAGGCATGGAAGAATAGATGCATTGGTCACATATACGTTGAAGCCCTTAGTGAAATGAATGATATTAGAAGAACAGGGAACAAAGTCAGGAATTACAGTCATGAGAGCCATGATTGGGTCCAGTGAATGGTGGAGCATTGCTCGTTCCAATATTGTGAGACACTGAATGAACAGCATCTACCATATTCAGTTCAGTGCCATGGAAGAACCACATCCGATTCCCAAAATAACATATTGAGCACTGAAGGGTTTACAGATGACAACCTGTAATGGATTGGCTAGCTTGTAAGATTTCACCAGTTGTAAAATAACCATATAATGACACCATATAATGACAAATTAATAATAATATTAATACTAATATTAAGTTTCCCCATTGCTCAAATTGAATAGCGATGTGAATATTATATTATGCTGACTTCACGCCTACTAATTGGTAGGTGCAAATGTTAAGCCTTAACTTAAGTCTACATTGAACT
The DNA here is from genome assembly GCF_015220715.1 of Pygocentrus nattereri. Lineage (NCBI taxonomy): Eukaryota > Metazoa > Chordata > Actinopteri > Characiformes > Serrasalmidae > Pygocentrus > Pygocentrus nattereri. Next base: position 26,301,155 of record NC_051231.1, on the reverse strand, counting down.
ATTGTAGTGACGGTGTTTAGGAAGATGCATGGAAGGCCATGGTTCTCCCATGAGATGTGCTTTGTATTAGGGCAGAAAAGCATATACAAACTCACAGGCGAGGCCACTACCAGGCAAATGCTTCACCCTGGCGGTGACTCCCCTCACACGCAAACAATCCACATCACAACACAGAATAACGCAAATGCACACTTTAGACTAATGGCATTAACAACAAGTCCCTCATCCAGAAGGCAAGCTTCCCATGATCTACCTGGATCATCCTCATGGGCTTCTAGAGTCATCAGCCAGTGGCGAGTCGCTACACTATTTTACATGGTGTAACTATTTCAGTGTTAGCAGCTTGTAAATCTGAATGTATGGGGAAATTTGCGTTCAAACTTGGCTGCACTGGAGCATATACTCAGCTGGTGCAATTGGCCAGAGGCCTGCAGGGCTGCAACTGGATACCGATACCTGACCAATAATATTTAATCAAAAGGCCAGATTTTCTATTAACCTCAACTAATTCCACCTTTCCCAAACAAAGTAATTACATAGCTTTGGTGAATGGAAAATATAGAACCTATATATATATATATATATATTATCGTCCATCTTCTCATGGTTGTCTACAGGATTGTGTTTGACTTCTGCATCCACTTTGCTCTTCAGTGCTCAATGTACTGCGTAAGTGCATGCATGTAAACTCAGCTGGCCAAAAATGTACTGATTGATTATAAGACTGGACATAGAAGTGACGAACCTGAGAGGAATGGCACATTGGGCCTCATGCTAAGCAGTGAAAAGGGCACCCTGTTGATGCCAGTGGATGAATATTCTTCATTAAACATCAGCTCTTCATTCAGAGCAGTGTGCCTTAATGAAATAGCAAATGTTTGACTGAAAATAGCCCTCCTCTCTCTCCTCACTCTGCAAGCTGGACACAGGCCCAATATAATCTGCCATAATCATAGTAATTATGTGGAGAATCTCTCCGGACTAGAGAGTCATGAGAGAGAGTGAATAAGAGTGTGTGTGTGTGTGTGCGTGTGTGTGTGTGTGTGTGTGGTAGGGCTGGTGTAATGGATGGACCCCCATCATAGAGCCAGTGTGGATAAATTAGGCTGTACTCATTCATCTCTCTCTCTCTCCCTCCCTCTCAGGTCCTCTGCTTCCCTCTTTTCCACTCTCTCACACCTCGCCTGCCCAAGATGTTTCAATTTCCCACACACCCACACACACAAGTTTGTTTTTATACCTCATCTGGGTTTAATGTGAAGTCATTATATGCCAACATTTGTGTTATTGGACTCCAGAGTCTTACACCATGTTGAAAATCTAGGATTTTTTTTTTGTCATTGAAATAGATGGATAACAGTAAATACACTGATAGTAATTATTCAACTCTATTTTTATATAAAAACAGTCAATAATAAACATCTAACTCAATTTGAAATGAAAAATTACGTCTGCCCGGCTGGTTATCAGAGTTTTAGCATTCAGCTTGAATGCAAATGAACGGAAAGTCAATGAAAGGCATGACTATTCAGTAATAAGCAACAGAATAACCCATCAAAGTTCTTGCAAGCTTAGGTCACTAACAGTTTTTAAAGTTTGTATAAGCAAAAATTTGCAAGTACATTTTTAATTAAAATGGCTAAATTCATAAAGGTATCAAAATTCTTTTAGCTTTTATATGTCAAATAATGACATATCTGAGTAACCCAGGGTCTCCTGAAAATAACAAAATATGGCATTTGGCATTGACCAAAATTCTAAGTCACTTACACCACATCGCTATTGTTGGGTCAAAATCTCTAAAACGGTGACTTTACAGGAAAAGGAAAAAAACATACTCTACTTTTAATGTAAGTCAATGGAACCAGATGTTTTTCCAAGTAATTTTGAGTCATTCATGATGTATAGAGTTGGTCCATACATCATGACATTTACACACAATGTAAAAGGAAACAAGTATTTTCTTATTATGTTAAAAACAAACAAAAAAAAGACAAAAATGGAGATACAAGGTTTTGTTCTGACAGCAGCAATATTTTCCTGAAGTTGTAAATGTTAAACCTGGAAATAAGCGACATTCATTTTGAACCTTTGAAGAACACAGAGAAAAGTTATGACCAGGAAAAATATTCAAGTGTCTGCACTATTTCTAAACCACTATTCAAATTTCAGCAAATTTATGATATTTATGTTTAGGCCTTTGTACAAAAAGTTCAGGCTTTTTAAAAATCTTATATCTTCAATTAAAGCTTCAATTAAAGTTCATGACTCTCAGTTGGACCTGATCATCTGACTCATCAGAGGCTTTTTCACAAACTTGTGGAGTCAAAGGGCAAAATAATTCTATACTAAGAAATTCAGAAATGTATGTAAATATGTAAAAAAGATTGTAAGGTGGACTCAGAAATTGTTCTCAAGGCCAGTGAGAGCGATGCCTCCATCTGAGGTAATTGGAAAACGAGCATTTTTGATCATTATTAAATAACAACAGAACATTCAAACAGATTAACACAGTGCTTTCTCGACATGTTTACATCAAATCTGTCTGTAACTGGGTATTATTTGATTGTTCATGTTCATTGGTCCCCAAAATCGTTGTTTGATTTCTGTTTAGTTGACTTTAGGTGGTGATCTTGAATAAGGTCTAGAGAGGAAGGGTTGAAAAATAACCTCACCATCACTTGCTTCAAGATGTGACCATGCAAAGTTAGCCTTGCTCCTCCTGGTCTTGGTCTTGAGTTGGACTTGATGTGTCCAGGTTTCTGTCTTGGCTCAGACTCGCCTCTAATGCTCTTGACTACAACACCATTGGCTGATACTCAACGTTTCAATGTTGGTATTGTCATCGGAAAAGGAAAAGTTATCTCTAGTTTTGCAATGTTAAAGAATGAAATATGGAGCTTTAATAAAACACATTTGACCATTTCTGAACTATTTTATCATTTTTAGAGCGTCACACCTCTTCTGTACTTGCGCTTGGTAACACATTTGGTGGAAGTAATACACACCCAGACATTGCGTATTCTATCCCTCGAGGTCAGACATAACATTTTTCCCAGTACTGTAATAAAAGCTCTGTGCATTACTGCCCCCCCCCCACTACCCCCATAACCCCCCAAAACACCCTAGACGTTTCTGTGACAGGTTATTGGTCCCTCCTGCACAACAGTGTGAAAAGCCTCAGCGAATCGATTCTCGCCAAAGCACAGCAACGCTCTAGAACTTTTCCTGACGCTAAGCCTCAAAGACGTGATAGCAGGGAGAAGGCCGCAGGCTCTCAAGGTCGTTGTTCTCCCACTCCTGTACCCCAGAGGGCTAACACACTGGCTTGTGCTTTGTGGTCAGGTTCTGAGGCACGCTTCTTCAGTTCTAGTTCACAAAGCAAATACATAGTCTGTCCCCTATACAAGCTAAACGATGCCATCAGAAGCTAAGACAAGTGCGGGTTGTGCTGGCTATTCTTTCTCTTTTCATTGTTGAGCTGTGCTGGTGGGTCTGTGGTTGAAAGAGTAGGAAATTTATTCATTTTTCTTTATAACATTATTCTCGTGCTTTATTTTTGCCCAATCTTTCTTTGAACTAAACAGACATTTTTGTTACTGTACCTTTAAGAGATATGTAAATGACCTATGTTCTGATTGGCTGTCCCCAAGGGCCTAACTTTGAGATATTGGAGGGATTTAAGGGTAGCTTCTTCAAAAAAAAAAAAAAAAAACACGCTTTTTGACTGGGGGTGTTCAAACATTTGTACAACTGTATAGTTTAAAAAAAAAAGAAAGAAAAATCTTCTAAATTTTCTAAAATTGTAAGGCATTTTAAGTGACGGTATGTGTTGTAATTGAGCAGTTCTGTGTTTAACAGCTTTAAATGGATTTCTGTTGGATTTGAAAAAACCAAACATCCCCATTTTATTACATTTACATGTTTTATAAAACATTCTAAAACATAGGTTGATTTTATTCTGATTTTATACTTGATTTTATTCTATACTTTCACCTTATGTGAGATAGTGAACCTCTATGCAAAGTTTATTCCAGGCAATCTGCAGTACTTCACCCATGGCCTTTACAATCTCAGCGTTATACCGACCAAACGTATACAGTTTACTCTAAAGAAGAAGACTTTGTTGCCTCATTTTGCCTGTGACCTATAAGGTCAGTTATTTTCAGGTAATAATAGTGAATAAGCCTCTATGCAGTAGACTCGAGCCAGCTGAGTAGAGAAAAATAATAATATCTGAAAATGAGCTGTCTTAAACAGCTATGATAGACATTAAACAGTATGCCCCTAATCAGATAGATAGTTGGAATGAATGGTATGAGTGCATGAAAGCACCAGCTGGGTTTATAGCTACTAGGCTGCTCTTGAATCCTCATCTCTATACTGATAGACGGTCAACAGGTTGTCTGCATTTAACCAAATCTCAGGCACTCTCCAAGCTTCTTGAAGCAACTTTGTTAGACACTCTTTGATAAACATGCTTACCTTTTCATATATAGGTTGATTTGCAGCGAGATGCTGGCATTTTGGAAGAAAATTTGCTTTGATTGTGTTTTAGATTTCTGTAACTACAGTACTGTCAAACTCCACCCTTCATTTATTTCCCATCAAAATGGCCATTAAATACAAGTTGTTTATATTTCAGCATTGGGAAAAATGACAAAAATCATTAACAGGGCGTTACAGAGAATCCATTATTCAGTATCTAGTAGGTTAACCCATTGCTTTCTACTCTTTAAGTACTGTTTATCTGGTGGTTAGAGGTTTGGTAGTCTACCCGGTTTTGCATGGTTATAAGGAATCCCATTTTCTCTTTAGCTTTTCATTATTTTTTTACTTTGATTCTTGGAAATTCACTTATTCCCTTTGACCTTCTCCTTCCTTACACAAGTGAGTTATCTTCTATCAAATCTCATCAAAAAGTATCTCCTGAAAAATTGAAAATGTGTACTGTTAGTTGTATTATGTGAGAAGTTGTCTGACTTTTGCATAGTACTGGAAAGAGGTTTGTCTAATCTTGCACCACAATACCCTCAACAACACTCTTAAAAAGGGTTGTTAAGTAAAAACAACAATTCTATATAGAACTATGAACACTCAAAGAACCATCTGCATGATTAAATGATTCTTTGCATGGTGAAATGGTTCTTGATTGATGGTGGATGTACTGTATATGGTACTATAGCAACAGAAAGAGCTCTGCTATTGTTATAATGTCAAGCTTGTAACAATAGCATGACCCTTTCTGGTGATGTACATAACCATTTTGAAAAAGGTTGTATATAGAACCGCATACAACACATTCTCCATCAATCTGAAGAACATTTCACCTGTTCACGGTCTTATATAGAGCCATCGTCTCAATTAAAAAACCCTTGAAGAACCATTTGTTTTTTCTTTGCAGTTCTAACAGCTTCAACTCTTCTGGGAAGGCTTTCCACAAGATTTTAGAATGTGTTTATGGGGTATTTGTGAGGTCAGACATGACTAGAAGGCCTGGCTCACAGTCTCCGCTCTAATTCATCCCAAAGGTGTTCTGTTGGGTTGAAGTCAGGATTCTGTGCAGGCCAGTCAAATTCTTCCACACCAAACTCGCTCATCCATGTCTTTACGGACCTTGCTTTGTGCACTAGTGCGCAGTCATGTTGGAACAGGAAGAGGCCGTCCCCAAACTGTTCCCATGCAGTTGGGAACATGAAATTGTCCAAAATCTCAAAAGCATTAAGAGCTCCTTTCACTGGAACTAAGGGGCTGAGCCCAGCTCCTGAAAAACAACCCCACACCACAATCCCCCCTCCACCAAACTCTACACTTAGCACAATACAGTCAGACAAGTACCGCTCTCCCGGCAACCACCAAACCCAGACTCATCCATCAGATTTCCAGACGGAGAAGCGTGATTGGTCACTCCAGAGAACAAGTCTCCATTGCTCTGGAGTCCAGTGATGGCACTTTACACCATTGCATTTGACGCTTTGCATTGTGCTTGGCGATGTAAGGCTTGGATGCAGCTGCTTGGCCATGGAAACCCATTCCATGAAGCTCTCTACGCTGTTCTTGAGCTAATCTGAAGGTCACATGAAGTTTGGAGGTCTGTAGTGATTGACTGCAGAAAGTTGGCAACCTCTGCGCACTATGTGCCTCAGCATCTGCTGGCTATCATTTTTTACGTGGCCTACTACTTTGTGGCTGAGTTGCTATCGTTCCCAGTCACTTCCACTTTGTTATAATACCACTGACAGTTGACTGTGGAATATTTAGTAGTGAGGAAATTTCATGACTGGACTTGTTGCACAGGTGTCATCCTATCATGGTACCACGGTGGAATTCACTGAGCTCCTGAGAGCGACCCATTCTTTCACTAATGTTTATAGAAGCAGTCTGCAGGCCTGTGGCCATGGAAGTGATTGGAACACCTGAATTCCATTATTTGGATGGATGAGTGAATGGCAATATAGTGTGTGTATTTGTATATACATATACATACTGGCAGAACCGTTCTGCTTTTTGATATACATGCTTCACTTCCTGCTTCTACATCTCATGTCAAAGCTTTCACAGTACTCAAAGCCATAGATTTGATATGTCCTTTCACTGTGGAGAAACCATCATGTGGGGACCTTGGGATGAAAAATCCTCAATCCCGTATTGTTCCAGCAGTTCAGCTCAAGACCTGTGCAGGCATATATCGACAGAAAGGTCTCAGCTCTTGTCGTTTGCTGAAGTTTACCTCAGCGTAAGAAACACTATTCATCACATGCTTTTCATACTGTCTGGCCTTTCGGCTTGCAGAGATATCCTTTCAGCTTTGATGTGAAGGTCACTTTCTCATTTTATCTGCCAGTTCCCCTTCTTTTTTTTTCTTTTCATGCAGCCCAGTCCTGGTCATACATTCGCATCCACAGATGGACATTGTGCTCTGAAAGAATGGTGCCATGAAAGGACTGAATTACTCCCGTTCATTCCTTTTGTTTAAAGCTAATGACATCAGTCCAATAGGCAGCCAGTGCTGTGTACTAGAGCAAGTCTGTATCTCTCGCATGTCTGCATTGTATCCTGTCAATGATGGGTTCAACATTCAGAAACTGCAAGCTGAAGTGCACAGAAACCATCTGACATTCTTGTCCGGAGCTCTTAGACAGTATCACCTGAAGCACTTATGTACCTTATGAAGCAGGTTCGATCTCTGCTGCTCCATATTATATGTTGATTAAATATAGACGTTTTGACCTTGACGAGAGGACGAGGTCAGTGTCCTTCCTTCTTCTCTCTCCCTTTCTTTCCCATTCTCTCCTCCGTTGTCCATTTGGGGGAGCCAGTGAGCCACGGTTCAGTCTGCAAAGCTGGGGGAAAAAAAAGGGACAGGCCTAGAAAGGCTGCTTTTGTTTCAGCTCCCTGCCCAAGCCGGTTATTGAAAACAGCAGAATTAAGATGCAGGGTGTGCTCTCAAAACTCAACAGTCAGTCTGCGACTGCCGGCCACAACCGCTGTTCTTGGAACACAAAAAGAAGAAAAGAAGCACAACAACAATAGATTAAGATGAAAGTGAATATGTGCTGAGTTGCCAGTTTATTAGGTATGGCTTTTATCAGGTACCATGTCGATGCCTTTTGTAGGTGTATAAATACTGACTGAAGCCCATCTGTTGGTGTGTAGTTTGTTAGCCACCCTCTACCTTCACATCATGGATGGGTATCCCCAAAGGACCACTGCTCACCAGGTATAATTTGGTGTAGTGTAACCAGGGCTGGTGTGGGCTGCTTCAAAAATGTGGTACAGATAATATATAACCTAATTGAAAGGATTATTATGTTATAGTAACACAATCCTATCAGATTACATTACTTTAGGTTCCATCTTTCATACTTTTTGTTACTTTTGGGCTACGTTTATTGTCAGTCAATTCAAACAAGTATCATCAAGACGTCTTTAAACAAAGCAAACAAGAAAACTGTACTGTTGTTATGAGCTGTTATGATGCAAAATTATATTTTATATCACTCCACATAATTGCCAAGACAATGCCAATGGTGTATGCAGAATTTCCAGCATAGGAAATGATCCAGTTGGGAATCATTGTGTCCACCAACAGCCAGTTAACGCAATCAGAGAGAAAAGAGATGTTTTTAACAGAACGTGCTGACTTCACATTTAACTGCTTAGTTAACCCCTCAAATGGCCAGTGGGCCCAAAGTGTCTTTAAACACTTCTATAACCTAAGAATAGCTCCGCAGGCTTGCATTGAAGTCCCTGTAGTTACTGAATAATAAGCTTTCGTAATAAGCTTGGGATTTAACTTTCTAAAACAGTTGACAGTGCACCACAATGAGTAAAGGCTAATTAACCACAGCCCTACCTTGTACAGGACTAGCTATAGATGTTTAGAGCAAACAGCTGAAGACTGCAATTTTCTTGTTGTTTTCTTGTTGGTGGGTAGCGCTGTCGCCTTACAGCAAGGAAGGCCTGGGTTCGAGTCCCCAGCCAGGCGACCACGGTCCTCTCTGTGTGGAGTTTGCATGTTCTCCTGGTGTCTGCGTGGGTGTCCTCCCACAGTCCAAACACATGCGGTCAGGCCGATTGGACATGCTAAATTGCCCCCTAGGTGTGTGAGTGAAAGTGTCTGTCTGTCTGTGATGGACTGGCAACCTGTCCAGGGTGTATCCTGCCTTTCGCCCAGTGACAGCTGGGATAGGCTCCAGCACCCCCACGACCCAGAAGAAGAAGTGGCTTAGAAGGTGTGTGTGTGTGTGTGTGTGTGTGTGTGTTCATAGTGCAAACAAAACTCTCTACATGTGATGAAGCAGAGGACAAACTAATCATTTTAGTGTTTATTAAACATCTGTCCAGTCAGCTTGCTGTTATTCTGACCATAGAGACAAATGTTGGTGGAGAGAGGTGGAAAATTGAACAGAGAATGAAGAAAATAATCAGAAAAAAACCACGTTTGGTGTGTGAGTGACAATGTAATTTGCTAGTAACCAGCCTCTCTTTATAATGTGTCTGTAATCTGATTACTGCCTTTTGTTCTGTAACTGTAATAAATCACTGTTACCTTTTTTGGCATCTTGATTATGTAATGTTGTTACATGTAGTCCATTGCTACCCAACCTTGCGTGTAACATATAATCATAATGTACAGACAAGGACATTTGGAGGAGGAGAGATCAAGTTTCTCTGACTCTCTAGAGCTGTTTCAGTACTTTCCATTTAGGCTCTAGTCTCGACATCTCTCTATGTAAGAGCTGAAAAGTGGCAGAATTCCTTTTAAAGGTGCTCTCATCTTTTCCTCAGGCCAGCTAAACCCCTCTCTCAATCACGCTGTTTGGGTTTCAAATACCTGACACTAAATTTAGGTAGAAAAAAAATCCACTAAGTTGAACAGAATAAAAAAAGTTTTGTCAACATTCATAAAACAGTACTGATAATGTCCATTTCAGGAGCATACACCAATATTTTTGAAGCATTTTCTGCAAAAATCCTTTGGAAGTGTAACTAGTATTAATTATACATGGATTTTAATCAAACAATCTGTTTTAATCAGACAATCTTATATGAGCCAGCCCTGACCTTATCTAAACAAATCAGACTGGAGTTTTGTTCAGAAACTCTGTAAGCTCTACATTTGATTTTTTTTAATTATTCAGAGGCCACTGTCCGAACACAACTGGGAGGGGGAGGTGTGGAGGGAAGGGAGATGTTATGCATTCTTATGCTATATGTATGCCCACATGTAAGATAAAAGACAGTAAAACAATTGTTCAAACAAAAAAATAATATTTTCAAAGGCAGCTGTTTTTGAACTGTTTCAACTGTCTAATTTATAGGTTCCTAAACAACATTAGCTGTTCATCATTTTAATCAGTGTAACTGGATGCATCTTGTTGAAAGGCAAAGATAGTGGCAGGCCTCTGTAATGATGTTTACCTAATTGTCTATTTCTCTCTAAATACATGACTAAACGGGGCTTTTGCACATTCCAGTTGGTACAGTTGTGTACGTGTTTTAGAGAGTTACCTAGAAGCAAAGTTGCTAATAAAGGAAATTACTCAAGAGTTCAAGTAAAGTCTACTTAAACACTGAATAAAAAATATCGTGACATTTACAATCATTTTATAACAACTCTGCTACCAGTGAAGCACTGTATATTTACAGAAAGTCTTATATGTTTATAGCCAATAGTTACTATAAATACTGTACATTTACAGAAATGTTATATGTTTATTTACTGATTCTTTTCAATGATGTAGCAAAGTCAGTTTGGACTGTGACTGTGGAAATAATAAAAAAATGACTTTACTATAATAATCTGTACAAACAAATCTGAAGCAAAACACAGATAGAAATTGTATAAAGCAAAACATATGACATGAGAAAAAGTCCTGAGACTTCGTAAGGCAAAAAGTTGTCATTAAACTATATAAACATGGTTAGGTGATTAAATAAGGCTTCCTAGTTTATCTGTTATCCTTGAAAGGCTGCATAGTTGGTACTGTTCACTAAAGTATAGTTTTTGGTTTGGGAATTTTAAAGTCTGACCTTGTTATTCGACAACAACAAAGAAATAAATAGCAAAATGACACAGTTCCTGTTTAACGAGGATTCGGTTAGCGAGTCAGATATAACTGCATGTAAGCTGCCTCAGGTGGAGGTTGAGTTGTGGCAAGTGGAGACCTCAGCAGGTACTAATGAAGGAAAATACTCAAGAGTACGAGTAAAACTTCTTGAGTTTTAAATTCTATAAATTCTGTAAAATTTATAGTCCTTTTTGTGGCATATTTACAGAAAATAACTGTAGAGCAAATTTAACCAGGCTTTCTTTTCATTGGTATATGGACTGAAACCCATTTATCTTTGCTACTGTACTGATAATTTACTTGAGTACAAGTAAAAGTACTAATAAAGAAAACTACTCAAGAGTAAGAGTACAAATGTCTTGAACACTGTAAAACCTGTACTGTAAAATTGACTTATTTACTGGCATATTTACAGAAAATAACTGTAGAGCAAATTTCAATGAGCTTTCTTTTCACTGGTTTACGGACTGAACCACACATTCATTTTTGCTACTGTAGTGATAATTTACTTAAGTACAAGTAAAAGTACTAATGAAGGACTACTCAAGAGTAAGAGTAAAAGCTTGCACACTAAAAAATAATGTAAAATTGACTTTTTCACTGGCATATTTACAGAAAATAACTGTAAAGCAAATTTAAGCGGGCTTTCTTTTCATTGGTTTATGGGCTGAAATGCACATTTACTTTTGCCTTGTAAAAATAAAAGTAGAGAGGTAAAAATACTTTATCAATCAGTCAAGTCAAAGTACTATTGCAACATTAATTCTCCACCAAAAAGTACCGTTACTGGAAAAATGTCTATATTAAAGTAAATTTGTTACTTTCCACCTCAGGTAGTCGATGCTCATGTTAAAGGTTGTTGACAAAAGGATCAAGACGAGCAGTTGTGCCTGAAAAATCTGGCCCAGTGGCAAACATTTCAGGTGTATTTTTCACATTATCATGGCCTTCTAGTCCTAAAGTGGTTAACGGAAAGGATTTGGTCAGAAGGGGCATGGATGTTGTTTAGTTTAGTGTGGTATGAGCTTCTATCTTCCTTTCCCTCTTTTTTCTCCATGCTTTTTTCCCTATCACACACAGACAGACACACATACACACCCACCCTGACAGCCCCACACACATATACGCGCCTACAGTATGTTGCTAAGTTGCTTCTGAGTAGAGTGTCTCTCAACATTATGTGCAGCGAGGAGACAACAGTATGCGGATGACAGCATCTTTAGGAGGTTTCAAAGAGTGTTTACCAGCCAGAGGCAGGTTTTGATTGCTGACTGCAGCGAGCAGATACACTCGCCTGAAAACTCCCGGAAAAGAGAAAAGGTTGTTGCCGCTGTGCCGAAACGGCGAGAGGAAGTTTCTCGACAAAATGGTGTGTTAGATATTTATATCGCACCCCAAAGCCCGCCGTATGAAAGGATGGGACGTCTCATGAGCTGCAGTGAATGACTGGTTGATGGAGGACTGAGGAGACAACAAGAAACCATGCTGACTAACCAGTGAGGGAAGCGCTCACAGCAAGATGTGCTGTTTCAAAAGCTTGCAGTTGTGCCACATTGACAACCTCATTAAACAGCATACTGAACAGAAGCAAATAAACTCCTTCACAAAGGCAAATGGGCGAGACAGCATCCTAAAGCCTGGTCAACTTAACCGCCGTAGTTACTGTCAGTGGTGACAATCACTTAATTCTATCAGAAATGCAGATTCAAAGGGTGAAGTTGTTATCCTGTTTGTTTTCATGAGTAGAATAGGATATATTTTATTCCGATTATATTTGATAAACACTCCTGCCATGGTGTTGTCATCAAAACAATTGTAAGAAAGTCAGAAGTATCAATTGAACCTGATACAGAATGCAAATCAACTGTGTATGTAATTCATTGTGTAACTCACTCTGTAATTACATATCGCTGTTGTTGGAAGAAAACCTCGTATTTCCAAAATGGTCAATTTACAGTGGAAGGAAAAAAAGCTTTACTTTTAATGTAAGTCAATGGAACCAGACTTTATTCCAAGTCATTTTTGCCCATTTCTTTCGGTCCATTCTTCCTGAGATTTACACGCAATGTAAAGAAAATGCAACAGGCATTTTCAACTATTGTGAAAAACTGAATAACAAAATGAAAAAAAGGAGATTCAAAGTTTTCTTCCCACAGCAGTGATATGTAATTGCATTGTTATATTTGAACCATACAGCAGAACCATCAAGGTCATCAAAGGGATTTTACACGTTTTCTGCATCATTAAATCATTAAGATATAAAGAAAGTTATTCAGAGTGGTTTGATGTGAAATTCCAGGGAATCTTCCTGAGAATTGTTCACAGTGGTGGTAATGGGAAGCAAACTTCTGAAAAGTTTCCCCTCTGAAAGTTTCCCCATATAAAATTGATTACAAATGTGCTGCTTGAGACATTGTTTGCCTTATTTTGGCCTTAACTGTGCTTTTTTGAGCCCATATCTAGCCAGCTCTGTCATTGTCAACATTCCATACTGAAAGCTCAGAAGACACAAGTAGGTTGATGGGCAATGTAATTAAAATGGCTATAGTTGTGTTGCAGATATTGCGACCCCTGGTTCCCATCATTACTACTGCAAAGTTCTCTACAATTCACCATTTAACGATCAAACCACTCTAAATGATCTTGTTTAAGCAATTGTCCAAACCATTTAATTATTTTCCATTTGGTGCAGTAAGCAATGTAAGCATCTACAAAGCATCTACAGGGGCTATCCAAATACAGTGACACCCCTCCAACACTGGTAACATACCATTCTCAGTTAATCTTACATGGTAACTCATAAGCATGTTAATAGATGTGGATAAAAGGCCTAATCAAAGTTATTTCAAGGTAGTGTACCCAATAAACTGGTCCAATGGGCACAGCATCCTATCCTATTATCCTAGTTCCTATGACCACCCCTGTAAAGAGTAAGTCTACAATAAACCAAGCCACTCTGAATGGTGTACATCTCGAATGGAATCGCGCAGAATAGTACAGAAATTCTGAAAGTCCCTTCAATTCAGACGCTTATAGAGATTCTGTATAGTGGACGTAAATTCTATATATCCTATTGTCCAATATATCTTATTGTAAACAGCCAATTACATACACAGCCTGTAAGGGCCTTGTTGAAATTGAATGACCTTGTTCAAGGACGCGGCAAAGGCACCGGTGACCATGCGATCTTTTCCCCAGTAGAGATTTACAGCCTCCCACACCTTCAGAGCAATCTAAATGAGCTCTCTCTTTTCTCCCTCACTCTTCCACTACGCCACTACTTCAAAGTGAGACTACTGCTGTCTCCTACACAATTATTGCAGTTTCTGCCATGGCTGCTTTCTCTCCCTACTTCCTGCGTCCTCCTCATTCCGTCTGCTGTTTGTTTTCAAGATTAAAGTTGCTTTTTCTCTTTTTTTTTGGCCTCTTCCATGGGCACTAGCAGCCTGGCTATCTACTTAGGAGCAGCGTAATGGATCTTACGCGTCCAGGCCGAGATTACGTCCAGAAAATGATGCAACGTGCCATTACCGAAACGATGCACAGCTTCAAATCTAATTAAAATGCGCTATGATTAAGGAGAGGCTGGATTGATAGAGAAAGCAAAAATGATACTGTTAATTATGTGGGTGTGTTTCGTTTTGTGTTTCTTTCTTTTTGTTTTTCACACCAAGGAACGTGTTGCCACAAAATCTAGGATGAAAACAAAATGTGTTTACAAGAAGATCCCTCGTTTCGAACTCTGTTCCATTATTAATGTCTTAATATTTGTGATGCTGATAACCACAATAGAGACAGAGAGAGGGAAAAAAAAGAGATTATTGTTAAACGATTCCCCACACCAGATTAGTTCCCCATAGCATCCACCTGCCCACCCAAAGCCTCGCCTGTACACAGTTTGAGAAGAGTAATGAGACTGGATGGCATTGGGAGAATAGGAAGCATAAGGTTATTAAGATAGCAGCACTGATATGGGTGCCGGCATCCTTTACACACTGCCAGTGTACAGAAGTGACAAATACTGCAAGCAAACAAGCTAAAGAGATGCAGTTCCAGTAACAACAGCAGCTTATGGTGGTGCAGGAAGCTAATATAAAGGACCGCTAAGCATACTTTGTATTAGTGCTTGAGTCAACAACTAATATTGGACAACATGATGTGCCAAGAATAAATGCCTCTTTGTTGCACTTCAAACATTTACACTACTAAAAGCAAACTTTCCTAAATGGTTATTGCTTTCTAGGAAAAAAAAATTAATTGGTGTAATCTTCATTTAGTTTATTGAAACTTTAGAAAGATTGTGAGTCATGTAATGCAGAATGGCTGTATGGTGAGCCGTCTATTGAGAAAGGTTATTGAAGGAACCAAATTTGGGTCCAATCCCAATTCTTCTTTTGACCAATTCTTGTTTTCAAGGATCACCCTAACCCCTTGGAGTTGCAAGGGTTGGTGGTTGAAATCTTGAAATCTTGAAAACATCGCTTCATTAACAGCTACAAGCAGTGCTCTGTAGGCGACCTGGTCCGTCTTCAGCGATAGCAGAGAAGGAAAAAGTTCAGCAACCTCACTACTGTGCTTTAGTTACATTTAGGGCATCATATGAAGCTGAAGTCAGCTATTCACCAGCTACTTGTTCGAATTTTTCTGTTCCACCTTAAATGGTGCAGCAGTTACATTCTGGTGCTTCAGGTGTCAGAACTGTTGGACTATTTAAGGTGGAAGAGGAAAGTTAGCCAACTAGCTACCGGGACATTAGCATGCTATTAGCGTTTTTTTGTGCTTGTTGTCGTTTGAGGAAAACGACCATAATACATTAAAACGACATTAAACTAAGATAATACTTCTTATTAGCGTTTTCTTGTGCTAATAATACTTCTTCTTAGAGACCCTTATTAGTCCCACAACGGGGAAATTTCACCTCCGCATTTAACCCATCCGTGAAGAGAAACACCACATACACTCTAGTGAGCACACACACACTAGGGGGCAGTGAGCACACTTGCCTGGAGTGGTGGGCAGCCCAATCCGCAGCGCCCGGGGAGCAGTTGGGGGTTAGGTGTCTTGCTCAAGGACACCTCAATCATGTGCTGTCGGCTGGTTAACGTCATTTTTAACAGAGGAAATTCTCACATTTGCAGGGTTTTTTGGCTGCTAGCATGGCCGTCTTGCCAGTTTTTCTTTTTTTCTCATAACACTCCGTTTGGAGTGCCCCTCTGAAAAACCTCCGTTTAGAGGACCATATAGCCCTAACACTTTGTCCTACCCCTCTATCTCAGCAAAAATGAGGGCACTCTAACCCTAGATGTGAGCACGTAAAACAGAAGGCAAAGGGCTAAGTGGTAGAGGCAAGGGGTGAAATGGGATTGGGTCTTGGTCATTCTATTGCAGAAGAACCTTTATTTTTAAGAATGGACTTTTCTTCTTACACTAGATGTAAGTTGGAACATTCCTGTGAGGATTTGCATTCAGCCACTAGAGCATTAGTGAGGTCAGGTCCTCATATTGGCTGATTACACTGTTTAAAAATAGTGATGGCACTTTGAGGTATATCATAGAAGAACCACTTTTGGTTCCCTAAAGCAGTGGTTCTTAAGTCCTCAGGGTCGCCCAGATGGTCCACATATTTGCTGTGTCTCTGTGGGAGAAAAACAGTGTGATTTAAAGATCTTTTTCATAATATAATGGTTCTTTACCACTTTCAGGTTTCCTCCTACACATGATTCTTTAAGGGTTCTTAGAGAATACAATAGTAGTCTCAACTAAAGAACCCTTGAAGAATCATTTGTAAGAAAAACCCTAGTGGTCTTCATATTATGTATGTTTAATGTAAATAGTTATTTGAGTACAGAACTACAAAGGTTCTATATAGAACCATGAACCATGAACATGCAGGCTTAAATAGTTTTTTGCATAATTTTATCAAGGGTTCTTTAGTGAAGATAATGGTTCTATAAGCACTGTGATTACTAATGAAGCGTCATCTGTAGGAAGCGGTGAATAACCTTATATTGTGTGAAGGTTTCTAATGCAAAGCGTTCTTTGAGCATAGAACCTATACAGGTTCAATATAGAGCCATGAACCATGAACAATAAACATTTAAAGAACTAACTGCATGAAGTTGTGGGGCAGTCGTGGGCTTCGGGCAGTCGTGGGCTGGAGGTTAGGGATCCAGCCTCGTGACCGGAAAGTCGCCAGTTCGATCCCCAGAGCCGACAGCACATGACAGAGGTGTCCTTGAGCAAGACACCTAACCCCCAACTGCTCCCCAGGCGCTGCGGATTGGGCTGCTCACCGCTCTGGGCAAGTGTGCTCACTGCCCCCTAATGTGCATGTAGTGTTTCACTTCACGGATGGGTTAAATACGGAGGTGAAATTTCCCCGTTGTGGGACTAATAAGGGTCTCTTAATCTTAATGAATGCGTTGCATATGGTGTTTAAGAACCTTCTTAAAAATTATTCTAAAGCACCAAAAAGGTTTTTCTACTGTTACAATCTAGAAAACATAACAATAGAAGAGCCCTTTTTGTTGCTATTTCAAACCATTTTTTAAAGTTTCATATTGAACCATATACAACACATAATCCAACAATCTGAAGAACCATTTTAGCATGCAAATAGTTCTTTGAGTATTTACAGTTCTATATACAATTGTCTTTAATAAAGAACCCTTGAAGACCAATCTTTTTTGAGAGTATATAACTTACATTATGAGGAGGTTCTTTAAATTTAACAAAGTTTTTCACACTTGTACTATCTCGTTTAGCAAAACGGTTGGCCACAGAACCACATATGAAACATGTCTCTTTTTAGGGAACCAAAAGTGAGTGTTCTATTGAATCTTTTTGACAGGTTGGCCTCAACTCACTCCAGTGGTGTCCAATGGGGCATCATCACTTCAGAGGCCATGTCTGCCCACATTCCAGTGGCAGTGGTCTTTCCTGGCATTGCAGGGGGCTTTACTTTGGGGTTTGTGTTTCTCCGAAGCATCTCATTCTACTGACAGTACTTTGCAGATTATGTGGATAACAGCTGTCAGCAATTAGGTGCATCTCAACTCTTAGAAGCTGCAGCACGGTGTACTTCTATACTAATTATCTCTCACTCTTAGCTCATTAAAACTAGTGGAGAGATTCTGTTGAAAGTGTGGATTCCAACCTTTCAATTTATAGTACATTTGTGTTCAAAAGTAGAAGATTATGATTTGAATGCGATGAATAGTTAGTGATGGGTGTACAGTCATGTTTTGTAATACAGTGTTACCTCTATCATTAAGTAGCCATGTGCCACTCAGCTTGGATGAGTTACCAACATTAGGATGTAGCTTACTTAACTGTAACTGTGACTGTAAATGACTGTAATTAAGAGCAGATGTGTTTGGGCTTTCTTATGCACTTTTCAGGAACTTTGTAATATTGAGAAAAGAAAGTATTTTATTCTTTGGCAGATATAGAAATATATGCTAATTCCTTTTTGGCCCAATTTGAAATGCAAGGATATATTCATGCTGTATTTTATTTTAATTTGAAAATGCCTGTTGCCCTTTACACTGTGTGTAAATTTCACAATGAATGGACTGAAAGAAATGACCCAAAATGACTTGTAAAAAATTCTGGTTCCACTTACATTAAAAGTAAAGAAGGTTTTTCCCTCTCCTATAAAGATATCATTTTGGAAATAGGAGGCTTTGCATATGGTGAGTATAGTGTAGTGGGTAACAGCCCTGTCTTCTACACTGTAGACTAGGTTTAAATCCCCACTTGGGTAAGCACCCTACACTATACCAATAGGCAAGACTTGGGCAAGACTCCTAACGCTACCTTCGCCTACCTGTGTAAAAATGGTGAAATTGTAAATTGCTTTGGATAGGATTGTCTGCCAAATGCCGTAAATGTTCCAACAGCAGCAATATAAAAGCATCGATATATAACACATTTTTGTGATATATAATTTAACTAACTCTAAATTAGCTTCTAATCACAATTGCATTACCTGAAAATAAATGCAGGCATTACTTATTTATTTTTTTTGTTTTTAATGAAAAAACTAAACTTACTGCCTTCCGCCCGATGACCGCTGGGATAGACTCCAGCAGCCCCCCCACGATCTTGAGGGAGAAGCGGCTTAGAAAATGGATGGATGGATGGATGGATGGATGGATGGATGGATGGAACTTACTACTTTTTATTTTTTGCAAAGTTTAGTAAGTATAAAGTAATTGCACGTTAACATCTGCAGAAAATCATGATTTTTAAAAATAGTTTTATTTATGTATTTATTCGTTAATTTAGTTAGCTATTTATATTGTGGCTAAGGTGCCCAAACTTTTGAAAACTACATTTGTAAAAATATTATGCCCAATAACACTGGCTGCTTTGACATGTTAGTATGACATTAAATGAAATGGATAAAAGGTCAGAAGGTCAGACTTGAATTTGACAACACAGAATGTAACTGTGCCCCATTGTGTAATTTACTATATGATTACAATATATAATTTCATACTTCATTCTTCAGTAAAATATCCAAATGAAAGTAATAACTTTTGCACCTTTACTGCATGATTATAGTGTTTGACCCCATTTATTTATGTATAAGATCCCCTGGAAGTTGATAATGTTACCTCAAGGTAAGCAAAGTTTGTGCTGCATCTGCTGCATCATTACTGTTATGGTCAGGGAATAGAGTGCCCTCGGTATGCTGGGAAATTTCCACCTGCTTTTCCACAGGGCGTAGACCAGGCTGAGGTAATGAAGCGGTGGTGACTCACAGCAGAGCAACGGCCATTTCCAGAAGGTCAGTGGCTACAGCTTGTTAATCAAACATGATGATTGGTGGCTAATTAGGGGGGCTGGACATCCGTGCAACTGCGCTGTGACAGGACCGGATAACTGAGACCTAAACGATGATGAAATCAGATGCATAGACATGCCTGGGAATGAAACTCCCCTCAGAGCCCCGGCACAATGCTGATGTTAATAACGCATCAGCCAGACTGATCTAAGAATGGTGTTTGCTAGGGCTGCAGCCATCATGACTTTTCATGGCAGATTTTTAAAATAATTTCTGGCAAACAGTTAAAGACATGCTGTTAGAGGTCCAAGAGCTTGACCATTGAGTGAGTTGCTTCCTTGGGAAAAGCCCCCATGAGGCTGCCCATTTCAGGGCAGGCCCTCTCATCAAAGAAGACACAAAAGCCACTCATAGTGGTGTGACCCATATTGCTGGGATACATAAAAATTCTTAACAAACTCTCTACACCTCTCCTCACCTTTATGGCCAAATTGTTGGTGGCAGTTTTTTAGGCCTAATTTTATTAGCATTTTTAAAACAGGAGGTAAGAAAGACAATGACTTTTTCCACTATTTGACCAAAGTTTGCACTTGTCGTACTTTACTACAGCGCTGTGCAATGTCAGAGACCATATATTCATGTGTTAAGGTTCCAGTCAAAATGGCCATCAAGTTATTCATTATTCAGTGTCAATAAAAGGAAACAATAAATTACACATAAGACTCAAATGAGTATAACTACAAATCTATCAGTACATAATTTGTCCATGCTTTACTTTAAATCTTCTGACCTTAAAAGCAAGTAGTTACAGCTCTGTCCTCTGACACACTCTAATGGGTCTGAAAGGATGTGTAGCTGTCAAGAAGCCAGACTAGACAAAAGAAAATTTGTACAGAAAGTAGATCATTGAATGTGTTTGAGATTAGTTGGATTGTGTGACACAGAAAATCCAACCAGCTTCTAAGACTGAACTTTGGAAGTGTGGAAAAACAACCCTGCAGATTTTTTGAAAAGTCGAGAATAGAAGCTACACTCTTAAAAATGATGGTTCTTCAAGGGTTCTTTAATAAGAGAACTATGAACACTCAAAAAACCCTTTGCCTGTTTAAAGGGTTCTTTGCATTGTTAAATGAATCTTCAGAACGATGTACAACGTGCTATAGATATAGATATGAAAAGGGTTCTATATAGCACTATTGTTACAAAGTCAAGGATATAACAATAGAAGAGCCCTTTTTGGTGCTCTATGGAACCCTTTTCAAGAAGGTTATATTTGGAACCACATTCTCCATCTGAAAAAAAAACATGTCAAGATGCAAAGAACCCATTAAACATGCATAGGGTTTGCTGAGTGTTCACGGTTCTATATAGTTCCCTTTTCCAAGAGAACGCTTCTTTTTTAAGTATATATAATAAAGGGAAAGCACTGAAATATGAGATTTTATACGTAGTTGTTGTTTCTGTTATATACAAATATTTACTGCTTTTTGTACTTAATGGCTATTTTGAAAGGGTATTCTACTTTTCACAGGTCTGTATTTACACTCTTAGCAAAATGGTTCTTTGACTAACAATGGTAGAACCCTTTGTGGTGCTATACCGAAGGTTCTTTAAAGACAGCTGGTACTCTGTCATAGAGCAGGACCATTTAATCATGCAAAAAACGTTCAAATGGTTCTTTAAGTTTACATGGTCCTATGTAGAACCTCTGCCTTTCTTCTCAAAGAACCTTTTTTAAGAGTGCATTTGGCTCCTGATCACATTAGGAGGAAAAGTTCAGCTGATTCTGATCATGTTCACCTACTTCATGTTTTCCAAAACACTCCTGTCTACTAGCTTTAGCCATTGATGTGCACTAACCTGAATGAGGAGGTAGCTGAATGCTAAAGATATTTGGAGGGGTTGCTTGGAGTTTGCTGCATGATTGATCTTCATGTCCAAGTGAGCTGGGTTTTGGGTTAGTGGTGGAGAAAGAGGCAGAATGGATGAGCAGAGGGAGGCTCATGCTAATGTTTTTACCAACGATGTAAGCGAACAGGGCATTCTAGCCAAGAGGCATGCTGACCTCAACATCATGAGAGGAAGCAAAGCCTTGCAGCACTACTGGAATAGAATGAGTAACCAGATATGAATGTGTTTGGCTGTACGTTGTCTAGTGTTATTTTCTCTGCCTCGTTTTAAGGTGCGCTCTTCGTGTTTGTCTCTTTTTTCTGTTTTTTTCGCAGGAGGCACCTTCATTCGGTGTTTACCTGCTCTCGAAAATTGCGGATCAATGCATGTTTTTCTGCTTTCGTGAAGAAAACAGTGGGCTACCATGGCTACCATCAATCCCTATAAAGGTCAGAGACTATTTGAAGGCATGAATCTCCTCATATTGAGAGGGGAAACAGCACCTGAACTGACAGGTCTGGCAGCTCGGTGGAGATACATTGTCATTTCAAGCAATCTTTTTAACCTAAGTTTGGGATGAAGATGGAGTTTTATGCATCATGATGTTGCATATTCATGGCGGTCCTGTTTAGTTCTCACTTCAGAGACCATAACTTCAAAGTCCTGAAAGTAATGACCTACCATGTGTAATCGATAGCTCTTAACCTTACCAACCTCCAGCATACATCTCTTTTATACTACTGGATAAAATGAAACCAGTAATTCAGGCTCACATAATTCTGAGCTGGAGTTGTCAGCTGAGGGTACTTCAACAGAAAAATGTGAATATTTTTCATATTTTCAGTGCCTTGAATCCTTCAGTAAAATTGCAAGGCCAGTTCTGGCAGTAGGCTGATGCAAAGCAGTCCACTCTGATGTACATGAGGCTTTTTGCATGCTGTATATCGGATCAATACTTTTTGGCCATGCCTTATCTCTGGCAGTGGCACAAACTGTTGCATCAGATTAAAAAAAGCTCATTGACCAAGGCACCACCAAGAATACCTGTGTTTGCAGATTAGAAATGTATTCTTTACTTAGGGCTGTCACTTTCAGTGATACTACTAATCAAGTGATACAACCTAATCTGCTGCTTATTTTGATGAAGTCATCAAACTATTAAAAGTGGACACCAATGAACAGGGTCATTTTTCAAAACAGCAGATACCACAAAGAATCTTTCCCAGTTGAATAAAGAAATTTTTTAACATGAAAATGAGACTGCATCAACTAAAATTTGCATAGTTAAAAAAAAAAAAAAAAACTTTGAAAGGAAGAAAAAAAATCTATTTCTGTTTGAAGATAGACTGCACAGGAAGGATTGTCCTGTACATCATAGTGAAACCTCATTGTGTTATTGTGTAATCAGGAGAACACTACACGATGCTAAAATGTTTTTTTAAGTCATTTTCTAGTACAAAATCTATCATACATCCATCTGTCAGCAATATATATGGAAAACCTTCTACAATGTGCTTTAGAATATGGTTAGGAATGAGCATGCAGCATTTTATGAATACATGTATTCTAGAAGCTGAGATTTCTGTTACTTGACACCTACATAAGCTTGCCATGACAACTGACATAATCCTACATACATGTTTATAAATGCTTACACCAATAGGCACATCTGTCATAAAGACTATTTTAGCTAACTTTGATCTTTATAGCAAATTTCACCTATTGGAATTAGCATTTATAAACATTTACGTAGGGTTATGTCAGTTTTCATGACAAGCTTATGTAGGTCTCATAAAGCCC
This sequence comes from Pygocentrus nattereri, assembly GCF_015220715.1. NCBI lineage: Eukaryota > Metazoa > Chordata > Actinopteri > Characiformes > Serrasalmidae > Pygocentrus > Pygocentrus nattereri. The sequence continues at coordinate 26,278,100 of NC_051231.1, read as the reverse complement.
TATGACCTGTACCCTACAGTAAAGTATTACCAACAATTCACGTTTAGACTTTCAATTTGGACTCTATAAAAATCCAGCTTTTCAATCATTTATGATATGACTTGGCTGTAACAAATGTGCTGGATCTAAGTGCTGAGGTGCTAACTTTTGGGAAATACAGTAGATATGAATGTAAAGTTTAATAGAAGACATTTTATAGGTGCACTTTATCCAAAAATCGGAAAAAAGTATTAACAGGGATCAATATTTCTGACTGTAGCATCTTGCCTTTGTAACGCAGAGCGAGGAGGCGGATGCATATGCGGAGATAAGCGACTTTTATTAAGGGCAAATCCAGGGCCATGGTCGATATAGTCCAGGTTGAAATGGCGAATACGCAGAGCAGGAGGGACAGACATGATGAAAATAACACTGAATCAAACATCACCAACGTCGTTAGCAACATTAGCCTCATAGCTTCTTCACAAAACTACAGAAGCAAAATTTGGATGCCAACCATCCATCCATCCATTTTCTAAGCCGCTTCTCCGTCAGGGTGGCGGGGGGGCGGGTGCTGGAGCCTATCCCAGCAGTCTTCGGGCGGAAGGCAGGGATGCCAACCATGTCTTGCCTGATTAACAACCTCTAGGGAAAATGGAAAAATGTGTGTTTGATTTGTCGCCAAACAATTTCTTTAAACTTTGCATGCCCAAAATACTTTACTGGATAAAGATTTACTAGCAAGTCTTTAAAAGACGTTTTAAAAAGCAAAAATAGGCGTATGATTATGCTATGAATGATCAAGTTTAATCAAATAAGCATCCTAATAATTTTATATATTATCAGATAATAAAGTCTCTTTAAGTCTCTAAGTTTTCCTCTGTAAGCGATAGAGATCGCAGGATTTGGATCCAGTGATAAAACCTTGGAAAATAAGCCTGACACGATTGACGAGGAGAGTGGAGTGCAGAAACTAATTAGAAGACTCTTTATTTTTTCGCGACGGGACGGTGAACTTTAATTCATGCTGGCTGGAGAAAGAGCAGATTCATTTATTTGGGTAATTGAGGATGCTGATTAGCTGTCTATGAGGGAGAGAGGAGCGAGAGAATGATTACGCTGAAATCCAAGCTGAGTAACAAACCCAATCTCCTTCCTCCACTTTCCCTCAGATAGCTCTTTTAATCTTAGCCAGACACGGCGAGCGAGAGGAGTGAGATAGTGAGGCTACCTGTCGGGCTGGAGGCGGATGGATCCGGTTACACATTTTTATTATGCGTATTTGAATAGAGTGTAACTGGCAGAAAGCTCACGTGAGACATCTACACAACTAGACATGGCATTGGGGATTATCACCGCTGTAGTGCTGAGACCCATACTGATGAATGAAATGAGAGTCAGTGAAGCAAGAGAACAAAAGCAAGCATTTGGCATAATCCTTAAACTGTAAATCAAGCCTAATACCAGTAGGTCCAGCATTAGGTTGTGAAGAGGTATAATCGAGAACGTAAAAATGGAAGGAAGTAGGGAAAAAAATGTTCTTTTGTGTTTTCTGATGCTGTATTTATTAAAGCTAAAGAAAAAATCATGGAGCAAATGTGACCAGTTTGAGAGAGGAAATGTTTACTGCGCATACTAGCATTGTGCTAACATGTGCTAGCATATCACTGTTGTTGGGTCAAAAGCTTGTATCTCCAAAATGAGAGTTTTACAGGAGAAGGAAAAATCCTAATCCCTTTTAATGCAAGTCAATGGAACCGGATTTTTTTCCAAGTAATTCCAGGTCATTTCTATTGGTCCAAACCTCATGAAATTTACACACAATATACAGGACCATGGGTGCTTTCAAATTATGCCAAAAACTGAAAAACAGCAAAAATTGAGATATGAGGTTACTAGAATGTACTAGCACTGAGCCCAATATCAAGTGCAGAGTGCCTGTCTACAGTACTCTACAAAAGACCACCCTTCATTCATTTAACTTACAGTCAAAAGTACAACTCATTTATTTTTCAGTGTTAGGAAAAGGTTTTTGTCATATCATATTGTATAAAACGTATTTGTCTGAAAACAACACCGAAATCTATATTACTTCACCTTCATTATAGCTTCTATTCTTTTTATGAGACTTGCTTTAATGTTTTTCAATCTGCAGGGATGTTTATCCTCGCCTCCCAATTTCAGTCTCAGAAGTTGGTTGTACTTTCTACTTCTCTCAGTCCAAGTAATCGCAAACACATCCAGTGATGTTGAGGTCTGGACTATGGGCCAGTCAGTCCGTTGTTCTGAGAACATTAGCAGCATTTTTGTCAGATTTGCACATTTTCCTTTGACTTTCTCCCTACCTATGTCATATTTTTAAATACATCTTGTACTTTATGGTCATTTTGACTGGAATTTAACTGTTTTTGATGGTCGAATGTTTTTTTTTTTACTTATTACTGTTTAGCAATTAAAAGTAGTCACTTTAAACAGCAATGTATTGTCACAATTTGTACTGAAGGTTCTGATTCAGGTTGGTATAAATGTAAGCATTGTAAGTCATCTCCTAGCATTGTGCTCCATTGTTCAAAGCATTCAATATGATATGGACCCAAAATTTGCCTGTGGAACACCCAAAAAACCCAAATATATTGTTGGCAAAATGAGCAGTACAGTAGAATGCCATTTGGTATAGACTTGAATAAATCATTGAATAAAAACAGTTATTTCCAATACCGTTATTTCAACATTTTGAAAGAAATAATTTTGCCTTTATTCATAATTCAAGCATTCAGAATTAAATACACATCAGAGGGATGTTTCTAGTAAACCATTCCCAGGTCAGCCTTGGGGGCTGACATTTTACGCATCTAAGAGCGAGAATTGCAATGTGAAATATCCTCAGTGGCTAAGCTTAAGAACATGGATGGGACAGTTAAAAAATGAAACCCTCTGGCTGTAGCTTCTTCCCACTTTCCTCCCTTGTCCCCCACTGCCCAGTTCCCTGAGGCAGTATCTCAGGGGAAGGACTATAAAAGTTATCAGAGGATTCTATCAGAGGCACTCTGTCTGAGGCCTGATGAGATTCTAACTGTCCTCTGTGAGAGACTCATAAAGCCTCCAGTGCAGTTTAAAAGGCACAGAAGGTATAGGACTCAGGATGGTGCACCGATAACCAGGACACGCCTTACCTGTAATAACTTTACCGAGGTGTGCCCGACAGTAAGCCTGCAGATTAGAGTATCGATACCCCAGGGGAAACTGTCATAGGGCCGAACGTGACCCTGTTAGCTCGAGATGTCTCCGTTTTTTGTGGTATTGTGATCATCTTCTTTGTACCAGGTTGATGATGAAGTATTGGAATGGGGCTTTCTCCAGGTTGCATCATGCAAAAAAGTGTGTCTAGACGGTCGTCAAAAGGAACATTTCCATAAAAGCTGGAGTTATGAAAACGTGCTCTGATTTTGCCGTCTTCCTGGATGCCTATTACTTTACTATTCTGGGCTGAACTCATGTATTGTCCAATTAGAGACAGAATGAAGAATGGCATATTTTTACTCTAATCTGCTTTTTACTCTCTGTCAATAAATCACTGAAGATGTGTTAATGTAGTGCATTTCATACAGAGGCTTCAGTGGAGTGTGCTCCATAATAAAAAAAGTGTCAAATTAATAAGAGACAGCAAGATGACCAAAGGAGGATGGTAGCTCAAGTCATGAATAATAAATTCAATAGCCAATGTAGACTGAGTTTTCAGCAAAACAAAGTGTTATCACACATATTCATAAAATGGACAGTCCTGCTTCTACAGTCTGATTGGCTGAACCAGAATTGAAGCCATTGTAAAATATGTACACATATATAAAGGTCTAAATACCCAGACACTACATTTTGTTTAGCGGTCTGAATAGAACAGATAATTAATGTCCACCTTCCCAATTCAATCACTAATCACATCTACCGGTATATGGAATCATTTTTGCCAATTCCTGCCTTCAAAACCTAACACCATTTTTGCCGACACCTGCCCGCTTTAACCACACGCTATGCCTACTTGCACCTACCTATACTTTGGACTATGCCTGTGGTCCTTGTCCACTCCCGCCTGCATTTGCTGTAATCTGCTACACTGGTGTCAGAAGTGTCCGTGCAAACCCTGTGACATGGTAGTGCGGCCTCCAGATCCACCATCCCTTCACACCAAGCTGCACAAATATTTAAATAAATATTTTTCAGCGTTGCACAGTAGAACACAATTTGTTGTGTGTTTGTGTGTGACTAAACAAAACAATGTGAATTTGCACATTTCTCCACACAATGAGCACTGCATCATGTAATGCCAAGTGCACAAAACACAGTAAGCAGCTTGGCTTTGCTACTAACTTTGCTACTAATTATGTTTTTAGTTATTTACTCTATTAAATTAAAGCCAAAACAAGTACTGAGTCATGCCACGACTGGTTAAAAAAACTAAACATTTAGATTTTTGCACAAGTTGTTTACTCGATGCTATGTAGCTTTGTGTGATAATTACTGACATGTTTTTCTCTGCAGCCCACAAGCTTGTTTTTTGCACATGAGTTGATAAATATCCAAGCCCACCACACCCACCCAGCCATAATACTCCTCTGCACTAACTCACAACCATAACAATGGACTGTGGTGCTTCAAAATGTATCATGCCTGCAAATTATTTAGCAGACTGTGGGACCCAAGGGTGAACCTGCCTTGTGCAAACCTCTAGTTTGTTGATTTTATGCATGAAAATAACTTAACTCATCTTCTACATGGAACTGCAATATGGTGTTTTGCTGAACATTTTTGTGTGCTGTTTCTATTTGTTTGTGTTTAACATATTGGTAAAAATGGTTTTATTCTGCTTTGAGCCCAAAATTGCTGTAACACAGTGCAACTCGACCTCTAATGGAGCATTGCTTTTAGTACGGATCAAAGAAAAAGGCATTACAGATGTGCGAGCCCTTCTGTTTTGCACGTGAAGATTGGCATTTCAACAGAAAATGAAAGCAGATGACTTTTCAGGACTGTAATCACCAAAAGCTTCAAGCCGAAATGGTCATTCATGGCTCGATCGACATGATTACAACTTTTCAAAAAGTAAGACACAGCAGACAGTGACATGAAATGGAATATAAAACAACGCTGATTTTATGCATCGGTCATAGTAAGGCAGCGTGCTACTATGTAAAGCTACTACTAGTGCCCTCCATACTCTCCACGCCTTCAAGCTCAGGGTTTTAACCGCTGCCTGGATGCTGGCAGGGAGAGAAGAGAGGACACAGCGTGTCACTTAGAAGCTAACAACAATTTAAATCCTCCCACATATTCCTCACTTAAGGGTGCTTTGCCTTTGTTTTTAGATTAAATTTGCAAAGCAGTGGCCTTGTCAGCAGCGGCAATGCACACTTAATTACTGTCAGCTTTGCTCTTTGTCAAGAGGACCTTTTTCCCACCCGCTTCGGCACTGCTGGTGAAAAGCCCCCTTTTCAGATGCCTCTCTCCCAGTCTGACGTTAATTACTGTATCAGTACTGTTTGTTGGGTCAGCGTGAAGGCTCCTTTCACCAGCAGAAATCAGTCATTATGATGATCTCATTATTCAAAGAGGTGCTTCCTCCCTCGGCACCAACCGTTTTCCCTTTGATTGTAGTCCTCCTACACTCTTAGCTTTGTGTGTGCTTCTTTGAGGTACTATCCTCGAGTCTTTTCAACTGCCTGGGACTATGACCACTGTCTATGAGTGATAATATGACGATATGACAGTGGAATAACTTCTTACAGTGTCGAGGCAATTAGGACCACTTATATAATTACTGATACAGTTTTACACCAGTGACTCATTGGTTGCTACATTGGTTGCTATAATATAGTTCCACCCTTAGCCTACATTGAATCACTAGCTTGGTAAAAACATAGTAAACTAGTAAACACAAATTGCATCGTTTTGTTAATTTACAATTTTCATTTAGAGGGAACTATTTTTTGTGCACTGAGCCTATAAGACAATAGACCTTCTGAACAACAGTTACAAATGAATCACACCTGCCCGCTTCAAACACATGCCATGCCTACCCGCACCCAACAATACTTTGGGCTATGTCTGTGGTCCTTGTTCACTCCCACCTGTGTTTGTTGTAATCTGCTACACTGGTGTCAGAAGTGTCTGTGCAAAAATAATAGACCTTCTGAACAACAGTTACAAATGAACAAGAGCAAAGCTATGCTAGAGTCATGTGATCTGACATCCTGTTCAGTTTTTTATTAGTCCTTGTATTAAAATTTGCGTTATTGTCAATATTTTATGTAATTAGAAGAGTTAAATTCACCTGAAAATGTAAAAAAAATAAACTACACACTTAAAAATGTTTTTCAAGGGTTCTTTAGCAAAGAAAATTGTTCAAAGAACCCTTTACATGATTAAAGCATTCTTGTTTTGTGAAAGTGTTCTTCACATTGATGGGGAATATGCTGTAGATGGTTTTATATAAAACCTTTTTGAAAAGCATTCTATATAGCACCAAAAAGGGTTCTTCTATTGTAACAAGTCTGACATCATAACAATGGAACACTTTTTGGGTCTGCATACAACCCTTTCAAAAAGCTTCTGTATAGAGCCATACATAGGACATTCTCTATCAATCTGAAGAACGCTTTCATGAAAGAAAGAACCTTTAATCATAGAATGGGTTATTGGAATATTCATGGTTCTATGTAGATGCATTTTCTTTACTAAAGAACCCTTGAAGAACCATCGTTTTAAGTGTGTAGTTTCTGCTTCTCACCAAAGAAATCCCAAACACATTCAGGAATGTTGAGGTGTGGACTCTGCAGGCCCAGATCATCCCATGGGTTTTATGGATGTGTGCCCAGAGGTCTGGGAGAACTTTATTAGCAGCAAAACAGAAAAAATCTGTTTGAATTTGTTGTTGTGTCACAGGCAATCAAAATCCTGACACTCTCCACGTTTTTCTGAGCGTCCACTTCATTTGCTCCTCCAGTCATTGCTTAGCAACCATGCTGCCATCCACCATTACTTTGGTCAAGCGTTCAGGTTTTTAAGTAGTGAGCGAGCTGTGAATGCACTTTGAAAATAAAAAAGCTGGAGATGTGTCTGGAGGATCTGCAAAAGTGAGACTTGATATAACGAGGAGTGATGAGGTGGAAGCATATGTGGAGATAAGCGAGTCGCAACAGTCCAAGTTCATATATCCAACATGGAGAGACATGATAAAATAAACACAGACTGAAGTACGAGACAGAGGCCAGAATGACAAAACATCCAACAAACACCAATTCAAACATACATCCAAACAAATCAAACAAAGACCAGCGAAAACAAAGGGCAAACACGGCTTAAATACGACACCGGGAAGATGAGGGACAGGTGAAAACAATCAGGGATGGAGCCACAAAACAAGGGGGCAGGACTAGGGATACCAAAACAAAGAAGCACATGAACTATAAAAAAAGGTAGGCAAAAAGCACATGGGGGAGTGGGAGGAGCCAAGCGTGACACCTGATACATTGTTAGAGTACAAGGTACCTGTTTCCAAAGCCAAACAAAAAATGTTAGACAGCCGAGTTAAAGAGAAGAGTTGCATTATTTTGTTAGTAGTGATCTGTGAATTGCCTAAGTGAAAAGGAAGGTTTAGAAGACAGTAGTGCGTCCTGCTATGATGTATTGTTTGGAGACTGTGGCTCTGTCTAAAAGACAGGAGGCTGAGCTGGAGGTGGTGGAGATGAAGATGCTGGGATTTTCGTTGGGAGTGACAAGGATGGACAAGATTAGAAATGAGCAGATCAGAGGGACAGTGAAGGTGGAGCAGTTTGGAGATAAAGTCAGAGAGGCCAGGTTGAGATGGTTTGGACATGTGTTGAGGAGGAATAGTGGATATATTGGGCAAAGAATGGTGGAGATGGAGCTGCTGGGTAGAAGGAGAAGTGGTAGACCTCAGAGAAGGTTTCTGGATGTAGTGAAGGTGGACATGGAGATGGTTGGTGTGAAAGTAGAGGAGGCAGTGGATAGGGCAAGATGGAGGCAGATGATCTGCTGTGGTGACCCCTAAAGGGAGCAGCCAAAAGAAGAAGAAGACAATAGAAATGGGAAAAAAAATAAATTAGGATGTGCATTTCAGCTGTTAGATCTTAATTTGTCATTTTCATTGGGGTAAATGTTGTGCTCAGGAATAGTGAACACAAGTTTCATAAGGAAATGTTGCATTGAATTTTGGGTTTATGTTACTCTGTACTCTCAAGGTGTGTTTACATGCCTCCATTGAAAAAAAAATACGTGTTTATAGCAGTGATGTGCTGCCATCGTGGTGCTCTGTTGTGCTCTGATATTGTGAAGAATTCCCTGTCCAGCCAAAAAAGGCAGCCACCAAACATACCCAGGGGCTGACAATTTAAATATCTGGGACCATCAGCTTCTTTGTTTGATTCACAATTTTTTTTGTCAATTTATTTTTTTCGAAGTGGAAGGACTAATGGACTGTGGATTTTTCAGATCTGAACCAATAATGGAGCTTGATTTTCTCCTCTCTCTCACAGATGTAAATACTGTTTCTCTAATGGGGACAGTTTTGGTGGTCTACCATATCTTGCATGGTTATTAGGAGCCCCATTTTCTCTTTTAATCATTTTGTGAACTCCAATTTTAGAAAGACCTGTTTTTCCATTCATTACGCAGGTGTATTATTTTATATCTAATTTCCTCAGAAAGTATGTTGTAAAAAAAAAAGTAATTTACACTTAATGGTTGTTTTGACTAGAAACGTAATAACCAAAGGGTGGTCACTACTGTAGAAAGTGATAAACCCTGTTACAGATGGGCACCTAAGAGTTCCTGAATATTATAAGAGTAATAACCATAAAATATTCACTGAAATTTGAAGCCCGATTCAGGATATCATTGTGCAGCAGCTGCGCTGTTATGTAAAACAGATGTAAGATATCTAGTATCTTTTATTTTTTATCTTTGTGTGAAATGAGAATGATAAGCTGGGAGATTTGTGCCTGTACTGCGGTAATGAACTCTTCCAGTACTTAACTGAAATCTAATTTATTTCTCCTCATATACAGAATTCCCCTGAGAAATCACATTCATTTCCGGGCTTGTATGTAGGGGAACAATAATTTAAGCTACATGGCTTGATGTTTACTCTGACAACACCCGATCATACTCTCTTTCTCTTTTTCATTGTGTGTCATGTTTGTTTCACTTCCTTTTATCTATAAAAGGCGCGTCTTTTTTCCCCTCAGCTTTCATGTAACTGCGTTTTCACTAGTGGTCGCACACTCGCCTTTATCAGCAGGACTTGAGATGATTTTTTTTTACTGTCATTTATGATTTAAAGATGCCACTTTGCTCAGCAGGCAAAGTGAGACACTGTTTCTGATGTTCTCAACCCATGTTAACTTGCGAGGCGTCATGTTGTCAGGTGTATTTCTAATGTGTTACCAAAATAAATCTGCGACGCTGATAAAACATTTGCGCATGACACGGGAAAATCAAACTGCATGTCGCAAGTATTCAAATGTGCTTGCTCGTTGACACTACAGATGGAATGCCAGAACACTGACCCTTGAGGCAATGATTAAAACTAGATAGGTAGAGATCAAAACAGAAGAAAATACAAGCCTGATTTTCACCACAGGAAACCTTTCAAGCAAGCATCACCATTTCAACCCCTTTTCAGGTCTGTAACCTTTCGTCTAAATGGCTGGAGATGCTGCCTGCTTTGGGATCAGCCTTAACTGCTGAATGTTTAATTTATGTGCTTGTCAAGGACACCTTTTGCCCCCTCTAACTGCTGACCGGAGGTCAGTGTAATGACGTTCATCTCTCCAAGCTGACATAACGTTCTTAACAAGCTCTCAGCTATGCAAAACAGCTACCTGAAGAACAGAGCAACTAGAAATGATAATGGCACTTTAAGCTGTACTCATTCTCTTTGTAAAGCTAGGAATCCAAATAGGAGCTAATATTACAAACATCTATGACTACCTTGCCTTGTAGTCCCTATAGTTAGTGTATAATATGCTTAAGGATGTAATAAGCCTAGTATTCCAATGCATTAAGCAGCAAGGGCCTGCAGTTCAAATCCTCATTGTTATAACTATGTAAATTACATATTAGTTACATGTTAGTCAGTATATAATATGTAGTCTAGATGATTGACCACTCGTGCAGACAATTTCAGGTCAATGTACCTCTTCTAGTTGTTCAAAGTCAGTTTAGCAATGATGCAGATATCTGATGCAGATGCCGCAATCATATAACTACATACCTTACATAATTACATGGTAATTACTGTATAATAGGTAAAAACAGTCTTTTCAGAATGATATACGTTAAGGTCAAGAATTGTACAATAAGCCTTTTGTTTAAGGATTCAAACTAGACATTTACTTCATCTAAATAAGTGCCAGTACCTGTCTAGAAAACTGACCATTCTTGCAAACATTTTCTGGGGAATTTACTCTTCTGGTTGTCCAATATTTTAACAATAAACCTAATTGTGAGTCAATGACTTTGCTTATAATTATATAACTACTCAGTTATTACATAGTAATTACTAGAATTGGTATAAATACTGTTTCTTACATAAAAATGCTTAAAATGTATAGCTAAGTAACAAACCTTGTTCTAGTCTTGACCATTAGCCATTCTTGCATCTTTTCTAATCGTCTTAAACGTTAGTTGAAAAACCTTATTGTGATAAAATACACATATAATTACACACACACACACACAGACGTATACACACACACGTTTTCTTAGCCACTTCTCTCTCAGGGTCATGGGGGGGTGCTGGAGCCTATCCCAGCGGTCATCGGGCAGACAGACAGACATACACAATCACACACACACTCACACCTAGGGGCAGTGGAGCATATACAATCAGCTTGACAGCATGTCTTTGGATTGTGGGACGAAGCTGGAGAACCCAGAGGAAACCCACATGGGGAGAACATGCAAACTCCACACAGAAAGGACCCTGGTCGCCCGGCTGGGGAATCGACCCCAGGCCCTCCTTGCTGTGAGGCGACAGCGCTACATATAATTACATGATTTATAAAATATTTACATTAAAATGACTGCATAATTTGTATAGTGTTTCCTGAATAATAAAATTGAAGACTGACAACTGCATAATAAGCTTTATTAATTGTGCATTAATTAAAATGAAAATATTTCGACTGTAGTTAAGTCAATGAAGGGTGATCTCTGACTTTTGTACAGTGCTGTACTTTCATTAATTTCACATTAATAAAGCAAATGTAATACACTATTACACTGTTATGGATGTCCATTATCAATTCTGATCTAACAGTCAGCTCATTTTTCTATCATTGCTTCATACATTGTAATAGCTAGTAAACTGAATTTGCTGACATGCTAGATCAAATCTGACCGACCTCCTTTGGAGTTGTTCTTACTTTATATGAACAATAAATAAGCCTCCACAAATATACACGTGCAAATAAGTTGGTCAGTCCAATGTCAAATCTTTTTAGATTTCATGATGAATAGAAATGATCCACAATTTCTAGGGGTAAATTGTCATTGCATTCAAGTTTGAATTGTTTTGCTCTCTCGCTGTAAGGGTATCATTTTGGAGAGGCAGGGTTTGGTTATTACATATTATTACATATAATATATTAAAATGAATCTTCATCTTTTTAGGCCATGCTGTCATTCTGGCCTCTAACTCAGTTGTCTTCATGATATACATCCAAACGGTCCATATAGGGGCAGGAAAAGCCAGAGGTGCCCTGTCCTCTCCAGTGGCTCGGAGACGCGAGCAGCAGCTAATCGAGCTGATTGGAGCAGCTGGTGCGACAGTGGGGCTAAAGTGACACCTTGTGACTCAGTCAGACCTGCCAGCAATGCACCAAGAGCATCCACAGAGGTGACATTGCCCAGAGAGAGAGGGAGAGAGAGAGAGATTAGGGAGAGCGAGGACAGATGAGTATTCAAAGCCTCAAAGTATCAAAGGATGACATCATACAATACATTGTGCTTATTATAAATCACTTTTATAGCTGACATAAAATGGCCTTACAGAAGAACAACTAGATTTATTACTGAATTAGATTTGTACTGATTTGCTGTTTTACTGAAAAAAAAGTACGTAATGGGGTAAGCCAGCTTTTAACAGACTAATAATAGATTAATAATCTGTGCCTTAGATTCTGTTAGCATATTATTTGATTTATTTGACGTAAAATTTTAAGGCAGGCTGAGTTTTTGGCTAAAAGGTGTCTATGGTAATTCAATAAGTAAGCCCTTTAGTGACCCTGTAAGGATGGGTGCTGCTATAGACATTTGCCTTTATAGGAGCTTCCCCTTTAAAGCAAAAGATACTTGGAAGAGTTTATAAGAATGAAAAATTCACATCAATTTACTAAATTATATAGTAAATGCTGACTGTGCCCATATCATGGAAAACTGAATTTATAGATTTAAATTTGTAAATGTACCCTTCACATTGCAGCCCATACCACCTTGGAAAAAACACCCCATCTTAAAGTCATTGTGTCTGTAATTTTACAGGAACCAACTCATTTACATATAGCTATCTCTTCAGCCTACAGCACTTTAGCTTCGACCCCATACAGAAGTCTTTCAGCTCTGTGTGCTTCTTGAATAAAGCCAACCAAAACAGAGCTCATTTACATACATCAGTCTTAAAGAAAGAGTAACAAAAGCAGCCTGTAGAATTTCAAAGGTTGGAAAAACAAATTATGACCATTTTTATAATTCATACAAAAGTAAAAGGGGAAAAAAATACATGAAAAATATAAGACTCAAGCCCAGTAGTATCCGTGAAATGTCTTATTTTGTCTGCTGTTTCTCAGACTTCGACAGAAAAGAGTTTTCAAGCATGTTTATTTATGTTTTTTGATGGAATTTATGAACATATTTCATGTCATATTTTGCCTTATTTGACAAAAGAAATACAATTTCAATTGTTTTACCTAAAACAGTTTTAGCAGTTATTAAAAGCACATATTTTTCCTAATACATGGTGGAAACATGCTTTCAAACAAAAGGTAGGCAAGCCAAACACAGGTTTACAACATTCTGGTCATGTGTTAATTAAGACGTTGCCCCTGTGATCATTTGCCTGGATGTTCTTAGTGGATAAGCTGCTAAAGTGACCACCTCCACCAGCACAAAGTGTCTGTGGACTGTTGATAATTAGCACCTCTCTTAGTAAACTATTTAAGGGTAAAAACAGCATATAACAACAGAAATGTGCAATCTGCTATATTCAGAGTGGACAACATGGCAACAATCACAATATCACAGTCACAATATTCATGCAATGCAATTTTCTGAGCTTTGCAACAAATTGGAAAAGACTAAATGCACCAGAAAAACAGGAGCAGTGTTAAATTTTAGTGACCTTGGAAAAGTTTTCTTGAGGAACAGAAGGAAAAATCAAACCATACAACAGTGTGGTAGGCAGAAAAATATTTTTTGATAAGCCTGATAAAAAGTAAGTAGTTTAACTTTATGCATACAACATCCAAATGCACTAATGTCCCACAAGGTCATTACATCAGGCTATAGCCTATTCCTGATAGCAGTGCAGGTACTGTGTTGCCTGATACAGAACAGCAACCATCCCCCAGAAAGCTAGAATCAGATAAACATTGCAGCAGCTTTACTGTAAAGCATGTATACACTCACCACAGGTATGCTTGTCCAAACTGAGTTAGAGTTAGACAGCTGGGATGTACCGAAAAAAACACAGCAAGCTTAAAAACCTAAACCTAATCATTCTAGGCTAAAGCATACTGGCACAGTGGGCGGACCCAAAGAAGACATGACTGAAAATGAGACAGCTGAGACAAGCAAAGGTAAGAAAAAACAACCCAGTAACCTTAAAAGTAAGCTAAAACTCATCAGAAGCGGCATGGGCAGGAAAAAGGTTTATGATTCATTTATGTCTTACCATTGATGATTCGATGCACTGAAGTAATGCTAGATGTTTGCTTGGACATTCTCACAAAGCCCATTTCAGCTTTTGTAGTAAAAGAGAATTGTAAGCCAAAATTGCTGAAACCTGGCAGTGTTTTTTTTTTATTTGTGTTTGGTTTCAGATGGATATAATTACAGGCTCAATGGTTCTAAATCTTACTTTTAAACACCTTTTAAACACATCTGAAGCTTTAAACTCAAACACTGGCAGGCTGATAGTGAACTGAAGGCTTGAATGGTTCCTAATCAGTTTAATGATTTGATTGTCCATAATACAATGACAGCAATCACAAATCAAATTTGATTGCGTTAAAAAAAAAAAAAAACAGCTTTAATATTCTTTCCTCATCTGATTGGACAGGCGTGTGATCAGTCTGCTCAAGGCTACGTCCATGCCATTAAATAAAGTAAAATAAATAATGACAGAAGATTAATGGCACAATAGATATTTTCCAGTTCACGCTGGCTGTTGTTTGTCATTGTGTACAGGCTCTCATTAATTGGTCTAATCTGACTTTGTATGCTATATATAGCTATTCAGTGTTCTAGAAGTACTCCGTACTCATGATATGAAAAGCACATCACGGTGTATTTATCACGATAATGTTGGGCATCATGCCCACTGCCTTGTTTCTTTTACTCTGTGCAAACACAGTAATAACAAGGCTAAATCTTGGTTTGGCACTGAATGCATGGCATAATGTGAAGTAACAAGCCAAGCTCATTAAACATGACTAAAGAATGGAGAATGAAATGATTTTAAGGTTCAGTGGTTTCTCCCTCTGCATGCAGCCTAATGAAAGTCTTACATCTGAATAATTTATTCAGTGGTTAAATTTAGGACCAACGGAAAAAAAAAAAAAACAGTTTCTGTAGTTTACTTTCCTTTTAATTAATCCGAGAGTCAAGCACGTTCCTCTGATTGTGATTTTGATGTGATTTCATTAAGCAGTTGCTAATAAATTCTTAATCAACATTAAATTATATGTCTTTTCTTCTGCAAAAAATTAATCCTTTTAGATATCCTGGCAGTTTCTGACATGCAGATTAAGTCACCAGCATTCCAATAAAGACCAGGAGTACAGGTGGTCCCTCTTGTGAATCCTAAGTAATCTTTAGTTAATTAAACTCAAAAAACTAATAAGGCTTGGTACTTTTCAAACTTTTTGAGACATCATTGAGACAATGTGCAAAACACAACGACTGTTCAGCTCAATCCAGTTCAGCAGGCTTTATTGGTGAAACCAATTTTTTTGGTGCAGTACAATCAAAGCAATTGCAATGTAACTACAAGGTAATAGACCATTGAATAAATCATAATAGCAAAAAAAAAAAAAAAAAGAATTTTCTCAATTTTACACCTGAGGTAGGACAAGACATCAGAGGAGCTCCTCTATACTCATAAAAAAGGAAAACCATATATTGCTGTATAATATAACTAAATAATATGAGCTGGATTCATTTCTACATTATAAAAAAATCCCATTCAAAGTCGTTGAGCCTGAACAAAGAATTTGAAAAATATTTGTTTACATGTCTATTTTAATGAGTCTAACAAATTCCTTCTTATTCATAGAAAAACATACAATTCTTAAATATCACATTTAGCCATTCACCTTGTATTTGTGCCTAATCTACAATTTTGTGTTAATTGAACACCAAACAGTAATTTAGCAAAACAATCTGTCTCTGATATTCTGCTTTGTAAACCTGTTATCTGATTTTCAGTTAACTTAGAATTGAAAGTCAGCCATGTTATTTCATTTTTACAGTAAATCACTTTTTTACATTATTTTTGGACAGAGACGTTTATTTTAGGGCTCTCCAAGAGGTGTAGCCACCTAAGCCCTTGCATGGGTTTTGTGGGGTGCTTGTGGGCTTGAACCCCAGTGATCACGCAGCTGTCTTGAACTGGGAGCACATGTGCTATAAGTTATAACCTATATTGTATATAAGCTGACCTGACTTTTCACAGTCTTTCCTATGGTGACATCATTGTGGTTGTATTTTGTCACTGACCTGTGTCCGGCTCAATAAAGCACCTTAGCATTTTCAAGAACGAACCTCATGGGAGGATTTTCCACAAGCAAGGGGATTTTGTTAAGGTTGTTGCATAAAACCCCTCTGATGTGTTTTAGCTAAGGGAAAATACCGAGGGGTTTACGACAGCGACTGAAGTTTTGCTGTAGTAAAATTCCATGACAGCCATGGCTGCGTTCTCTCATTAATGGAACTTATGATCATTAGATAGCCTAGCTACATACTGAAGCTAACCGACTCCACTTCAATCAGTTTTAATAACCTGTTGCTCCTGCCAAAATAAAAAAAAAGTAACGTCTTAGTTCAGCTGTTGGCAAAGAGCCTCTTCCACTTGATGGGCAATCTACAACCTGGGGATATAAACATCCAGAGCTACAAAATGCATCAGTCTGTATAGGGTTGGAGCAGAGAAGAGTTTATCTCAAGGCTTTAAAATAAAATCTCTTTTAACAAAGATGTATGTTGCATTATTGTATGGCTGCTAACAAAGTTTCATATTTCCTGAAAAAAAAAATCCTTGACTTCAAGGCTGCAGTGGTGAAAGCTAGGTAAATATTTATTCATCTGTATAATTGTATATATGCATGCTTTCATAAAGTTTTGATAGAAGGTTTTATGGAAATCTGTCAAAAACCTGAATTTATCAGCTAGTGGTGCAGCAGTGGAGGTAGTCTTGCAACATGCTATAGCTTAAACATTAGCAGTGGTCAAATCTTCTCTCTCAATATTTTTTATTCACTTTGGATTCTACGTATCACAAAGAATTTGCCATATTTTCCCTCTTCAAACATTAAAAACACAGCTATATCTTCAGCATCTCGTGCTGGCTAATAGCTACTAAGACAGTATTTTTCTTACCATAAACTATCCTAAGGGAAATTACAGTTGAGGAATTTTACGCAACGCTCAAGGGATTATTTAAGGGACAGTGAATCGTTAAGGAAAAATGTAAGGGTTTATGATGATTTCACATTAGGACACCCTGAAGTAACACCCTAATGTGACGATGGGAAGTGATGTTGAGGCGGACGCACGTGCAGAGACAAGCGAGATTTATTATGGGCAAATCCAAAATCAGGGTCAAGTACGGAGAGCAGGAGGGACAGACATGACAAAATGAACACAGAACTCCAAACAGACCAGAAATAAACAGAACTCTTCAAACAATACATACACCTCGAACAGTACAGCCAACAAACTGCACAAACAAAGACGAGCAAACACAAGGGGCAAACACAGGGTTTAAATACAAACCAGGACAATGAGGGACAGGTGGGAAACAGGTGGAAACAATCAGGGGTGGAGCCATGAAACAAGGGGGCAGGACTGAAAACCAAAACAGAAGCACATGGACAGGACTGGGAAGTAAACAACACAAGCACATGGACAGGACTGGGAGGGGCCAACCGTGACACCTAAGGGCTTTTTCTGCTGCACACTTAATCTTAGGAAATACTTGAAGGTAATCTTACGGGAAAATTCAATTTAATATGTTTTATGCAGCCAGGTACAGAACCTCATATCACCACAAAGGTCACTTCACAGGAGAAGGAAAAAAACAATCTTAAATTTTGATGTTTTTAATTTTCTCTGAAATGAAATTGTTTTATATATTTAGTAAGAGAATGGCGGCGAGATGGCACTATCACCTGACAGCAAGAAGGGCCTGGGTTCGATTCCCGGCCGGGCGACCAGCGTTTGCATGTTCTCCTCGTGTCTGTGTGGGTTTCCTCCAGGTCCAAAGACATGCAGTCACATTAAATGGCCACGCTAAATTGCTTCTAGGTGTGAGTCGAGTCAAGTCTAGAGACGTTTATTGTCATTCCATCTATGTACACGTACACAGTGGAGTGAAATTACGTTCCTCCAGGAACAACACGGTGCAACAGAGTTTGTGTATGTGAAGGTAAATGTCGGTGTGTCTGCCCTGCAATGGACTGGTGACCTGTCCAGGGTGTTTCCTGCTTTCTGCCCAATGACTGCTGGGATAGGCTCCAGCTTACTCTACAACCCAGAAGGACAATCGTCTTCGGAAATGTGTGTGTAGTACATAGAACAGTCTTAAAGCTCGTCTCCCTTGTGTCTTAATATTGTTTCATATACAGCTTTCTGAAAAGGGTTGTATGTAGCACCAAAAAGGGTTGTTCTACTATAACAAGCTTGATGCCGTAATGATAGAAGAACCCTTTTTCGTGCCATATATAAACCCTTTTCAAACTGGTGCTATATAGAACCACATGTAACACTTTCTTCATCAATCTATAGAACCCTTTCACGATGGAAAGAGCCATTTAATCATGCCAAAGGATTCTTTGAGTGTTCATGGTTCTATTTTCTTTACTGAAGAACCCTTGAAGAATGATCTTTTTAAGAGTGTACTGTATGCTCTCCTCCACAGTGTCTCTATCACTAAGAAAGCCCCCCCCCCACCCCACTTTAGTCGTGCAGAGCCGGTGTTTAGCGCTGAGTAAATGCCCCTCAGTCTCTTGCTCTGGCTCCTGTGGTATTTTTGCATCAGTGCTTTTTAATTTCACAAACACTCACTGCCTTGCTGCAGCCTGACTCCTTTCTAAAACACAGCAGGGCCATCTACATCTAGCCTCGGCTGCTTCAGACTTCTTGCTGGTTACATCCACGACGGGCCTGGAACGCGACTTGCCTCGGAAATAACATCGTCGGCGAGCTCTGTGATGAATTTGGGGCTGCTGTGAAGCATGCAGCAGCACGCAAAGATGTGTTTGTCAGGGAGAGGGACCTTTGCTAAGTGGGCTTCAAAGCTAAGAGTGTGAAAATGGCGCTGAAGCTCACCTCTGGGCAGCAGACTGAAGGACACTGGCAAATCACTGGGTTTTTCGAGAGGTGAGAAGAGGCAATGCAGAAGTAGTACTGGAGGGTTATCGGCTGTACTGGACAGCAATGGAGGGGTGCGTTGGTACAATCACAGAGTACCACTTGATATGGCCAAAACACAAGTTTCACAACAGCGTTTTGATCAAAATTGTGCTAGGGAAGAAAATAATAATCAGAGAAGCGCAGAAGATTTTGTCAAAAGAGGACGCTCAAAATGATAGGATGGTTCTAAAGGCATAAGAGTGGACATGACAGAGCAATCAGATCCAGTCAATGGCAAAATGTGAAAGAGAAATGAAGATGGCTGTGTCTCAGAGATGTAAACCATATGTGACAGCTGTAATGCAGCATGCAAGTCTAGGCTCATGAGGCACAAAGTACAACATAATGTAGCCAAAACATGAATGTGAATAGAAATAATAGTCAGAGACCATAAACTATGGATGGCAAAGAGTCTTAAAGATAATTAGATTAGCACTCAAAAATATGGTATAGAAAGAGATCAGGATTGTGCCAAATGCACATATAAGAATGTTTGTTTTAGAGCAAATAGGAGCAGTAAACACCAGATGATGAAGATATACAAGCATCATGAATATCTGACAGACAGACAATGCAAACCATATGTGGCAGCTGTAATGTGCTGTAGGGTTATGAGGATTGGTTTATGAGGTACACTCATACTTGACATGACCAAAATTAAGCAAAAAGACAGAAGAGGCTGCGTATCACTGTGATTTTATCCTGCATAAGGAGTCTTCTAAGGCATAACAAAATCCCTTTCCCATGTTAAAATCACTGTAACTCACAGTCTCAAGTGAATTTATAGTGTAGTGTAGTGGTTAACACCTCTGCCTTCTACAGTGTAGACTGGGGTTCAATCCCCCACCAGGGCAAACACCCTACACTATACCAATAGGAGTCCTTGGGCAAGACTCCTAATGCCACCCTGGCCTACCTGTGTAAAATAATCAAATTGTAAGTTGCTCTGGATAAGAGTGTCTGCCAAATGCTGTAAATGTCAAACATTTGAACACATTTTTCCATTAGGGGATTTAGAGACCACTCTGGTGAAAATGTGGAAGTGCATGCAAAGCATGGAAGACATAGCATCAGTTGTGTTTTGGCTTGTAGAGTGGCCTGTACAAAAGTGTATATGACACACATAAAGAAAATATATGTGAAAAAGTGGAGAATGACAGTGAGTATGTTACAGTAACTGTCCATGTTTTACTTCATCTAGATGGATCCTAGTTCATTCATGTCCATGAAGTACCACAAATGAATGGTTTCCCCACTTATATACGAAAATCGATCTTTATTCAGCTGCAGTTCTTGTTTGAGGTGTTCTTGGATGAGGTATGATTTAGTTGCAGTACTTAAAAGAAAAATGAGGCATTCATTATCGCTGCTATGCAAGGAATGTCTTCTGCCTTTTCTGTTTTCTTCCCTCATTTTCAGACCTTATAGAGAAAAAAAGCATCAAACTTGGTGTCAAGGTCTTCATCAAAAATGTCCATTTTTTTTCTGTCTTATGATATGTCATGGTGTCAGTAGGTCAGTCAGAGATTGGTTCAGAAATTCTACTATATTATACACAACAGTCAAGGGATTTTGAGGATAACTGTTCAAAATAATGCAGCTAAGATTGAACTTGAGGCAGATATAGCCAGAGGACAGATAAACCAGAACTACAATGCCTTGCAAAAGTATTCACACCCTTGGTATTTTTCGTGTTTTGCTCCTACTCACAACCTGGAATTAAAATGGATTATTGGAGGGTTTGCATCATTTCATTTACAGAACATGTCTACAACTTTGAACATTTGATTTATTTTTTTTATTGCGAAGCAACAACAAACAGGACAAAATAACAGAACACTTCAGTGTGCATAACTGTTCACCCCCCTAAAGTCAGTACTTTGTAGAGCCGCCTTCTGTGGCAATTACAGGCCATTCCAATACATTTACACATTTCCCCTTAAACCACTCAAGTGTTGCTTTAGCAGTATGCTTTGGGTGATGAGATGTTTTCCTTGGTAGCATTTTCCTTCGTGGCTGAAAAGTTCGATTTTGGTCTCATCTGACCAGAGCACCTTCCTCCATACATTTGGGGACTCTCCCACATGCCTTTTGGCAAACTCAAAACGAGCCTTGCTATGTTTGTCTGTAAGTAAAGGCTTTGTTCTGGCCACTCTTCCATAAAGCCTAGCTCTATGGAGTGTACGGCTTATTGTGGGCGGATGGACAGACACTCCAGTCTCTGCTTGGGAACTCTGCAGCTCCTTCAGGGTTACCTTTGGTCTCTGTGCTACCTCTCTGATTAATGCTCTCCCTGCCTGGTCTGAGAGTTTTCTCTTGGCAGGTTTGTTGTGGTACCATGTTCTTTCCATTTGATGATAATGTATTTGATGGTGCTCCGGGGGATAATCAGGGATTTGGATATTTTTTTATTACCCATCCCTGACTGGTACTTCTCAACAACTTTGTCCCTGACTTGTTTGGATCTCCTTGGTCTTCATGGTGTTGTTTGGTTAGTGGTGCCTCTTGCTTAATGGTGTTGCAGCCTCTGGGGCCTTTCAGAAAAGGTGTGTATATACTGACAGATCATGTGACACTTAGATTGCACACAGGTAGACTTCATTTCACTAAGCATGTGACTTCTGAAGGTAATTGGTTGCACCAGAACTTTTAAGGGGCTTCATAGCAAAGGGGGGTGAAAACATATGCACATGTCATTTTTCAGTTTTTTATTTCTAAAGATTTTTTTTTCATATATATTTTTCTCATATCACTTCACCAACTTAGACTATTTTGTGCAGATGCATCACATACAATTCAGATAAAAAACATTTAAATACAGGTTGTAATGTAACAAAATAGGTAAAAAGCCAAGGGGGGTGAATACTTTCGCAAGGCACTGTACATGCAATAAACAGTAAAAGATGAAAGACAAACCTTATTTAATACGTATTTAATATTTAATACGATCATGAGAAACAGTCTTTTCATCAAAATGTTGCCTTGGAAAAGAACTGATTTGTCCAATAAATGTGCTTTGCACTACATTTTGGAAGAAGTTGTACCATAAAGGATAAACTACAAACTGTACAGGATGGAAAATCAGAAACAAAGAGTTTTTTGAAGACAAGCAGCATCTCAAAATATTGCTTTACGACTATTGGAGGATTGAGCTAAAGGCAGATATGAGAATGTATGTGACACAAACAAGAAACATGCATCGTGAACATGAGGATGCAAAGCATGTGTGGCAGCTGTTACACAGTGTGGAATTATGAGGCATAACTGCAAAGTGACTTCATAGAGCCAAAACAATTGCGAATAGAAATAATAATCATGTTCCTTTCTGGGCGGCACGGTGGCGTGGTGGGTAGCGCTGTCGCCTCGCAGCAAGGAAGGCCTGGGTTTGATTCCCCGGCCGGGCGACCAGGATCCTCTCTGTGTGGAGTTTGCATGTTCTCCCCGTGTCTGTGTGGGTTTCCTCCGGTTTCCTCCCACAGTCCAAAGACATGCAGTCAGGCCAATTGGAGATGCTAAATTGTCCCTAGGTGTGAGTGACTGTCTCTGTCTGTCTGTCTGCCCTGCGATGGACTGGCGACCTGTCCAGGGTGTATCCTGCCTTCTGCCCGAAGACTGCTGGGATAGGCTCCCACAACCCTGACGGAGAAGCGGCTTAGAAAATGGATGGATGTTCCTTTCTAACATACATGATACAACAGTTGAAAGCATTTTGAAGATAAGTGCTCAGAATAATGCTGCTATATATTTATAGTCATATGCAAAAGTTTGGGCACCCCTGGTCAAATGACATATATAAATTTTGTAAGTGAAGATAAGTGAACACGCACTCTAGGGAGAACACACTTCTGTGAATTTAATAGAAAATTATTGTTTATTTTTTTAGAAAACAAAAAAGAATCTAGACTGTGCAAAAGTTATGGCTCATATGGCTCACTGTATATGATACATATAAGATACAAGGAAGAAAAGCAGCAACTTTTCTCTGTGCTATGTATATAAAATAGTTTTTTCAGAGACTGAAAATTAAATGTTGGGACAAAACCTCATATTTCCACTTTGATGCTTAGAAGGGGCTGTCCCCAAACTGTTCCCACAAAATTGGGAGCATGAAATTGTCCAAAATCTCTTGGTCTGCTGAAGCATTAAGAGTTCCTTTCACTGGAACTAAGGGGCCGAGCCCAACTCCTGTAAAACAACCCCACACCATAATCCCCCCTCCACCAAACTTTACACTTGGCACAACGCAGTCAGACAAGTACCGTTCTCCTTGTAACCGCCATACCCAGACTCGTCCATTGGATTGCCAGATCGAGAAGCTTGATTCGTCACCCCAGAGAACACGTCTCCACTGCTCTAGGGTCTAGGGTGCTGCTTTACACCACTGCATTCAATGCTTTGCATTGCGCTTGGTGATGTAAGGCTTGGATGCAGCTGCTCAGCCATGGAAACTAATTCCATGAAGCTCTCTACACTGTTCTTGAGCTGATCTGAAGACTACATGAAGTTTGGAGGTCTGTAGTGATTGACTCTGCAGAAAGTTGGTGATCTCTGCGCACTATGTGCCTCAGCATCCACTGACCCCACTCTGTCATTTTACATGACCTATCACATCCTGGCTGAGTTGCTGTTGTTCCCAATCCCCAATTTAGTGTATGTAAATATACATCAAATGAAATAGACTTCTTTAGTAATTGTTATATATGGAACTGTGAACAATGTGAAATAAATGGTTCCTGGTGAAATGGATCTTTTCCATATGGAAAACCCACTGTACATTTGTGTGCAAAAGTTTGGGTGCCCCTGATCAAATGACATGTTTTGTTGATTTTCTAAGTCAGAATAAGTTTGTCTACAGATAACAGATTTCTCCATGCTTTAATGTAGAATTAGTTTTATTTGTTTATTACATTTGTAGAAAAAGTAAAACAAAATAAACAAACTGTGGCCTGTGCAAAGGTTATGGCTCAAATTTTGCATGTTTTATTTTTTTAATTCCAAAATAATTTGACCAGGGATGTTCAAACGTTTAGATGGAGATTGCGTTAAAGGCAGGTATAAGAACAGATATGACAGAACAATTATATGCAGTAAAAATTAAAAGATGACAGATGCACATAATGCAAATCATATGTACAATCACAAAAATTTGATTGGGTCAAAACACAGAATTATCAATACTTCTGTCATGGAACACAACTGCAGAAGTAACATGGCCAAAACGTGCTTCGCAACAGCATTTTGGACTAGAAATTGGCACAGAAGATAAAGAATAAGATGTTTTCTCCTACACATGATGCAGCATTTGAAAAAACAAAAAGAAACAGGACTTTGAAGATAACTGCTCAAAACGGTGCTGCTACACAAAGATGGCAAGACTACGCTAAGGGCAGATATAAGAGCGGATATGACAGACCAATTAGATGCAATAAACAATGAAAGATGAAAGAGAACCAGCATCACAAACATGCCTGACAGGCACAGTATGTAAACCATACGTGGCAGCTTTAATACAGTGTGCAAGTCTGAGTTTATGAGCTGCTAATTGGAAAAATACCAAAGTTAATAAAGTACAACTGTCTGTGGACACTGAGCTGCTAGTTTATTAGGTGGCCATTCTATCAAATGCAGCATTCAAAAAGATATTCTAACTGTAGACACACTGCTGCACAGTTTGACTCACCCTCTGCCCTACTGGAAAGGGACCACCATAGGACCACCAGAGGTGGAACCCTGTCGCTGGGTCAGAAAAGTCAGAATGGAATGGCATTCCAGGCTCAGATTTTACAGATCTATGTAAGTGATTTGATAGTTTTCCATGTGCATGAAACAAAGTGTCTATTGCCCCCGCCTCAAGTTCTGCCTATGGCAGAATCACGTTTATGCCCACCTAGTCTCTGTGCCAAAGACTAACAGCATGTTTTGTGCAGAAAAGCAGCTGCATTGCAATCAGTAAGAAAAAACATTCTAATTTCCTTAAACCTTGCTGGGTGGTCTTCACTGACTAGCTATTCTTATTGATATTTTTTGATGATTTGTGTGTTTACTGTTGAAAATTCAGTCAGTGAGCTGAGATTAAAATGTCCATGGTAAAATAACACGTTAGCCAGTGCACACGAGTGGAAGGTAATGACTGATAATGAGTTAACTAGCTCACTCTGAGCTAGCTAGCTGTCTAAAGATAAACTTCCATCCATCCATCTTCCAAGCCACTTCTCCATCAGGGTTGTGGGGGGGTGCTAGAGCCTACCCCAGCAGTCATCGGGCAGAAGGCAGGATACACCCTGGACAGGTCACCAGTCCATCACAGGGCAGACAGACAGACACAGACAATCACTCACATACAGGGGCAATGTAGCCTGTCCAGTTGGCCTGACTGCATGTCTTTGGACTGTGGGAGGAAACCAGAGAACCCGGAGGAAAACCACACAGACACAGGGAGAACATGCAAACTCCACACAGAGAGGACCCCGGTCACCCAGGTGGGGAATCGAACCCAGGCCCTTCTCGCTGTGAGGCGACAGCAATACCCACCGCCCCACGTGCCATCTAAAGACAAACTTATTTAAGATAAAAAAGAACTACTAATGTTGTAGATCACATAATGAAAGATGTACTATTGTGGTTGCAATAGGGTTGAAGCACCATACATTTTTAGGAGTTTTTTATTTCCTTTGTGTTGTTAGTTTAATTTCAGGAAAGGGTCTAGTTTACTCTATGAAACTGATATTTTTTGATGATTCACGTGTTTCTGGTGGTGATTATAAATTAGCTCGTTCTCAAGTGGAAGGTAATAACTAATACTTAGCTATCTAGCCTGCTAACTCACTCAGAGCCAGGCAGGTATGGAAATATAAGCATTTAAAGTAAAAGTAACTGGACACTGGACCTTTTTGTCAGTGCACATCATATCATAAAAGACATAGTTTAGCATTTATATTGCAATAGTGGCTGTTTTGATAAGCGTTTGGGGTTTTAGTGGCTCTTTGTGGATACCTTGTTGAAAAGCTTTGGATTCCTGTATTTAATATGCTTAGCCAATGTTAATTTTAATGAAAGTGCTGTTCCTTTCCTGCTCTCTATACACAATATATAATCTGTGTTTAAGAAAAAGGAGGTTTCATTTTCAATTAAACTGCTTTGTGTGGGTGACTTGCTGGTGTTTGATCCAGGCAGTAATGATTATTATGTAATGAAACTGGCTAGGCTGGCCATAAATATTTACTTGCAATAATCAGTCAAAAGGGCTGTTGTTTTCAACATTTTAAGTGGTTCTGTTTTTCCAGCTTTACTAAAAAGGGTTGGAGACCCCTGATGTAAGGTTGCAATGTTAAGCTTTTAAGGAAAAAAGCAGTCAAGCTTTCAACTCTTGAAATATCCCAGTATCTGTCATTCAGAACGATGCATAAAAGAATTTATTGGTTGGTCATAAAAAGTTATGAAAAGGAGGGTTACATTTAAGCTTTATTTCAATGTGAAAATGCACTAGAAACAGGCATTTAGGACAGTGCCCCCAGTAAAACTTGGCCCCCCTGAGGACCACAGCTGGCCAGATAACATTTTTAACACAGCAGTTACATGGACATGAGATGGGCTATGGTCACTAATTGTATATCTACAAAGTGCAACTAGACCAATCAGCCATAACATTACAACCACCGCCTCGTTTCTGCACTCATTGTCTATTTTATCAACTCTACCCTATTCTTCAAAGGTGAGGACCCCCACAGGACCACCACAGAACAGGTACTATTTGGGTGGTGGGATATACTCAGTGCTGCAGTGACACTGATGTGGTGATGATGTGTTAATGTGTGTTGCGCTGGTACAGCAGTGCTCCTGGAGTTTTTAAAGTCTGTGTTCACTCACTGTCCACTCTATTAGACATTCCTACTTTGTCTGTCCACCTTGTAGATGTAAAGTCAGAGACAGTAGCTCATCTATTAAGGCAGTGGGTGGGACAGGGAATTTAGGGCAGTCATGAGCTGGAGATTAGGGAACTGGCCCTGTGACCGGAAGGTTGCTGGTTCAATCCCCAGGGCCGACAGCACATGACTGAGATGTCCTTGAGCAAGACACCTAACCCCCAGTTGCTCCCCGGGCGCCGTGGATAAGGCTGCCCACCGCTCCAGGCAAGTGTGCTCACTGCCCCTAGTGTGTGTGTCTGTTCACTAGTGTGTATGTGGTACTACAAAGAACTAGAACTACAAAGTGCACCTATATGCTAAATGGAACTGCTTGATTAGTGTAAATGGTAGGTGTTTCTGATAAAATGGCCAATGTAAGATCAATGCCGGGGTCCCTAATTCAGTGCATGTGGCAGGTTTGACTGAAAGGTTGTTGACACACATTTTCTCTCTCCTCTCTTTCTTTTCTTTCCCTGTCATTCTTTTTTAAGAAGTGTGAGTATAAGGAGTTATTTATGCTGTTTGTTGGCTGAAGGACAAGCATCCAAAAGGATCAGACGACGAAGAGGACCAGGGACCTTCACAGAGTCTGAAGAAGAAAAGGCTGTTTGAGAAGCAGTGTGGATTTGAAGACCACTGCGGAGACATCAGTATGAATCATGATCCTGTGATGTCTATGCATCTGATCTCACAAGTTATAGCCTCGAGCATATGTCCGCCCCCCATTATGTGCTGTAGTTGATGTTCCATTGGCCGGCAGGGGCCGCTAATCTCATGCAGAGTATTTTTTCTTTAAACTTCACATTTTAAAAAATTCCATGACTGACTACTTCAAGTTACTGCATATGTACATTCATCTGTGTTCAAGCACACATTTGGAAACCTGTCCTATTTAACTAATATTTAAGAATATTACATCGTCTTAGCTTCTATAATACTTTTCAAAAGTCAAGCCCACCATTCATGCAATTCATTGCCAGTCAAAATGGCATTTTAAAGTGTGTCATTCTCAGCACTGCAGTGACACTGATGTGGCAGTGTGTTAGTGTGTGTTGCGCTGGTATGAGTGGATCAGACACAGCAGTACTGCTGGAGTTTTTAAACACCTCAGTGTCACTGTCCACCAACAAAAAAAAATATCCAGCCAATAGTGTCCAGTGACCACTGATGAAGAACTTGATGATGACTGACACAAACCGTGTAGCAACAGATGAACGTTCTTCTCCATCTTTACATCTACAAGATGGACCAACAAGATAAGACTGTCTAATAGAGTGGACAGTCAGTGGCCACAGCACCAGCAGGACTTATGTGTTTGAGCAACTCATACCAGCTCAACACACACTAACACCCCACCACCACATCAGTGTCGCTGCAGTGCTGAGGACGATCCACCACCCAAGTAGTACCTGCTCTGAACATTGAAGAAAAAGGTATGCAAGAGAAACAGATGGACTACAGTTTGTAACTGTAGAGCTACAACGTGCATCTATACAGTAAGTGGAGCTGATAAAATGAAGAATGAGCAATGAAACAAGCATGTGTTACTAATAAAGTGCTCAGTGGGTGTCTACATTGGGCTTTTTTGGCAGATAATGGTTGTTTTGACTGAAAATGAAAGAAGTGAGAGGTGGTCTTGACACCATTGTGGCTGCAGTCACCTTGCAGTTTCCTTCTAGGGATCAAAAAGTTCCTGTCTATATTTATTAAAAGTGAAAGATTGTGGCAGATGGGCTTTTTGGTAAATTTACACTCATTGCCCAGTTTCTTAACAGAATCATTGCGATGTATTTTCAATGTTTCTTGTTATTGCTGTCAGTGTCTTCTATTAGCTTCACATAGATCATGATCCCCTCAACTCATTACCAGTCAAAAACATGCTAGGCCAGACTGTGAGAACCTCTTAGGAAACAATACACCATTACGAGTTCGTTCCTAAGAAGCTTGGATTTTCACGTCCACTTCATGTTTGTCCGATAGTACGAGAGTTTTTTGTTTCCAGACTTTAATGGAAAAGAATATCCTATCAGTTTACTCATGGCATTGAAAAACAGTATGGCGTTTCAGGAGAGGAAATATGCAAATTGGTACATAATCACAATATTGCAGGATAAGATAACTCCAGGAGTGATCACCAAGGCAACTAATTAACATCCGCTTGCAGATAGATTTATGCTTGCTTTCTTAATTGCAGCCTAACGTTTTAATGAGTGTCTCAACAATGCATAAATAACCCCTGACAAGCGCAAGAACAATATTCCCTTCTTCTCTTTGACTGGTTTCAGAATTGCAGAAGCTCCTTTTTGCCTAGCATAGGCTTTTTTTTTTTGTTGTTTACAGCATCGCCTGCTGTTAGAGAAACGGCATCGTTAGAGAAGATGTGGCCCGTCTAATTCTGACCATAACTCACGTAAAACTAAATGTGCTCATCGAGTGCCAAATGTTCTTTGGAAGTTTGGCAAACAAAAGCTGGGGGAGGCTTGATAAACGGCTGCGCAGAACCGTCGGATGAACTTTGTTGTCAGTTAACATGGGACCACGATGGCACATGATCAATAACCCCTCAGCAGTTTTGGTCTAGAGCTGCTCCACTGCAGCACTCTGGCATATGAGGCCTGAGAAGAGCAGCAGAGGACAGGAATCTTAGTTGCTGACTTTGATGCACTGATTTCACAGCAGGAAAAGTCATGGATGGATAAGATGTTTGTTGCTATTCAGACTGCTTTTCTTTCTTCATTTGCATGCATATCAAACTCATTCTTACTTTTTGCACCACTCTTCACAAATTCTTCATGAGATAAGGTTGTTGGTTTTAAGGCACAAGGGAAAATGCACACCAGCTGCTTCTCGTCTATCAAGCCTGCAACGTGAAGTCACTGCTTTAACATATTCAAACACCCAAATCAGGATATTTTTTTTTTGGTATGGTTGGTGGGAGTGGGGGGCAGCTTTTATCCTTTGTAGATTATTAATAAACTCAACAGATTATCAGTAACACCTCATCAACATGGAGTGAAGTAGCAGAATGGAAGCATCTGAATACACTGAAGTAAATATCTTGTAGATGTTCTGTTGATACATTAAGTAGACGTTTTGTTAATATGTTGCCTCCATTATGCAAAACCTAACCTTACCCAACCGTACCCAACTCCTAACCTTCACCCTGGCCCTAATCCTAACCCCAGCCTTAAACTCAGCCCAAAACCTAATCCTGACCATCATCTGTTGAGTGTTAGTTTCATCTAAAAAGGACCATTTAAAATAAAATGTCACCAAAAAATGGACCAAACTTGCAAAATGTTAAGCTTTTAATGATCTCAACAGCAAATAAACAGTCTGGAAATGAGCAAAAATGATATAAATACACAAAATAACTTAGTCTTTCCCTTTGTTTTCCTTCAGTGTTTAATTGTTGTCTGTAAACTTGCTGAAAGAAAGAAGAGGCAATGGTCCATTCACTGTAAATGGCTTTAAGCAGTTGATGAGTAGTTGAACGTTTCCCGGTAAGTTTGTGTTTAATGCGTGACCAAATATTCAGTCCCACTTTCTATTAAGTGTCTCTAATAACTGTGTAGTCACATATGATCAACATGTGCAGCAATAGTGTAACTACTAATGATTTAGCCACTGTTACAGATGGATTACAGAAGTATAACACATGTCATTATACATGCGTAACAACTTCAGTTTTGCCTCATCTAATAACACAAGTTTATCTATTTTCTCTTGTGTAATTAAACAAGGGTAATAACTTTAACCATTTGTAATCAGTTTTTTTCCAGGTTTTTATTTTCATCACTAAGACATTACATTAAGACATTAGTACCACTGTATCTGCCAGCTTTCCTAACATTTAGCTAGTGTTTTGTTGCTAGTGCTGTGACACTGTAACCAGTTTCAGCTTTAAACCAGCCTGTAATGTGACAGGACAGCAGATGTCCCATTATCTTAAACTGCAGCTGTTATGACTTTAATTAAATATGTTGCATTTCCTTTAAAGCAATGTCTGCATTATTACACAGTACCTACATAACAACTACATAGGAACTTTAACACTGCACTACAGGAAAGTTTCTGTGTAGAAGATACATTTGCATAATTACATGAGGCAAAACTGAAGTTGATATATGTACATGTCTGTAACATTGTCTAAAATCAGTAGTCATGGTGTTGCTACATAAGTTATTCACGTGTAACTACACAGTTATTAGAGACACTTCATGTAAAGTGGGACCAAATATTCTCTATAGGGTTCTGGACTCTGACCAGGCCAAAACATGAGCCTGGTTGACTTCTTCCCAAGCCACGTCTTGGTGGTCTTGGCAGTGTGAGCGGGAGCACCGTCTTATTGAAAAATAACTTGGGATTGTTCCTCTTTGAAAAGCAACTTCCAAAGCATTCACTGACTTTTCACAGTGAAGCAGCTCAGCAGTACCAGCAGCTGAAAAGGCTCCCTACACCATGACAGTTCTACCTCCATGCTCAATGGTACACATTTAAAAAGATGGTAAGACGGTTCTTTAAGGGTTCTTTAGTAAAGAAAATGGTTCTAAATAGAACCATGAACACAAAGAAACCTTGATTAAAAGCTTCTCTGCAGAGCATATATTTATTTATTTATTTATTTATTTATTTGAAAACATTTCAAATACATGGCAATCCATGCAGAAATACATTCCAACATATATTTCATCCATCCATCCATCCATTTTCTAAGCCGCTTCTCCGTCAGGGTCGCGGGACATATATTTCAGACTAACCAAAATACTTTTATTTTCAAATGTGTAGGCAAATATTACAAAATGAAATAATAAATATATGTAAATGCATTTATCAAACACATTTGGAAATGTGTCTAATGTATTTCATTGTTAGGAATATATTTTGAAATGAATGCGCAGTTCAAAGATTTAATATGTTTATTTGACCTATATTTTGTGCATGTGCTGTCTTACTGCATATGTACATGGTTAAAGTAAAACACAATGTAAAACGCATAAGTCACTAGTCATTCAGTTCATGTATATTTAATTATATCTGTAACCTTTGGTAAAACTACATGCAAATCAAACAATATAATAACAAATACAAAAGCATAGAAAATGCATTATAAAAATATTAAACAAATACATTGTTTTGGCCACGTTAAAACACCACAAAAACGTTTAATTAGTACATTTTTTGCTCATTTTCTGACCAGTGATTTTTGTGTGATTTGTTTGTTGATTTGCAGCGTGCATCCAAATTCTGCACACTGCTACCGTAGCACGGGGTTAAAGCTCTAGTCAAGATGTCCTCAGAGCAACATGATATTCAAATTGATTAAAGGAATGGTTTTGCAGAAAATTTACTTTACACAATGTTGTCCTCAATCAGTGGAAATATGTCTTGGGTCCAAATGTTGCTTATTTAGTTTAGATGTTGCTAATAAACACTGAATGTCAAATACTCACCTAAAGCTTTTCATAAACACCCCCCCCCCTCCCCCACCCCCCAAATGCAGTGTTCTACTTTTTCAGATGTAGTCGATCAGTTAGACGTGTTCAGAGCACAGACTTTGCTTCTTTAATTTAGTGCTGGAGCTGCAGGGCTAACGTTCCTAATAAATACTGGAGGTCAATAGCCACCCTAATCATTTCAGTAAATAAATCCCTAAAAACTTTCTCCCTGTGAACTATAACAATTTTAAAAAAAAACTTTTGAAGTTTTCTGAAGTTTTGCTCATTTTTATAGCTCACAGGAACTCATTCTATGCTCTAGTGCTTGTTAGGAATATTGAGCAAAATTTCGAATCCTGGGATAAATATGAACTTTTTTTTTGGCATTACGTACAAATGAATTTGTATATAATTTAGCACTGAAACCATTCACTGGAGCTCTTTATTCTACGTGCTATAATAGGGGTGATTTGTGTTATGCTCGTTTAACTGGTGAGCCTGACGAAGTACCATTGCATAGCTTTAATACACAAACATTGAGTTGGCAATGGCTTAGGCAAACCTATCTACATTGTAAAATGGCCCACCTCCCAAATGATATCTGGCCAGCTGATCTTATGGTGGTCCCTTTCCAATAATGGACAGATTAGAAGGAGCTGAAAAACCAAGTGTGCCTAATAAACTGTCAAAATAGTGCTCTGCATATTGGCCTGTAGCAGGGCAGAGAAATCTGAGAGAAGATACAGAAACCAGCCAAAACGCAAGTGTAATTTCATTCTCTCCTAGTTCTCTCTCTTTCTCTCTCTCTCTCTCTCTCTCTCTCTCGCCTTCTTCGAGTTCCCTCTAAAATGATTTAACAAATGGAGATCCCCGCCACCCGTTGGTGTGTCAGGCGCTCAGTGCCCTGGGTGACGGCGCACGGCGTGAAAGGTGAGTGAGCATTCAGCGCACGTTAAAACGGCTTTTACGCTGCGATCGGCTCTCTTAATTGCCCTCGCGCCGGAGACCCCGGGGCCTCAATTTCCTCCTGACTTTTATCTAATGTGCCATTAGCGCTAATGAACCCACCACTCACGGAGACACAGAACACACTGTGAAATCGCACTACCCACCTCCAGCCCCAGTCCGTGCTGGAAACATCCGGAACGTGCTTATCAGGCTGCAGAACTCCCCACCCAGCGCTGAAAATTAATAGAGGAGTTAAGAAGGAAAGGTGCAGGTGGACAATACTGAGCCAACACAATAGGTTCCCGAAAGGGAGGTCACAGTTTTTGACCTACTGAGGAATGACGGATTGAATTCATCAGATCAACGTTGTGTTCAAATATTTTACATGTAAAAGAAGTTTCAAATTAAACAAGCTTCCAAAGTCTGTATGCTTTACTACGGCCGCACTCGGAAAAATAAAGGTGCTAAGAAGCAACACTTTTGGTTGCATAGAAACCTTCCATTTCAGGGTTCTTTTCAGAGGGGAACCCTCAATAATCTCTGAGAACTAAAAAATATTCCTGGAATTTTTAGTGATTGTTTTGTCAGTGACAAAATGGAATGTTTAATGATATAGTCATTCTTCGCAAAAGGATTTTAGTCCTTAAGCCTGAGTCAGTCTGAAATGGGTTATCAATCAGTTTGAAGCAATGATCTTTATATCGTCACTGTCCAAAGAAAAACATGCATCTCCAAAATAGTAACTTCACAGGAGAAGGCAAAAACGTTCTTTACTTTTAATGTAAGTCAGTGGAAAGAGATTTACTTCTAAGCAAATTTGTTGCATTTTTATTGGTCCATTCACCATGAAATATTTACACAATGTAAAGAATGGCTGTTGTGCTCAAATGATGTTGAAAAGTGAAAAAATGGAGATACGTTTTCTTTGGCCAGCGACGAAATGTCATGAGAAAAGATACTTTTTTTTGGGACGGTGACAAAATATGAGTTGTATGGTAGTGCAGACATGTAACTACATATATTCTGAACCATGTAACTACTCTCCCATAAAAGGGTTAAATGGAAGCTTTAGCAAAGGCTCTGCCAGGAAGACTCTAATGCTATATATGCTATATATCATTCATTCATTGCTACTGACCAATCACGGGCCTACACCTTTAAAATGACTCCACATAGCTATTCTGTTGCTTTTGGGTTCCTATGTTTTGACACTCCTCTCCTAGGTAGGTCCTGCCCCTGCAGAGGGTCTCACTGCCCCAAGACCTGGACCAATGACAAGGCCTACACCAAAGACTCTTTCATTTCTACTGAATTGGTATCTTTCTACTTGTAAAATTCCATAAAAAATGTCCTCCTTCGCTGTTGCCTCTCTAACGACGTTTACATGGAGTCTCAGTCACCAATCGTTCTTAAGAAAATTCTTAAAACCCACTTACGCAGTTTTCACAAAGACTCTGACATTCATCAATGTTTTTTATTTGGGATTTGTTCTTAGGTAAGAACGGAATCTATACACACTCAAGAGCACAACGGTGTGAACAATTCTGCCCTTTAAGAAGACGTCATGAATCTGGCGGAGACTTTTTCTTAGGACTTTTCTTAAGAACAAATTTAAGAAAAAACGTAAGAAGATATCGGTGAATGAGGGGCATTGTTCCCTGTGTTGTGCAAAACCTTTACAATATCTGAAGTTTCTTTAACCTCTATAAAGGTTCTTCACATTCACAAGGGGGCAGTCGTGGGCTGGAGGTTAGGGATCTGGCCCTGTGACCGGAAGGTTGCCGGTTCAATCCCCAGCGCCAACAGGCCATGACTGAGGTGTCCTTGAGCAAGACACCTAACCCCCAATTGCTCCCCGGGCACCGTGGATAGGGCTGCCCACCGCTCCGGGCAAGTGTGCTCACTGCCCCCTAGTGTGTGTGTTAGTTATTACTTGCATGGATGGGTTAAATGCGGAGATGGAATTTCCCCAGTTGTGGGAGCAAAACAGTATTACTTACTGTTACACCCATTGAATACTTCTTTGGGACAACTTTTTCATTGCATCACTCCAAAAAGCGCTATTTCAAAGTATTCCTACAGTCGCTGGACCTTTAGGATTTGTCACAGCTGGGACTTGAATTAAAGCTTAGAGCTTAGTTCTGCTCTGCTTTTTTAATGCACCTGGTTATGGAGCTATAACCTGTAGTCTATCCCAGAAACTGTATGGACTATTAAATGGACAATTCATTAATTTAAAGACCTTTATGAGCTCGTTGCCTCTCCAGTTGCTCTATAGACTCGTGTGAGGTCCCAAAATCATAAGCTCTTTTGGCTCAAGAAGCCTACACATTTCCAAATAATGAAATCGTTCTTCAGAATCAGTGGGTTGTTGGAATGGCATGACCAAGACCTTTAAAACTTCATTTAGACCTGCAGTGCGGATAGGGAAGTCGTAATGTCTTTTCTAATGACTACAAGCAGAGGCAGTCCTGAAGCTATTGAACTGTCTAGTACAATCCATTTAGTGGGAGCTCCGACCTGAAACTACGTTTCCCACGCTTCTTTGCTCTTTTCTTTCTCACAGGGAGGTCAGGGCCACTTGGCTATTAACCTGTATTGGAAGAAGAGGCTGGTTTTAGTACTGTGTGGAATGCCAAACTGCACTACATCTTTTATCAGGGACCTGCATGGCCAACATTAAGGGTGACAGTGCAGACTCGGTAAGTAATTAAAGGAATAAATGGGCGTACTTTAGGCGAAGTTTGGGGAAAGGCCAGACATTATGATTAAACTCAACTCGATGTGCTGTGCACTCCATAAGAAACCATTATACAAACAATTCTTGCTGCTTTGGCCTTGTACATGGCCATTGGATTTGAAATAAAATGTGACTTTGAGGCTAAATGTCAAGTTTTATTTGAGTAAGCCGGTAATCAAACCCACACTGGGTGAAGCAGGTAGGAATCACAGCCATGTCAAAACAGGTACACTTAAAAAAGTGGTTCTTCGGTGGTTCTTTAGCAAAGGCAATGGTTCTGTAGAGAACCTGTTCTATGCAGAAACATTTGATAGTTAAATGGTTCTTTGCATGGTGAAGTGGTTCTTCAGATTGTTGTACATGATTCTATTTAGAACCTTTTTGAAAATTCTTCTATCGTTATGATGTCAAGCTTGTAAAAATAGAGCAACTCTTTTTGATGCTATATAGAACCATGCAAGACACATTCTGCATCAATCTGAAGAGCCATTTCACCATGAAATGGTTTTAAACAAAACTCCTGGTTCTAAATAGAACCATTCGCTTTACTGAAAAACCCTCGAAGAACCATCTTATTTATGTGAGTGGTCACTATATGATAGATCATATGCTTATAGTTGCTTGAATCCTGTAGTAAGAAGTAACTACTGAGAGTTGTGGTTTTTCCTTGAGGCTGTTGATGTCCTATTTGCCAGCTTCTTATTAAAATGCTATGCTTGGCTTTAAATGGAGCAGCAGTATCATGTAACTGCTGCACCATTTAAGGTGGAGCGGGGAATTTGAATGAGGAGCAGGTTAACTTAGCATCTGGTTTTCTCCTTGGCTAAACAGCTAATAACCTCAGCTAATCAAACAGGTTGGCGAATCAAACCATTGTTTTTTTTCAGTTTTTCACGCTGATAGTAACGACTTTTAGTAATATAATGGATTTTGTTAAACAGAACTTCCTTTATCAGTGTCAGCATGTGCTACAGAAATGTCCATAGTTTGCCCAGAAACTAGACATGTAATGCATTAAAAGGTCAGCTAAGTAAGTTATCTAAGGTTAGCTAACAGTGGACACATAGCCACAAAGATAAATATTCTTTTTGTGTATTTTTTGTATTGAATTAGAGTAATTAAGAAATACATTAAGAAATATATTTATTTGTCCACTGTGCTGAGTGCGAAATAAGAATTTACCCAGAATTAGCCCAGCGATTCTTTGAGGCTTTATTTCCTATTAATTATGTCCTATTTTCCTTATTTTTCATCTGTTGTGCTCAGAGAGTTACAACATGTTAAGGCATAGGTTTGGATGCATTTAGCAATCTTTCGTGACTTCAAGAATAGCCGTTTAATTTTCAATAAAACCTTGATATTCCTCCTAATCAACTAGTTAACAGCAGCTCCATCATGTTTAATAGATGTTAATAAGTAATGTCTTTGGTTGAATTTTCAGAAGCACATGTGGGCAGATGGGCAAAATGCAGGCAAATGCTTCAGTAATCAACAAACAGGCAGGTAAGAATAAAAAATCAGAAGAACTAATGAGGCACACTTGGCAACATGGCTAAGGATTACATGAAAACTGCAGAGAATAAAACCAGATACACACCAAAACAACAAACAGCAGGTCTGGGGATAATGAGCACAGAGCCAGAATGTTCCAGAGAGATCCAGAAGGGGGTCCTATGATTTTCTTCTACATCATCATCTAACTATTTGTTTACACTTCAATCTGAGTCAGCTACCAACATTCACCTAAATGAGCAGACTCATTTGTAGCCGACACATCACTAGTGGTCACTAGCTGGGCTCTCAGCAAGCAACCTTGTTAAGTTTCACCCGAGTACCATGTCAAGTTTGAATTCTGGTGATGCCAAAGCCCCCAAAATTGCTATTGATCAAGGTGTCATTTAATGCAGCAGTGCTCATTCAACCAATCTTGATGCCTGCTAACCCCTCTATGTTTTATTTGTGCTTCTATGGTGGCAGATGTCAAGAAACAAAGTATAAAAACACTACATCAATTAATATTTGAGTTTGCATCACTTTGGATTGGCTGCAATTTAGGAATGTGCTAGATATTATGGGAAGATAAATTAGCAGATTTCCTTCATGGATAAAGTTTTGATGATTTGCTGTAAGTATGACTGAATGCATGTCTCATTTGGACATATCTATTTTTCCTGTTTTTAGATGAAGGAAACATGACTTTTTACAGATTGTAACGGGGAGCGAGGAGGCGGACGCACATGCTGAGATAAGCAAGATTTATTAAGGGCAAATCCAAAATCAGGGGCGAGACAGTCCAAAGTCAGATGGCCAACACGGAGAGATTGCGGGACAGACATGATGAACAGTACATCCAAACATAGTACAAAGACTAGTACAAACAACACAACCAACACAGCAGATAACACCAACAGAGACCAATACAAAGACCAATCCAAAGATCAGCACACACAAGGGGCAAACACAGGGCTTAAATACACCGTGAAAACGAGGGAGAGGTGGAAAACAGGTGGAGACAATCAGGGGTGGAGTCATGAAACAAGGGGGCTAAACCAAAACAAACGTACATGGGCTAAACCAAAACATGAACACATGGACAGGACTGGGAGGGGCCAATCGTGACACAGATGAATCCGTAAAATAACAGAATGTTGCCTATATGAAGTGAAGGGATTGTTCTGTATATACACAAATATATTGTGCTTTACCAGAACTGTCTGTTACAGAAGGTAAAGAATTGTCTGTTAAATTTACAGAAAATTTACTGTAATTTTTTTGCCAGTACAATTTCCATTTTCTTATACATGTTTTTTTATCCTTAAAGCATTGGATATCTTCCATTGTAATGCTCTGGCTGTAATGCAGCCATTTTCAGTTTCAGCAGGTTTTGTGGCTTTTTGCCCTCAGTCTTCTTTTTGGCTAGTGAAATGTTAAGTTGGGTGACTGTCACAGAAACATTCTACGTTTTCGCCCTCAACATTTGCTTATGCAGTGTGTTTTGGGCCAATGTCAAGTCAAGCCATTGTGAAACATGAGGCTGTGAGGCATTTGAAGATGCTTCTGTTATATTCAGAATTTCTCCCACTCCAGCCATTGGCAGTGACATTGTCAATAAACACCACAGGACAAATTCCACTGGTAACAATATATGCCTATGCCAATAGTAGATAAGGTGGTCTACTTCTACATTTTCCCCCATCACTCATCAACTAATCTTCATCTATTCATCTGTTCATAATTCTTCGCTCCTGAAGTCAACAACCTTTTTATATAAGTCTTTTTAGCAAACCTGTTACATTTTGTGGTAAACTCTTATGCTGTGTTAGAGTAGCCTTCTTGATCTGTTTAGAAAAGAGGTGCAATCTTCAGTGAGATTCATAGTTTTGACTTAAAGCCAACAGTCTACACTGCAATTTCATTATCATTGTGTCATTTTAAATCATTTTAAATCAAGTGTACTGGATTACAGATCCAAAACAACAAATATGGTCTCTGTCTAATGAGTTAAGAACTACTTTCTACTAATTTCTACTACTTTGATTTGTGTTTAGCATGAACTGATGATGTTTAACCAGTGTTTACTTTATGCTAGCATTTAAATAAGTCAGTATGTATGCAATGAAAGTTGATTAGATGTCCATTCTAAAGTCATTTCTCTGAATAGCATACGCCAGAGTCTAAATATGCCAACTCACTGGGCAAGCACAGCAGCCACTGGTGCTTTGGATGAATGCCTACATTTTATAGCCCAGAGTAGGCTGTGTCTCACAGAATCAGCTTCACAAGTTATGGACATGTTTGGAGAAACAACAACAACAAACAAGTCCAGAGTTAGTTTTATTTACTCTTTCATTTGATGTACTATTCAGAGGTATTTATGTAATTTAACCTTTAAATGCCCAGGGCCTTCTGGTGGGCCCAAAGTTTTCTTACACACTTCTATAACCTGTTGGCACTGAAGTCCCTGGAGTTACTGAATATTAAGGCGTAGTATGTTATAAGGCTGGGATTTTAAGGGATGAACATACATAAGGGTGACAGATAAAAGAGAGATGTTTGGCCACCAAGAGCCTCCATTGACTCTTCCATCTAGAAGGGAAAGTTGACCTAAGCCATGCCAGCGTAACGCCCCCTACAGCATAACGCAGCCACTAGACCCCTCAGTATATGGGTCAAGCATTCAAAGGTGTGTGTCTCACATGCACTCACCCACTTTTTAGGAATATGATAAAAGATCATTCATTTGACCTGTAGACAGGTAGTGTCATATATGTGTTTCTACCCTGCAGTCCTACTGTAACATCTATCTCTATGTAGTTGTGGATGGACTGATTTTGCTGACACAGTCTGATCACGTCCTGCATGGGCAATCTCAGTCACCTGAGGGACACTTGCTCTTTACGGTTATTGATTGTGCATTTTTCACCAACAATTTCCTACCCTATTTACTCATGCCTTTCCCACAGATCTAAATACAGATGTCACTGAAGCTCCTGTAATTAAGAAATCCAGTATGTGCCCCAATAATGAATTCTCTTTCAAAGTCAGCAGATAATATCAGACAAGGATCAGATACTATCAGGTGAGCACCAGATATTTTCAGGTACATATCAAGTATTATCAGGTAATTATCAGACACTCTCACATGAGCAGCAGATGCCATCAGATAAGTATCATATACTAGTAGGTGAGCACCAGATAGTATATGGTGTGCCCCAAATATATCTGATGCTCATGAGCAAAAGAGGAATTGTATGATAATATCTGATTAGCACATGATGACATCTGATTAGCAAATAGTATCTGCTGATTGCCAAATAGTATCTGGTGCTCACTGAATAATATCTGGTGATCAACAAATAGAATCTTGCGCTCACCTGAAGGTATCTGTTACTCACCAAATATTATCTGGCGCTCACCAAATAGTATCTGGTGCTCTCCTGATAGTATGTGGTGTGCAAGAAATAGCATCTGGTGCTCACCTGATAGCATGTAGCACTCACTAAATCAGATGTGACACTCCCTGAAAGTATCTAGTGCTTACCAAATAGCATCTGGCACTTGCCAAATAGGAGCTCTTTTGATAGTATCTGGTGCTCAATAAGTAGTATCTGTCGCTCTCCTGAGAAGATCTGGTTCTTGCAAAATAGTATCTAGTTATCACTGAATCGTAGCTGGTGCTCACCAAATAGGATCCAGTGCTCACCTGATAGTATCTGGTGCGCAAGAAATAGTATCTGATGCTCACCTGATTTTTACCTAAAATATACACTACATCCTTTCAAAGGCTTGTACAACTTGAGCTGGGCCTGCTTAGTATTTTTAGAGTAGCATATCTTTTGCTTAAGCATATCATGTATCACAGATGCCTGGAAGCAGCTGC
Source organism: Pygocentrus nattereri (assembly GCF_015220715.1). Classification (NCBI taxonomy): domain Eukaryota; kingdom Metazoa; phylum Chordata; class Actinopteri; order Characiformes; family Serrasalmidae; genus Pygocentrus; species Pygocentrus nattereri. The sequence continues at coordinate 26,236,787 of NC_051231.1, read as the reverse complement.
ACTCATTATTTTTTCTTCACTCATTTATCCAAGCTTTTTATTTAATATATGACCCATCTTTATCTACTTTCACAGAGTTACACATTGAATTGCCTTTTCTTTGGATTTATATTTTCTGGCTTCTTTTGTTAATTTTTAAGGTTAAGAAATAGGGAAAAAATGTAAAAGAAGTTTTATCTTTGCATGAAACACGACTGTGCGCTACCTCTCCTCTACCTCTCTACCATCTCCTCTTCTACTTACAGACAAATGTAGTATTGACTGGAAGTTCAGAACCAGGAGGGAAAAATAATTAACAGAGAATTAGGCCATGTATTTGTTCCTGCTGGCACTAACTATGACTTCTAAAGGTTAAAAACTTTTCAAATAAAAAAAAAAAATCTTTTACTTTTTGGCCAGCTCGCTCAGTGGGGACAATGGTGAGTAAATCTGGCGAAGCCGGAGATTACGCACTCGGAAGCAGCAAGAGCAGATCCCATGCAGCTGCTACATTGGCAGATGGAAAAACGGCACAGCAAGGTTCTTCAGAGTCATCTAAAAAGAGAGAATTATGGGCTAATCTCTGCGGAGGTCCTTTTGGAAAAAGATTGATTTCAGTTTTAGCGGAGATTTCAAGACAGTGGACGTTTTTTTGTGTTTTGTTTCTTTTTTTCCCCGAGTTTTTCATAGTGGTGATCTTTGGCTGGCACTGCTGTATAAATGAGTCATGGCTGGGTGTTTAAATGCTACATGGAGATAAGGTAAAAGCCTCTCCTCTCAACACGAAAGCCTCAGTGGCCTTTCCATCTCCGCAGAGAGGCTAATCAAATGGAAGAGCCCAAGGCCCTGTGAGCTTTTTGGCTGCAAGAACTCTCTTTTTTTTTTTTATGCTTTTTTCATTTGCCTTGGTAAGCATGTGTTTATAGAGGAGCCATCGAGGGACCTGCGAAGAGAAGCTAGAAGTGAAGGTGAATAAATTTGGATCTGAAAACGAGCTGCGAATCTGATGAAGTTCGCAGCAAATTTACAAAGACCAAGGACTTGAAGCTTTAACACCTAAGCCTCAAGCATATTTAAGTGCTATTGTGCTATTATGTAATTTCTTCTATTATTCTGTTATCTATTACTCACCCATCAAATACCCAAAGTTCTGCTTTTTGGTGTCAAAGTGAAATGTCTCAAAGTACCCAAAGTACAGAGAATGAGCAGGAAGAGAAAAGGAGGATATTAAACGAAGAAGTGAAACTTTGCAGGTGTTGGAGGGAAAAAGTGTGAGGCACACGTAGAAAGGAAAGTGCTTGACTCACTTCGTGGTATATGGATTTATTGAAATGTATCACCTCTCCTGAAAGGGCCCTCCAGCACACAAGCATTATCCTACGCTCTCTCTCAGATCCATATCATATTATAAGTAATGGAGTGGGAGGCTAGGTGGGGGCGGCTAGCTGAAGACATTATTCAAGTCTAACAGCAGGTGTGTGTGTATGCAGGAGACGGATAGACAATGGGGAGAATATTTGCTGCTCGTTTGGATTTGGAGGACTGCTGTGGTGTGGTTTAAGGAGCTTTTCTTTATCAGGGACATATGCGTGATCATAATCTTTGTGGAAGTTGTTGATTTCCCACTGGTAGCACTCTAATTTGCTTGGTGCAATCATAGCAGAAGTGCTGTCATGAATTAAACGCATCACCATTTGGCGTCAGAACTGCTGGTTGTTCAATGCCAGCAAACCGAATCACGTACTAAACTGAAAAATGCAGCAATGTCTTGAATGAAACACTCCTTATAGCTTCAGTGCCAATGGGCGGAGCTACACTGAGAGAATCAGTGGCTGCACAGTGCTGTGCTGAAATCAGAGAACACTGTTCAATTGATCAATTTCCACTCAAAATGGTCATAAAGTACAAGTCATTTTCCGTTGCCAGGCAAAAAAAACGACTCAACGACTAAATATGATATTAAGTATATTAATGTCCAGCTTTGCCATTATTACAGCTTTCATCCTTTTTGGGACACTCTTAAAAGATATCCAGGGATATTTATGCGCACCTCCAAAGACCAGCCTTAGAAGTTGGCTGCATTTTCTGCTTCTCACAATCCAAGTAATCATAAACACATTCAGTGATGTTGAGGTCTCGGCCCTGGAGTAACTGGAAATTGAAGGGTCTGAAGTCTTTGACAGTATGCAAATAAATGCATTGTTTTTGTGACATCACAAAACAATGAAGCCGTTTTTGCAGCTATTTTCAATAAACGGAGTGTATAAACTGGCAAAAGAAGGTTTAAAACATGAACATTATTAGTTTTATTGGTTCAAAGTCTTTTTAGGTAGAAGGGACATGGCATATATTTTTAGGGAAAAATCTGGTGCACACCATATACTATCTAAAAAACTATATATACACATACATTTTTTTCTTGATAGTATCAGGTGCTTACCACATAGTAACTAGTGCTGGTCACATAGTAGTTGGTGCTCACTTGATATTATTGTGTGCTTACCACGTAGTATCTGGTGCTCACTTGGCAGTATTGGGTGCTCACTACATAGGATTTAGTGCTCACCACATAATATCTGGCACTCGATTGCATTGGAAGCTCACCTGATAGTATCAGGTGCTCACCACATAGTGTTTGGTACTCACCACATAATATCTGGTGCTCACTTGATAGTATAGTAGATAGGATAGTAGATTTTTACCAAAAAAAAAATACACCTCGTCCCTTCAGGGGCTCTGTATAAAAGAAGCAAGGCACTTTTTACACTTTCTTTCATGAAATCGGGCTAATGTCTCGACGAGTGCTAGACTTATCAGTGATTTCAAATAAACCCATTCATGCTTGCTCAGTTAAATATGACATCCATAATGGTGGAACTGGGCCCCAATGAAAACAAGAAAACTGAAAACATCCAACATCCATTCCTGGAGTTAGTGATGCTGGGGAGATAAGATGTCTATTTAGGGGCTGAATATGACCTCTGTATCAACAAATGAAAAGCTTGATTTGGACAGATGATGCCATTTTCTCTTCAGGCCTATTAAGCTACCGCTATGCTCACTCGCTCCAATTTCACAATGACAATAGGATGCGGCAACACGTCGCCTTTTTTTTAATAAAAGGGTAATTTCTGATAACATCTCTAATGTCCTCTGTGGCCCAGGCGAGGGCTGATGGATGAAAGGCCCAAATGGAGAGACCACTCGGCGCAAGAGTTCGTTTCCCCATTGTGAGGATGCTAACGCAGTGATCCAGCCCAGCACAATTACAGCAATTATGACAGATGAAAGTTGATTACAGTTTGCAGAGCTTACAGAATCCTCCTCGTAGCATTTACTGAGAAAAGAACGGAATTCTAACCTGTCGACTTTGTTCAGCCATGCTATCAAACTACCATGACTTGATCTAATATCTTCTGACTGTATGCTCCTGTGCAAATGAAAAATGGACCAAGTCCAAAATATAATGGTTTTTACTTTTGGTCTTGGCTTGGTCAGAGTGAGAACATCTGGTCTCACATCAAACAATTTGAAAAAAAAAAGTTTACGCTTTTCAACTGTTTGGAACCCTCAGTGCTGGCTGGAACAATGCTGGCTTTGTTTTCTGTAAAAGGCTGCAAGTTTACTTACAAGGCTTCAACATTTAAAGAAATCAAAGGTAAAAACTGCACCATACTAAGATACTTCATCTGTTTCTATAATGCCTTGCCAGTTTTTGCACAGGAGTGTACAGTTGTGTGCAAAAGAGCCTCTACTAAAATTGTATATTTTGTTTTGTTGAAAATTGAAAATAAGTTGACACATCCTGTACAGAATGATGCCTAATTACTGCTTATTTGTACCAAAATAATAACAAAAAAGGCACATTTTATATTCTATTTTCAGTTTTTTACAGTCTGTTAAACTCAACAAACAGATAGAAATTGTATACTAAATTCTGCAGAAAAAAAGTCATATTTAATTTTTTGTCTTTTGAATACAACAGTAGTTAATAAGGTGTTATTTAATACTCCGTATTATTATAATAATTTGTATTTTTTTATAAAGAAATTTGAAAGGGGCTGCATCCTACATATGATATGATATTTATGTGGCTTTATGTGCCATAATGTACCATTTTCCAACCTCTAATGATCTCTTCGAAATGAAAGCATTCATGTATTTGTTTGCTTGTTTGTTTGTTTTGCTGTAAAGGGGATTCCATCAATTGTGCTAAATTTCTGCATGTGAAAACAATAAATGTGAAATTTACCATTCTTGAAAAATCTTGGTTTACATCTTAACCATTGAATCAAGAATTTTGATAGAACATTTCCAGAATTCTCATTTAAGGCTGATGCATGTAAAAGATATGTGGTCTGATTTACTGCATTGGGCCTCATTCAGAGAGCAGTGCTGGCTGAAACACTCCTTATAACTTCAGTGCAAAGGGGCGGAGCTAAAGTACTGTAGGCTGAAAAGGTGAAGGGGAAATGCATTGGCTTTAATTTAATCAGATAAACAATGACTACAATACCATTGTATATATGGACCATATGGACTGTGGAGTGAACAGTACATTTTAAAACTTTATATGGAATGTGGTTTTTAATATAGATGCAGTTATCTATACTACAGCTGTAGAAGAATGGCCTTTTATGGGACTATTGTTTCAGACAAGCCACTAAAATGGCAAATGTGATTCAATACAAATGACCCAACACTGAAATGAATGCAAGCCTATGTTTCATTATGCATATTAATTAGTCACCGAAATGGGCAGTCTGGTTATATACAAATGATCTAACATTACTATGGACACAAGCCTATGTTTCATTATGCATGTCCTCTTTTGCCGGCTTTTGTGTCAGTGACACGCCATTGGCTATCACAGCCGTTCTCCACCCAGCATACTTTTATTTTAATCTCTCCATATCTGTGGTTGAAGTCGAGAATTCTGCGGCCATCTGCCTGCAGCTACAAATACCGTGTAAAGTTCTGTTTGACCGTGAGCAAGATGCCATGCTTAATATTGCACTGGCATCAGCATTCTCCTTCAGTGCCAAAGCTCATTAGCAAACCACCAGCTCCGTTCACACTGAGAATTACTGCCTGGATCAGCTCAATTGACTTAGCTTTCTCTAAAAGTGATGCAAAGCACTGTAGGTTCTACACATCAGAGGTTGAAGTTGTACAAATCAGCTTTGCACTATCAGTTGAGAAGAGACACCAGATTGTTTTGCTAATGTGTTACTTATCCTACATTATTGTTATTATCATTTTGATGCATTTTTCATGCCTTTTCTAACACATTATGTGTTTATTATGCCAAGATGTCTATTTGTATCTTGTGCTTGACCCTGATCTTCACATCTGAGCAGAATTTGTATTGTTAATAATCAAGCCAGTCGTTTTTCCAGATGTCTACACTTCTTTCCTCATTGATGCTCATGACAGATATCGCCGTCCTCCTTGCATCGCTTTGTGCTTTGTGCCCACCTGCTGTTTACTTAGCCGTAATTGGCAAACGGTGATGACAGGGGCTAAGCCCGCATTCATGAGCCAGTGACCTCAAATCTCTGCCTTTCTGCAATAATGAGTAGCTCTGGCCAAGCAAATGTACTGCAATAATGGCAATTTGCAGGCTGCTTATTTGTATTATTAAATTCAAGGGGCGCTCAAATATCTAGCCCTGTTCATTATTATTAGGTTTGTTATGCTAATAACACAGGGACCAATTAAACTGGCTCATTTCCATCAGAATTCTCTCCCAGCGATAGCAGCTATATTTTCCATGGACAAGGCTGAGTAAATATGCCGCGCCACTGACAGCTGTCAGAATTAGAAAATATTCACAAGTAAAAATAAAAAGCCCTTGAGGTGGAAAGAGGCATTTTAATGAATGACTAGTTTTCCTCAGCAATAACACGTTTCCCGTTTCTGTCTTCGGATACATACATGGATAGAGGACCTAGATGAGTGATTATTTGGGCATATTTCCGAAGGAAATATAGCAGTACTCTTCATTTTAGAGACAAAATATTATGTGCCACAGCATAGTCCCAAAGCAAAAAATATTAAAAAGAAAAATGGAATGAAAGCATAGCTGCAAGTGGCAATCATAGGGGTCCAAGCATCCTCTGTCAAGCTTTGTAATTAATATTATGGCATGCCCCTGTAGGTAAAAGACTCTTGTTGAACACATCAAACAATATACATTGACGGTTCATGATTTATAGCTTGTTTGAAAAACATAGGACTATTCTCAGTTCTCAGTATTCAAATGGCCTCAACAAAGTGTTGAGGTTAACCATTTAATTTACTATCTGAAACCACCAACGAAAATCTCATAATGGTAAAATATTGGTGGGTGGCAGTAAATTCCTTGCATGTACCTCTCCACCCTCTGTTTTAACAAATACACTTTATTCTAAAATCTATCACAAAAGTGTTATGAAACCATGTCTCAGGCATTAAGCAGCATATTTGCAACCATTTTTTTGTAATAACTTTCTCTGAGGAGATTTTTAAAGGCTCTAAGCTTTTCAAATGTCTGGTTCCGATCACCACCACTGTGATCAATTCTGCAGAAATGTGGAAATTTAGAAAAATCATTGGAGCTCAGAAGCCAATTCGTTTGAGAACGCTATCAGTGTAGTGGCTTAGGACTACTGTACATTAGTAGGTTTCACATATTATGCATATTAGCTGTCTGGAATATCATTATGGTAGTAGAGCATGGTCCTCAAGGCTTTTAAGCAATGGATTCTGTGGAGAAAAAGAATTTTAAATCTGTGACTCATGGTCCAAGAGATATGGGCCAAAATGCTGTACTACAATCGGGCCAAGCAATCCAATTAATTTGCCTGAGTGTGGATGTTTGTGTGTGGGAGGGGAGGGTGTGGCACTTTTCCACCAAATGTGGTGTTCCTACATCCCACAGAATCTGCTGCCCTGTTTAGTGCAGAATCAGATGAATAATGAGAGGAAATAACTCATCAGTTTCAGCGCAAGAGCTTAACGAAACAATAAAGCCTCATGGACTCCAAACTTACCTCAAACTTAAAATGTAATATGTATGTGTGGACCAAATGTAGGATATGAATCAATTCATAAAACATAGGTTGCTGAATGGTTCTTTGGCTTGGATCTATAGTTTTCAGGAAAACTTTAATTGGAATAGAATAGGGCTGCCCAAAGTGTGGCCTTCTTTTCATCACTTACATGCGGTGCATTTCATTGTAGGTACATGTGTACAAAATGCTGCAACGTTAACATTGTTTCTCAATTATTTTCGGTTAGATATTTAAGTTACATAGGTTACTAACATATTGAACTGTAGGACCTATACTTAGTTTGCTTCATGCTTTATTAGCATGTAAGCTAGATGTCAGAGGGTCATTTAGTGGAGCAATACCCCACCAATCAATCATCATGCCCTGCTAAAACCTTTACTTTTCATACATGCTTATATAGCGGTTGCTGGCAAAAAAACAAAACAAAAGAAAAACATAGTAAAACTACTATTTATTCAACTTATGAAAATTATTTCTAAAGAATCTCAGTGGCAAAATAAAGTATAATCTTATAAAACACACATTTAACTCGGAAACCTTCTTTATTTGTATACTGTTTTGTTTCTTGGCCCTCAGCCCATCTCAAGCACTGCACTTTGGCTGCCCAAGACATAATGTGTGGGCAACTCGCAACAAAAACTTTAAATTCCTTGAAGGTTTAAGAGGTATTTCACCCATGCGCATCTAATTTACAGAAACACTTTTTTAGTGACCCATCAACTGAAAGGTTTTTGTGGACTCAAAGAGGTTCCTCTGTGGCCTCGCTCCAAAAAACCCTTCCAGCACCTTTATTTTCATGCCAAAGTAGACTATTTAACAAAACATCTCTAAAATAATTATGCCTATGAATACAACAAATATTTCTGCCAGTTGGCTTCCATCTGGACATCTCTATTTCAGACTAGCTCAGAGTTACCACACACTTTTAGAGCCAGGAACAAGCAAAGCTGGCCCCCCAAAAAAGTGATGCGTAGGTACTTCTGAGCAATTGGACTGACACCCCCTCCCCTCCCTGCCCAAAAGACCAGAGCAGAGGGGAAGGCTCTTATGATTGGAGTCACACATGAGAGGTGATGGTGGGGGCCTCATCTGCTGAACAGCCCTGTAAGAGGCTGCGAGGGCTGATAGCAGAAGAGTGGGCCATTTTCCAATCAGCCGATCTCCTGACTGAAGAGGGGCCCAGGCCCAGCCTGAAGAGTTCTGTTTTCTGGCCAACGAGCCTGCAAGCATCCATCCAAAACATCCATCAGCCACGGCATCATTTTCTAAAATGAATCTATCAGCTCAAAAAAAAAGGGTGTGAGAGTGGATGCGTGTTAGTGCATTGCTCTGTGTGGTATTGCTGGTATAGTGTACAGTGTTTTAACTTCTATCCTTCCAATCTTAAAACCAGCCAGATACAGCTGAGTTCTCACAACAAAAGCTGTATCCAAACATCACTGACATTATGTTCCCCTTCAAAGAAACACTAACATTTACACAAGCAAGTACCCAAAATCAACTTCAATTGTGTTCTCATGCACCACTAAAATAGCTAAATGAGCTACTGAGACTAGATGTGAGATAATCTACTTGCATTTTAATAGAAATTAAACTCAAACAAGGTGGTTCTTTAGTATAGAGAGCAGTTTTATAAGAACCATGATCACTTAAGGAACCATTTGCATGCTTAAAGCATTCTGTGCATGGTGAAATTGGTTCTTCAGATTCATGCAGAATGCGTTGTATATGGTTCTACATAGAACGGGTTCTATATACTAACACAGAGTGTTCTTCTATAGGTACAATGTCATGCCTGCAACAATTTTAACATATTTCCCAATATGTTCAATTTAGTAAATTAGCAGTAATTATGCTTAAAAAGAGCAGAAGTTGTGGGCTGGAGGTTAGAGAACCAGCCTTGGTCGCCGGTTTGATCCCCTGACCTGACAGTACATGACTGAGGTACCCTTGAGCAAGGCACCTAACTCCCAACTGCTCCCCGGGCACTGTGGATAGGGCTTCCCACCGCTCCGGGCAAGTGTGCTCACTGCCCCCTACTGTGTGTCTTCAATTGTGTGTATGTGGTGTTATCACTGCATGGATGTGTTAAATTGTGGAGGTGAAATTTCCCCATTGTGGGACTAATAAGGGTCACTTAATCTTTAATCAGAAATCTGTTCTCTGTAGAGAAATTACAAAAACATACAATTTGACCAGAGCACCCAAACTTTTGCATATGACTGTACACAGTTGTCAAATGTTCAAATGATTAATTGTGAGTAATTACATTCTTTTGTGGGGTTAATAAGTACTGCAATAAGTAATTGTCTTATTTGCTCAAATTAGCTCATATACATATATATGAGCCACTTTATTAGGTACACCTGTTGCTTGTTAACACAAATAGCTGATCAGCCAATCACATGGCCGCAACTCAGTGCATTTAGGCATGTAGAGGTGGTCAAGACAACTTGCTGAAGTGCAGACCGAGCATCAGAATGGGGAAGAAAGGGGATTTAAGTGACTTTGAACGTGGCATGGTTGTTGGTGTCAGACGGGCTGGTCTGAGTATTTCAGAAACTGCTGATCTACTGGGATTTTCACACACAACCATCTCTAGGGTTTACAGAGAATGGTCCGAAAAAGAGAAAATATCCAGTGAGCGGCAGTTGTGTGGACGAAAATGTCTTCTTGATGTTAGAGGTCATAGGAGAATGGGCAGACTGGTTCGAGATGATAGAAAGGGAACAGTAACTCAAATAACCAACCAAAATCTCTGAGGAACGTTTCCAACACCTTGTTGAAAGTGTGCCAAGAAGAATTAAGGCAGTTCTGAAGGCAAAAGGGGGTCCAACCTTTTACTAGCAAGGTGTACCTAATAAAGTGGAGAGTTAAAAGCAGCGCATTTCAGTTATAGCTATATTAAAGGACAGTATTAGTGTACAATGTATGAACTGTGAAAATATTGGTGGTATGGGAAGATTGTCTTAAGAATATATTTATTACTTTAGGAAATTCAGGTCCATGTTTTTGTCTTCCTGTGAATGCAGATGTATTTTTTCAAACACACCAAAAATCAATAAGACTGTAATTTTGCAGATAAGTATCATATCTTTTCAGGACAAGCAGTTGCCAGTGTTCTTGCAATATTAATGTTCTTCCCCAATATTTTCAAAGAAGAATATTAAAACATCACTAACACTGTGGGACATACACTTAGCTAATCCATTATAAGTGCACAGGCCCAGCCTGTCAGGGGTTCATTAAATGCCCCAACAATCTTCATGCCCCCACTACTTTTATAAATGCTTATATATTTGATACAAAACATAGTGAACATAATGGGTGCATTATAGGGATGATTTGTATGTTGTGGACAGATAATTGATAAGATTTCCTAAAGGAGTGATTTACTATAAAAGTGTCTCTCCTGTTGATTTTCTTCTGAATAAGTGGCTTCTTTGGACAGATCCACAGCAAATATATCCCCTTGTATTTTCTGCAGCTGTGGACACGCTGAAGTTTTGTAATTGTATTATACATTGTCATGTAATTGTCTGCATGAGTAATTCATTGTATCAACAGCTCAGTTCTAAATACGGCTGTCATGGTGCTAATGAACACTGACAAGATCATTGAAGAGGTGTTATTATGTTTAGAGAATGCTGTGATTTTGCCATGAAATGAAAGTTCTTCTGTGTTTCTTCATCAAGAAATGGAACATGCTCACTTATTACTCTGGTTTCATTGACTTACATTAAAGGTAAAGTAGGTTTTTCCTTCTCCTGTAAAGTTACCATTATATATATATATATATATATATATATATAGATAGATATAAACTCATGTAAAAGTACCTATGCACTTTTTCTTTTGCTCACATTTTTTACCTGCTTGACATGAACCTGTACAATTTGTTTTTGATCTGACCCAGCGATAGACCCATTGCCCCCTCACATGGCCAACTGTTCACTGTTCTCTCTCCTAGTCACGCATTCTGACAGACAACTACTTATAGCCAGGCATGTTCAAATACAGGGCTACACGGGAATTTGAAATGGGAACGGCTCACCGGAGGGACACCTGAAATCTAAAGGAGCCTTCTGGTCAAAATCAATTTTGCCATGTACGACAAAGACAAAGTCCCCATAGAAAAGTGCCATGATATAAATGACAAGTGATGAGCAAGCTTCTGTCTGAACATGACAGATGAGCTAACGCCAAGAGACCCTCCATGACAGCTGCTCTCAAACACGTCAAAGGGAAAAAAAAATACACATAGGGGAATAAATGGGCTGGACCCCTTCCTAGATTGAATTTGCTCCAAAAGAACACGTAACAGGAACCTACGGCAGGAGAGGAAAGTTCTGACAGTGCTGTGTGGGTGGCTGCCTTGAGCATTAGGCCTGTCAAAATAAGATAAAAAAGCAGGTGCATGTAATATGAAGGCATATATCTAATTTATCGCATTGAATATGACAGTTGCTTTTCAAGGCGCATTACAATTGAAATAAAAATAGGAAATCAATGTAATACAGATAATGTATTTGCATATTTACTCAGACATTGTGAAAGTTTTCCAGTCACTGAAATAGTGAAATAGAAGTCAGGCTTCATGTGATCTGCATCAAAGTACTAACATTTCAGTCCACAAAAAGAGAGTAAAATTTTATTTGAAGGCTTTGTACAAAGGTCCTACACAACACATGAATAAGCACTGAATAACATAGTTATAAACCCACATTGGAGTATTTATGACAAGCTTATGCTAGTAGATGACATGAGATATTCTATGAAGTATATGACATTGCACTGACATAAGAGACCTAAAACTAAAGTGATGGACCGTCATTGCATTTATAACAATATTATAAAGTGTCATTCCCAAGTAATAGAGACTTAGAAGGGAGTGTGCTATGACAGCTTTATGTAGGTAGCCTTACGAAAAAGAGCATAGTGTGGCATTCACTGATCTGAGCCAGTGTAGAATGAAGACACAGTAACCTAGAGAATGCTATGTTATGGGCAAACAGACTTTTCTGCAAAAAAAAAGGACTTTCAAGTGTGCCATCAATTTCACCCATTTTTATTTGGTTCTCTCTGAAAGCTTAAAAAGATTAAACTTGTAGACCCTGTGAAATGGAATGTGTGCACAGAGTTATAAAGTGGCAATCTGTCTGAAGTGTTTTAGCACTTCGTCTCTGTGCAGTGGGCTCTTTTGTGTTTTTTTCTACCCGCAGTCGGTGTGATAGATTGTGTGACTGCGCAATAGTGCAGCCCAAACTCTAAAGGGCCAATTACCTTTAATGGCTGCATTACAGAAAAGACAACAGCAGAACTGCCGAGTGATTGCCTTAAACATTTTCGCGGGTTTATGCAATGACTTTCACTCCATGCAGTCCCTGAAGTTAAAAAACAAATCTGAAGGTATGGTTATTAAGGCTGTATATTTATTTATTTCGAGGAAATTAGGCATGAATCAGCGCTTTTAAAAATAAAGGTGCCAGCAAGGGTTCCTTCTAGACATGCCGTTGAAGAACCACGCTCGGTTCCCTAAAGCAGAGAGGTGGTGGAAGGATCAAGAAAACTCCAAAGGCCCTAAAGACTCTCATGAGTCATGAGATTTCAAGACTGAATTTAATTTGAAATGCTTCATTTTTTAAATATTAACTAAAGACTAGTACCAACAGCAATGCATCGTGCATCTATCTACCTATCTTGTCACCCCTCATATGGACCCCCCATAAATGTTCAGTAGTTCAATGGTGAAGCCCACTCACAGTCTGTAAAAACAATGAGAATTTGTTCTTAAAGTCAAATGATTGCACCAGGCTCTCAACAATGCCAGGAAACAGTGTTGCCCAGGAAGGTAAACAGGATAGACTAGCACTGTTAATAGAAAGGCAATGTAAGCAACAGTAACTGCAGCTGTCTATGATGCAACAGAGCTGTCTAAGCAGAATGTGTCCTATTGCACATTTATAGCATTTTCAAAGTTTTCTCTAATAAATCAATAGTGCAACATACAACTATACCCCTGTTTTTGCATTCAGTTGTCATGTCGTCTCAACCACTAGTATAAAAGTTTAATTTTGAAAGTAAAAAAAGTTGAGAATGAAAGAGAGATAGAAAGTGCTCTGGTGTCTGTTATATACACTAAGGATGCTCTCTAGCCTCCCATTCAAAGTCCAAAACCATGCTCAAAAAAAGAGCATTGAGTCTTAAAAAACTTAGATAACATATGAATCACTGGAACATCCCCATTATTCTTTGAACCAGGCCTATAGCTGGATATATGATTATGTTTCTGGACTTTCAATAATATATCTATCCTATATTAGTCACAAACAGCATTACGTTTGGTTTCTTAACACAAGGATCTTTGGTCAACACTGTTGAGAAGCAACAAACATTACATTTTTGGCCAACTGCATACAATATATTGACTTACTGTAAAAATGAGCTCAGCTTGGCGTAAAATCGACCACTCTGCTTTTCCTGAGATAACTCAACTTGAGGACAATTGAGTTCACTCAAGCTTCTTACTTTAGTCAAATTTTGAATGTGTCTTTGCGCAGTTTCCCCACTAGCTGGGGGTCTTTCTATCACTCCATCCCGCTAAGCATTTTATCTCTTGAGCTGCCGGAAATGGACAGCTGTGGCATCAGTGGGGTTCAAACTCATAATCTCCTGATGTTTGGGTGACTCTAACTCTCAATCTCCATCTATATTTAACAAAAAATTACATTAACATTTAAGGGCAGAGAAATCTGAGTAATTTTCCAGGGCTTGTGAGCAGTTTGATGGACTAAGCATTCACCACCACCAGGAGGTTGTGAGTTTGAACTCCAATGATGCCACAGCTGTCCATAACTGGGAGGCTAAGAGGAGAAAATGTGTGGTCAGATTGCAGAACCAAAAAATAAGAGTTTTGACTAAACAAAGGAGCTTGAGTTGGGTGAACCGTTACAGTATGAAATACTTCACAGCTTATATACAAAAAAAGTTTCTTTAATGGGGCATTACTTTTTGCATTTTTCTTCATCCATGCTTTCTCACTACAATACCCAGCATGTATTACACAAATGCATCATGGAAACCCCCTGGCAATAAACAAGTGCACTGGTGAAGAGGCTAATGATAGTCAGGTTCCTAGCAGTAATGCCAGCTTTCTAGTTCAAACAACCCATCCTCAAGTATCCACCACAAAGAGCTTGTTGATTTTCAAAAAATTCTCCCCATCTTCACAAAGCATCCTCTGAAGGGAACCGAGAGCAGTATTTCCATGGCATGTTTCCTATTTCACCACCTTTTTTTATAGTGCATGTGTTGGAAGCCGTTATTGGTATGGAATAAGAAAGATATCTAATATAAGATGGACTTTCGCAGTGTTGAATTCTTACGTCTGACAACAAGACATGGCTTTGCACCTTTTCGATCAATGCAACACAATTACTCAAAATGAGGGAACCCAGAATTGCAGCATCTTATGTGTACTATCCAGTTCATTTTAGATTCTAGGGGGGAAGCCATGGGTAGTGAAGGCTTGAAACCACAGTAAAACCTCTGTTCCTCTTCAAAAACACCCCCAGAGAGCATATCCAATCTCTCTTTTGTGAAAACCTTTGTAAACAAGGCAAACTATACCCCTGACTGCTGTGTTTATGTTGGTGTCCACACCTACGCTGGTATTCATGGAAACTATATGTGATGCTTTCTAACTTTGGAAAGCATAAATGCCTCCTCACCTGTGGTTATACCCTTCCTGTGGGGAACTGTTATGATACTGACACTGCTGACTTGTGAGGATCTTTGGTCAAGTAGTGTTTATCAGTAATCACAATTATCAGGCTACCTGTAAAGTGTCAAGTGACCAATTTTACTTTATGTAACAACATGTTTCGTGAACTTTGTAAACTTCGGAGTCTCTGCTTTCTCAGCCTTAGAGTTGCATATATTTTGCATATCATGCAGATGTTGCAGGTATTGGCTCTTCAAGGGGTCAGCAAAGGCCATACAATTTGTATGCAAATGCAAAAGCATAGGTTAAAGCCTCACTGACTCATCCCACTGCACCTAGATATGCTACTGTAATCCATGCATAGATTCATATTTCAGCTAAATATGTTGCCCTTGATGAACCCCTTTCTTGGCCTGTGAGGGACATAGCAGCCTCGTTTTGTTTTGCTTTCTATTTATTATTCGTTAAATAGTTTTAAAAAATGATTTAATCCTTCATTCTGTTGAAAGCAGGCCATAAAAAGGCCATTCTTAAAGGTAAAGGTGGCAAAATAAAAGGGTTCTTCAGACTGACATCACTGAAGAACCCATTTTGGCCCCAATGGATGTTTTTTATGCAGCCAAAAGTTTCTTTTTCTTCTGATGGATCAATTTTATTTTTTAATTTCTTAAAATTTCCGTACAATTTGTATTCACTGTGCTTAACACAATTAATAAAATGTGTCATAACTTTTGCACAGGCAACACATTTTATGCTTTATTTCCATAATGGTATCAGTAAATGAACAGTAACTGTAAAATGTGCAGATGAATGTTTGCTGTAGTGGATGTCTTAACTTATTGTTATATAGAAACTTTATGTCATTTGACTTGGGGTGCACACACCTGTTAAAAGAAGATTAGAGACTCAACATTTTTTGTTACTTAATTTCCAATTAAAACATCCACTACTTACTACTATCTATGGGGGGAAGAAAGAAAAACAAAAATTACATACATTTGCCAAATAATATCACAGGCCAGCGATTCATTTTTATTCTATTTGAAAGACTTGTTTTCAGTTTTTTTTAAAGAAACCTGCAGGTTCACCTCCAAAGTTCAGTCTTAGAAGTTGGTTGTATGTTTGCTTCTCCCGATATAAGTAATCGATTACATTCAGTGAGTGTGTTTACATGCACTCCAATCATAATCGAATTCCTGCAGTTATCTGAATGTTCAAATGGTCGTGGAAACAGCACACTCCGGTTTCTTAGATCCGTGTAAGGTCTACAAATCCGATTAAGAAATCTAATAAAGAGAGCTGGATTTTCTGAGCACATGTGGATTTCTTTCAGATTTCTAAGTCTGAACATGTGTGAAAACAGACCGTGGGACCAGAAATAAGCGAGCAGAGTTGCCATGAGACAGCAAAAAACACTTTTGGAGTGATGCTGAAACCAAATACATGCTTAACAAAATGAAAGATTTAAATAAATAAATATATATATATATATATATATATATATATATATATATATATGACGGATGTTCATATTTTCAGGCAAAGTGGCTTAAAAAGCCGTATGACGTTCAAATTTTACTTTATGTTTACATCACGTCTAATTCTGTGAGTTTATTGGCTGTTCTGTAAACCCGCAGTTTCCTATTATCTGACCACCCACGTGCATGTAAGAATGTTGATCGGATTATTGATCAAATCTGAGTTTCTGCAGCTATTGGACTGTTAAATGAGTGTAAATGCACTCAGTGAAGTTGAGGTCTAGATCCTGGAGTGGTCGGTTTAGCATCTTCTTTGTTTGATATGCAAATCCTTTTTGTCTTCTACCCTTTCTCAGTAACAGCTTCTTGATGGCTAGTCATCCATTTAGGCCCATAGCGCCAAGGTATCTTTTCACCCTTTCACATCACTGGGGTGGTACTTTAAAGGGTATGTCTTCAATACCTGTAGTTATGAAGCATAATTACAGCACTTTCCTTTGCAGTAAGGTTTTATAAGGATATAAAAAGGCATAAACAATCACCTCTTCCTCAGGATAAAAGCAATTTTAAGGTACACAAGTGGACCACCAGACTATTTTTGTAACATTGAGGGGTAGATTTACATTGTTTGTACCTTGACAAACCTGTGCAATACCTCTTAGAAATGTCTCCTGAAAATTGAGAAACTTGTAGATAATGGTCATTTCAACTGGAAATGAAATAAATAAAGGGTGGTCTGTTTGCACAGAAGTGAGTATATCCATACTGTCATTGGGGAGCAGGTGCTTTGGTGTTTGCAAGGTTAGGCTGTTGGGCTAAAAGGTGTAATAATCTCCTGGTTTTTTGCCATTTTGATCCAAGGCCTAACAAACATGTGATAGCTGCAGCATAATATTGTAAACATTATGCGCTGGCACTACAAATTCACAAACTCTCTTCTCCAGGAACGTTAGATAGGCTTTTGGGACGCTGACAGAAAAGTAGCATGTCTTATTATTATTTCTTTTTCCCCCTCTGAATGCAAAATCATATAAAAATGGAGGTCAATGGGAGTGAATATTCCAGCTTCACTTTGCATGCTGATTCATTTCCCCCTCCCCCTAAACTCCCACCCAGCCTCAACAGCTTCCTCCCTATAAAAGAATTCAATTTGTGGCGAGATAGACGCTAGGGGCCCGAAATAATCATGCTTGTTCCGAAGCCCTTAAGCTCATGTTATGACGAAGGCAAACTGTCAAGCGCTAAACAGAAAAACATTATGGTCTTTCTTTTCGGAAAATGCACCTGTCATTTCGTATAGGGGACATACGTATCTCGCGGCCGGCCACAAAACACTATCTGTCGCTTTCACTCTCCTAACACATATCTCTTAAAGCACCGAGAAATAAGGCACTATATTGCCTGCTATTCGGGTCATGGCTCCTCGCTGGCAGGGATTCTGAGCAGCACCGTTTCCCTGGCTCTCTCTCGCTCGCACTCTCTCTCTCTTTCACCGGGGGGACCGAGGGGGTTGAGCGCAATCCGTGATTACAGGGATTAGATTGGCTTAAAACCAAAGGGTGCCCAAACACTTTACTCTGAAGGGCAACACTCATGCAATTTCAAATCTCACCGGACAGGGTGTTTCAAATGGCAAGCTGGAGGTAGGGGGTAGGAAGTGGTGGTGTTTGGGGGGGTTGTTGGGGGGGAGGAAAAAAAAAAGATCTGGCATGGACGGAGAGTGATTTTGCTGTGAGCACAGCCAAGTCGACTGTGAATAATGTCGTTTGGAAGTCCGGGACAACGGAGCGTTCTGGAATGCGGCCGAGGAAACTGCCCTGCGAGCCCCAGATGAACTTTCAAAAACTCGCTAAAGTCAATGGTGCGTTTAGGCTCTTAATTAAAGCAAAGCACACACTTCTAATTAGACTAATTCTGAGTATTAATTTGAGGGGTCGTTAAGGCGCAGGAGACTAATCTCTATCAAGCCCCCGAAAAGCCATTTAGTGCAACTGGTTATGTGCATCAGAGCGTAATGGAAGATACTTTGCGGTGGAGGATTGCCTTCTAACCCTCCGTTGCTATGATAGAATTTCACAGACAAGAGATTTGTCTAAAACACACAGACCATAACATGGGGTGTGCTGAGGCATGGGAACAATCCCAAGCAAATCTTGGCCTGGCAATATATGCAGGTGACACCATGCAATGGGCTCATAAGACGTTTGACAATTACGGGCTTAAATCGCCTTGCTTAACAATCATCTCCGCTAACAATCCAACGGCGATTAATAAGGAGCTGACATGCATCTTGCTTTCATCTCTCCATGGTCAGGAATGAAGATACGTCTAACGAGACACAGCTACCATGGCGAAGGGCAAAAGAGCCATCAGTATGTGTCTGCAGCTCCTATCCTGGTGCTATTTTGGATCCTTTGGCTGCCAGTCCCTCAGTAGGCAGCCTATTGTAATCAGTCTCATTAACAGAGCTCACCTGTTTCCTTAACCATGCCAGGCCTGATTAAGATTCAGTCAGGCTTTGAAAACAGGCTAGTTTGCCAAAGACCAGAAACCACTAAATGTGAAAAATCAAGAGTGGCAAGAATTGTTGCCATGCCGCTGCCAGGAATGGCAGGAAAAGGCAGGAATCACTGCCACCTATCTTTGCTAAATGCTGGAAACACTCGTGCAAAGTTTAGAGCAGTGGCCCCTACAACATTTTTACAACCCTAACTTTGTCCATTCCTTGCAGGCTGAGGCCTTTTTATCATTAATTGGTCTTCCCATAATCTATTAGCAAGGGTGGACAAGGCTTAAGAGTGGATATTGCTTTACTTTACTCAAGGATTATTTGAGAAATCAAGTGTTATTTATTGAAATGAAATACTTGTACTCCCACTCAAATTCTTTGTTCACTATCAGTCAAATTTAATAGTCACTGCATTACAATAAGTGTTTGATTTAATGAGTAAAGATATACAAATTAGAGACCTATATATATGATATGCTTCATGTTTTTTTTTGACTATATGTGCTTATTTTAATTATGCATTGCAGTGTGTTCTTTGTAGAGGATATGTAATGTTATTCCTCACCCAGAAAACATCTGTCTCCAGAAATACTACTGCTATATTATGAATAATAGCATGTTTATAAGAGAAATAAAAATGTGCTGACTTTTTACATCAGCTGCTATTCTTTTCAAAAATGTGTTTTACCCAAGATTACAAAAGGACGTGCCGTACTGATGAAACTCTCTGTACCTCTTCATACTTTTCCACGTCTGTCTATTCATTCTTGAATGCTTGCAGTGCTCTGCATCTTCAGTAATAATGATTGAACATTGTGTTTTATGAGCCCATGTAGCTAATTTTGTTATTTACTGGTAGCATATGTTGGTAGTATAATGATATTGTGGCCACGAGTGGCTATAAGAAGCTCAGGAGGTGTGGACATATGAAGGACCATATGAGGAGGCTCATGGGAGGCATGCGCCCTCCAAAAAATTATCATGTTGTTTAATGTTGTTAATGTTTATTCTTCATTAGTTTAAGAGGCGTTCATGGTCGCATCATGGCCTCCCCTGTGTCTTACTCTGTGCCGAATGCCTCAGTATTAATTACGTTTTTAAGGTACTGTAAATAACTAAGGGCATTTTTCTACATTCAAAAGCAAGAGCTGACTTAAACAGGAACCCACTGTACTTACAGTTCTAGTTCTATTTTATTTTTCACCTGCTTGAGCAACTAGAACCAACATAATATCCATGATTAGCCCTTTAAATGGCCAGTTTTTCAGAGTGTAATAAAGTTTTTTTACACTCTTCTATAATATAAGCTTCTGCTAAAACACAAGAATAGCTCAAACAGTTTGCCTTGAAGTCCCTGTAGTTACTAAATAAAAAGCCTTAATATGCAATAAGCCTGAGATTTTAAGGGGTTAAATTGTCGTTTTGGGATAACAGTAGGTAATTAGCTACTTAGATTGTAGTTTAGCAAAACTTAATGACTGACATGAAATGATTCATTGCACTGTTAAGCACACACACTTGTGCGTAAAGTCAAACAAAACCTATTTTTATCTGTCAAATGTGAAAACACATGTTCTGTGTAGGCTAGCACAAATGGTAATAGCATTAGCAGAGTCTTTACAATGTAACAATCCTAAAAATAGTGCTTGACACATTAACATATCATGTTAGTTTATACTCTGGAACACCTTTGGTCATGTAGTAGTGCTTGCTGAATTTTTTCTCACCTGGAAAATTAAAGAATTGAATATGTTTTCCTAAATTATCATTGGCTTCAGTTGCAATTGTTACCAATGACAGAGGATTAGGGTTAGGGTTAGGGTTAGTACCATTAGGTCTTATTGGAACAAATCTTGCACTGATACCATAAACCATCAAACAGGAATCTTTGGCACTGGACCAATGACCAATGGAAAGAGATTTCTAGTGCCAAAGGTTCTGGTACTTTGTGGGATGGAAAGTGTGAATATTTTGTAGATATTCTCTTGTTTAAGTCTTGTAAAAAGTATTTTTATATTGTGATTGTAAATTTAACTCAGAGATAGTATAGCATAGTATAGTATGTATAGTATAGTTTGACCTGATTCCCTTATTTTATAGTTAAAATTAAAGTTCTGCAAAAAAGTGCTCAAATTTGACTGCTTTTAATGGTGGACAAATAACTGCATATGATTCATAAAACGTTTGCAGGACTTGAAAACAAGCGCAAATGATTATTTAGCTTCAGTGCATGAAATCAAGCGCAAACCTAACCGTACCTCATTTACACTTCATGAAGCACCCCCTATTTCATGCAGATGTTTCAACAGGGACCCAATAAAATGTCAGCATTCAGTGGCTCATGAGCAAATGACTATGCTTGTAGATGGAGTTTGAGGTCAAGTAGTAACAGTATTGCTCCCCTACTGACCAAAACTTTATAGCAGTGCTTCTGCCTGGTCTTGATGTGTTTTTGTATTTTCTGCATGGTGTCAGTTCTATAAATCAAAAGTACAGTGACATATATCTTTAAGTGCAACATGGCATAGTTGCAGCATTTGTTTAAATCAATGTGGATGTAAACTATTAATAACATATACACCTTTGTTGCATTGTCATGTGCACAAATTAGTATTAGTGTTATTTTCTATGTTTATTCTTATTCATGGTATTATATCCTCTCCATGGATCACCACCTTATCGTGGTGGAGGGGTTTGCATGCTTAAATGATCCTAGGAGCTATGTTGTCTGGAGCAAAAGCTCCTGGTAGGGTCTCCCAGGGCAAACTGGCCCTAGGTGACAGGTCAGACAAAGCGTGATCCATAATTACCCGTATGAAAATAAAAATAAAACAGGACTTGTGTACCCTGCTTGGATCAGGGTTACCAGGGCCTCCACCCTGGAGCCAGGCCTGGGGGAGGGGCTCGCCAGCGAGCGTCTGGTGGCCGGGCATTTACTCATGGTACCTGGCCAGGCCCAGCCCGAAAGAGCTACATGAGTCCCCCCTCCCATCGACCCACCACTGATGGGAGGGGCAGTAGTAGGTGTTCGGTGCTTTGTGGATCGGGCAGTGTCCAAGGGCGTGGGCCTTGGCGTTCTGATCCTCGGTTGCTGAAACTGGCTTTTGAAACTTGGAATGTTACTTCACTGGCAGGGAAGGAGCCTGAGTTGGTGCGTGAGGTTGAAAGATACTGGCTAGATATAGTCGGGCTCACCTCAACACACAGCTTGGGCTCTGGGTCCAATCTCCTTGAGAGGGGCTGGAATTTATTATTTTCTGGAGTTGCCCATGGTGAGATGCGGAAGGCAGGTGTGGGCTTTCTCATAGCCCCTCAACTCAGCGCCTGTATGTTGGGGTTTTCTCCGGTGGACGAGAGGGTTGGGGAACAGGTCCTGACTGTTGTCTGTACTTATGCACCGAACTCAAGCTGAAGAAGGAGTCCTTCCGGGCATGGTTGGCCTGTGGGACACCAGAGGCAGCTGGCAGGTATTGACAGGCCAAATGATCTGCAGCTTCAGTCGTCGCCAAGGCAAAAACCCGGGTGTGGAAGGAGTTTGGTGAGGCCTTGGAAAGTGACTTTAAGTCAGCTTCGAAAAGATTCTGGCAAACCGTCAGGTGACTCAGAAGGGGAAAGTAGTGTGCCACTAGCACTGTATATCGTGGAGATGGTGTGCTGTTGGCTTCGACTGAAGACGCCATGGGGTGGTGGAAGGAATACTTTGAGGACCTTCTCAATCCCACCGACACGTTCTCCAGTGAGGAGGCAGAGTCTGGGGACATGGGAATATGCTTATCCATTACTGAGGCCGAAGTCGCTAAGGTAGTCAAAAAGCTCCTTGGTGGCAAGGCTCCAGGGGTGGATGAGATCCGTCTGGAGTTCCTCAAAGCTCTGGATGTTGTGGGGCTGTCTTGGCTGACACACCTTTTCAACATTGCTTGGACATCGGGGGCAGTGCCACTGGATTGACAGACTGGGGGGGTGGTGCCTCTTTTTCAAAAAGGGGACCGGAGGGTGTGTTCCAACTACAGGGGAATCACACTTCTCAGCCTCCATGCTAAGGTCTATGCAGGGACACTGGAGAAGAGAGTGCGGCTTATAGTCGAACCTCAGATTCAGGAGGAGCAGTGCGCGTTCCGCCCTGGTCGTGGAACACTGGACCAACTCTTCACCCTCTCCAGGGTTCATGGGAGTTTGCCCAACTAGTCCACATGTGCTTTGTGGATTTGGAGAAGGCATTCGACTGTGTTCCCTGGGGTATTCTGTGGGAGGTGCTTCGGGAGTACAGGGTACATGGCTCTTTGCTATGAGCCATTCAGGCCCTGTACAAACAAAGCAGGAGTTTGGTTCGCATAGCCGGCAGTAAGTCAGACTCGTTCCCAGTGAGAGTTGGACACCGTCAGTGCTGCCCTTTGTCACCGATTCTATTCATAATTTTTATGGCTTCTCCCTTAGAGATAGAGTGAGAAGTACGGTCATCCGGGAGGGACTCGGAGTAGAGCTGCTGCTTCTCCACGTCGAGAGGAGCCAGCTGAGGCGGTTCGGGCATCTGGTTAGGATGCCTCCTGGACGCCAACCTCGGGAGGTGTCGCAGGCAATTCCACCTGGGAGGAGACCCCAGGGAAGACCCAAGACATGCTGGCGTGACTATATTGCCCAGCTGGCCTGGGAGCGCCTCAGAATCCCCCCTGGGTAGCTAGCAGAAGTGGCTCAGGAAAGGGAGGTCTGAGCCTTATTGCTTAGGATACTGCCCCTGCAACCCAAACCCCAGAGAAGTGGAAGATAATGGATGGATGGATGGATGGATGGATGGGTGGGTGGGTGGGTGATACTATATGATGATATTGATATTATTAATTATTGATTATTATTTTATTGATATTAGTTAGTAAACCTCAAGCATTTCTTGTTGTTCAACAATTACACTGCTCAATTTTCCAAACAGTCTTACCATGTGAGTTTGATCATACAGACATGTCAAAGATGAAATTGATGAAGAACAAACTTCTAGGAGCTTTAGGAGTTCATCAGATCTAATTGACAGAATGCATTTTGGAATCATAAAATTAGATAATGCCATTATCTGCCTATTACTTGGCAAGGCGATTGACCTCATTCCCGTTCATTCTGGTCAAGAAAATAAAATTATTAAAAATTATTATAATTAAAAATGGCTTGGGCTTGCATGCCAAGTGAAAGGATGATAGAGACTCCTCATCTCATCCCAGTCAAGCCCTGCCTTTGTTAATGTGTCTAGGTAATTAGGGAATTAGAGAACTGTGGTACAGGGTGACAACAGAGGCATGACCATAATAATGAGTTTTTTTGTGTGTGCAGTAATAAAGAGGGCACAGTGTTGTTCTTCTGTTTTAGCTTCAGGCAAAGCTGCTCAGGATGTCACTCACAGACAGTCGATGTCTTACAGATTTAATGTACTTTCCACCTCTTTGGTATAGTAAATTAACTTTTTGGAATAAAATTGTGAAGACTGAGTTCATTCCGGAAGCATGGACATTAAGTAAACGGTAAAGCTTTGAGTTTCCCTAATGCATCCACATTGTTCATTCGAATGAGCTTCTCATTTTGTAACTGGTTAATTAAAACCACAGGGAGAAACACTGCATATCCACCTCACATATTAGCACTCAGCCCATTCTGTTCTGTTCCACTCTGTTCATTCTTCCTCCTGTTGTCATAACATGTTCCACTACATTAAAACAGTGCTAGAAATGTTCCTGTACTCTAACACCCTATTGCACATTGTGCTTCACTGCTTCTCTCCAAAAATAAAGGTTTCTAAAACTCATGCATCCATCCACAAGCACTCAAATGCCCAGTCTACTAATGTCCAGCCAGGAGTAGCACTCCAAACGTCTTGCTCTTTTCATGTTTTAACATGGCTGTATATAGTTTTTTGACCAGGTAGTGCTGGTGCCAGGAAAGTTGTAAGTATAGTAGCACCAATTAAAAAAAATTAACAGAGATAAAAATTTTTGTGAGGGGAGGGGTGATGTTCTTCCCAATTTTAGTCATGTGCAGTTCCAACCTTTCTAGGCCTTTCTCAATCATTCAATACTACCAATGCTGGGTGCGTAAGGCTTGCATGAGCTTCCTCCAAGTCTTGTGAAGCAAGCCAGTGTATCTTTTTGACCTGCTGCTAATGAGTATCACTGAACAGTTCAGCACTATTGGAGGAGAACATTAATCACCAATTCTGTTGTATCAGCTAACAGACACCCACCTTGGATAGCACTGTGCTGAGTGATAGGGGTGAAAGGGAGGACAATTATGGTTTCTTGGGCTTGCCAGTGTTTGTGATCCCAATGCATAGACAGTTGCAAGACTCTTAATCCCTTAAAAAGACTCTTAAACCCTCTTAAAAAGTTCATTCTAAAAGATAGTAGGGATCTCAGCTTCTGAATCCAAAGACAAATTTGAACTGACTAGTCATTTTTCAGCAAGCAATTGGTAAAATCATTGCTGACTTTAAACATAATATTGCAGCCCATACCTAACAGCTGTTGAGTATTTTGTTCTTTGTAATACATTTTGTTTCCATCTGGATTAGTTCAAAGTGATACCTGATGGACTACAACTACTACAATTGTTCTCCTGTCTTGGGACAGTTGGGAGATGTTGTTTGATACAGCACACAGCACATACTGAGAAAGTTCTTTTGTGTGGCCTAGGAGTTAATCTCCTGATTTGCCATTCTATAACACTCTCATTAGGCAGGATACACCCTGAACAGGCCGCCAGCCCATTGCAGTTCCATTCTCTAACACATGAGCAACAAAAGAGTTTTGTGGTGGGTTTGTTTGTTGGATTGTTTAGGGATGGTCATTTATTTTTTTAAATTTTTACCCGATTTTCTCACCAGTTTAGTTGTCTCCAATTCCACCCGCTAGCTAGGACACCCCCAATCACACAACGCTACCAATACTAGGAGGGTGAAGGTAGCACAGGCTTCCTCCGAGACATGTGAAACCAACCACTGCTTCTTTTCGAACTGCCGCTCACAGAACGTCACGGGACAGCCGGATGCGCTCGGAGGAAAGCGCCCACCGCCAGATCTGCTGCATCAGCTAACAGACGCCTCTGCTGACTAGCATCGAATTGAGGAATGGGAGGAGAAGGTGGGCCATCTTACCCACCCAGAGAGAGCGAGGCCAATAGTGCTGTCTTGGACTCCCGACTACGGACGGCTGTAGCATCACCAGGGATCGAACTAGTGATCTCCTGATGATAGGCCAATGCTTAGACGGTTGCGCCACTCGGGAACCCTGGATGGTCATTTTTAATACACCCCACACCATACATACTACATGTAATGCTTGCATTCTAACCATGATTTCTGAATATTTATTCAATTACACCTGTAATAATCATGCTGTATGTAATCATCACAGTACGTCGACTGGCCTTGAGACTGTATGTCAACTGGCCTTTAATCACAGGCTGCTATCCTTTAACAATGGGGGCAAGTATTCATGCTGTACAAAGACTTTCAGCTTTGAGGAACCACAGCATGAGATACAGTGGTACCTTGCAGTGTTACCCTACTTAGTGCTTGGAAATTTGAAAATTGCAGAGCCATCTTAAGAGACAGTGTTTTTTTCCCCTAAAATCACTATATCTCACACTAAATGATCCTTTTTAGGGGACATGCCTGAAGGATGAAGGCCACAACATTCAAGTTTATGGATGAACACTTCTCCTCTCAACCATCCAGTAATAAGACCATCATGGCATAGTGACTTCCATGTTCTGAGAAATGCATTCCAACTCTAAGCACCTCATTTTATCAAGTGCGCCCTTCTCATTTAAGAACAGAAATCAATGCAAGCAAGGGAATCTCATTAATCTCATTCTAGCTGGTTCACAATGACCATGTCATTATTGCAATGCCATTACACGTTCTGTGACTGCATGTTCTTTCAGTTGAGAATCCAGCAAAAGAGAGTGAGCTCTCTCACTTTATTTTGCTCATCAAAGGATCAATTTCGAGTGGGATGGAGCCTGGATGGATAAGTTATAGAAATGGTTCAGCAGGTGGCAGTTTGTTGTCTCGGGTCTCAGGTGGTGCACTGTCATTGAGAGATTGTGTGATTTGAGTTGGTCTACAGATATCATAACCTCTAACCACCTGTTACAGCCCAAACCTCTACGTCCAACAGCTTCTTCAAAACATAGCATGAAATCAGAGACAAAGAGGGGGGCTAGAGCATCAAGCTGTATTTAAGAGTTAAAGCCTACAATATGATTTGCTTGCTGAGTCTTTTGCTCTGATTAGCTATGCAATCTAGCTGGCTAGATAAATGCTGCAACCTGATTGGCTATTTTTATACTTCAGTTTGATTTGCAATTAAATCATGCAATTCGATTGACTAGTTGTTGCAATTTGATTCGCTAACTGAATTCTGGCACTTGATTGGTTATTTCAATGTTAACATCTTTTTGGCTAGATGAATTTTGATTGGTTATGTTAATGGTGGAATTTGATATTGCAATACTCCATTTCAGCTGGCTAGTTGAATCCTGGACCCCAATGAGCTATTTCACTGCTGTGATCCAATTATCTAGTCAAATGCTGAGATCTGATTAGCTACTTGAATCCCTGGACTTGATTGGCTATTTCATTACTGTGATCCAATTGGCTTGTTTAATGCTGAGAACTGATTGGCTGGTGGAATTCTGGGACCCCATTGGTTATTTTAGTGTTCTGCTGTGATCCGATTGGCTTGTTTAATGCTGAGATCTGATTGGCTGGTTGAATTCTGGGACCCCATTGGTTATTTATAGTTGAATCCTGCTATCTGATTGGTTGTTTCACTGCTGCATTATAATTAGAGACTTGAATCCTGGAGTTCAATTGCCTATTGGCAATCTGATTGACTACTTGAATCCTGCAATCTGATTGTCTATTCCAACTCTGCTATCTTAATTGCTGTTCCAACGTGGCTTCCTAATTCCTGAAATCTGATTGGCTGTTTAAACACTGCAATCTGATTGGCTTATTGAATCCTTCTGTATCTTATAGTAGGTGCTAGTATGAATAGCCTTTAATACATTTAAAGGAATACAGGCATTTTGTATCCAG
Organism: Pygocentrus nattereri; assembly: GCF_015220715.1. Lineage (NCBI taxonomy): Eukaryota > Metazoa > Chordata > Actinopteri > Characiformes > Serrasalmidae > Pygocentrus > Pygocentrus nattereri. The sequence goes on along the minus strand of NC_051231.1, from coordinate 26,208,964 downwards.
AAAGTCTACAATAGTAGGTAAATCATTGTTATAGCAGGACAAAGTCTTTCTCGTAATTGGATTTACAGCTTGAAAATTTAAATGATGTCTTAAACAAGTACAGAAAGGGCAACTCTATAATTATCAGCGCCTACATCAAACAAGCCATAAAACTATGCATTTATTTATTTATTTTTTGTAAGAAAGAGACTAGAATTTTTTCTAATGCAGCTAAGCTGCTAGTTTCTCTCCATGGTACATAAAAGTAGAAAAAAGTAATTACTAGGAAAGAAACTACTTCAAAAGCAAATTATCTCACCAAAGCTATTTTTAAAATACCTAAATCGTTTAAACATGCACCATGAGGAACATCTGCTAGAAGCCAAAAAAAAGAGAGAAAGAATTAAGAAAGGAAAAGTGTAGGATGGAAGCATTATGGGGGAGGGGCAGCAGACGGATGGAGAGGTGTCAAATGCAATGAGGAGCACTCAGCTGTGGTCTTCCTCCTGGCGCAGCTGCTTGCCATCAAGGGGCAAAGCCTAGTGACCCCAAAATATCACCAGCCTGACACCCTGACCTAAATCTGTCCCAAGCAGTCTTATCTCTCTGGACCATGTGTAGGCTTTGACATGTAGTGTGACTTGCCTCGTTGCTTTGCTTTGAGATCTGATAGGAACACGCTGCTCCTCTGAAAATTACATCCCTTAAAAAAACGCAAAACTGGATATCATGGCTTTCTAAAGAGTGAATACAGCTACAGATGCCAATTAGAGTGTCAGCTTACAAAGGGTCAAAGTACACAGGCAGTATACTGACTCACAGATGACCTGACATTCATCAGTTGCAGGGATAAAAAAAGGTAATGGCACCAAAAGCGACTGTAAAAGAGACCATTATGAGCTTCAGGACTCATCCACTTTGAGCCATGTAGTCAGTGCTCATGCTATTTGCTTAATTTGGGCAAGGTCATGGATATGTACTGCAGGCCACATTGGAATAAGTTGGGCCAGAAAATCCAAGTCCAAATCTATGCTTTTGAAATTCGGACAAAATTTGATTTCAATTCAAGTTTTATTTGTATAGTGTTTTTCACAACAATTTTGTCACAAAGCAGTTTTACAGAAGTTTGAAAACATACAGTTATAACATATCCTCCAGTGAGCAAGCCAGAGGTGACGGTAGCAAGGAAAAACTCCCTCAGTCTGGAGGAAGAAACCTTGGGAGGAACCAAGACTCACAAGGGGAGACCCATCCTCCTCTGGTCAAACAGTATTTACAATTTAATAAGCTAAATGCCAAATAAAAGCTAAGACGATTTCTGTTTCAACACTGGATGGTAAAGCTTTAGAAACTGCACTGGTAGAGGCAGTCTCTGACTGAGGCAGTTTCTGACTGAGTCTTTATGAGAAGTGGGGGTGAGCTGAAACAGTCCCATCCTATCTCAATGCTGGTACATCTGAATGGCACAATGATGTAATTGAGGGTGTTGCAGTTGGCACAAATGAACAGGAGAGTGGGTTGGTGATGGTGAGGAGGAGGCCCTGATGGTCAGTCTTCAGCAGGATGAGAGGGCAGTCATTATCTCAGGAAGAGTAAAGAGACAAAAGTAGTTCTGCTGAGGAGTATGACTGTAATAAATATGATTTCACCATCAACAAACCTGTGTGAAGTGGTGGGTCAACAGCACCAACATCTCAGTTTACCATAAGCCCCTATGTCCATGAACCCCTGGATCTCCTGCCTTTATGTAAAGGAGAAGGTTAATTATCAAAAGCTAAACTAAACAAATATGTTTTCAGTCTAGACTTAAAGGTTGAGACTGTGTCAGAGTCCCGAACATTAACTGGGAGATTATTCTACAATTTGGGGGCTTTGTAAGAAAAAGCTCTTCCACCCATTCAAGTCTTCTGAATTTTAGGAACCAGGAGAAAACCAGCATCCTGGGATCTGAGTAAGCGAGGCGGTTCATAATGGGAAATAAGATCTTGCAGGTACTTCAGTGAGAGACCATACAGGGCTTTATACATCAATAAGAGAATTTTATAGAGAATTTATAGTTGTAATTTGATAGGAAGCCAGTGTAATGCTGATAAAACTGGGCTGATGTGATCAAATTTCCTGGTTTTAGTGAGAACTCTAGCTGCAGCATTCTGAACTAATTGAAGTTTATTTAGGTTCCTGTTGGAGCATCCTGACAACAATGCATTACAGTAGTCTAGCCTTGAAGTTATAAAGGCATGTACCAATTTTTCAGCATCATGTAGGGATAACGCATTTCATAACTTAACAAAAATGCATTTCTTAACTTAACAAAACCCAGCCAGCGCAAGACCAAAACACAAAACTCTAACGGTAAACGTTATTAGCTTATTAGGTGTTTGCCTCGATTTGTCACAGAAAACTTGAAAAGGTTCTTATTGGTAAGTCACACTCCCTGCTTTGATTGGACAGGCTCACTGGACACTCTGGGTCAATTTAGGTGAATAAATCCAAATCTTGTATGGAACCTGAAAAATGACTTTAAAAGTCAATCAGCACAAGACTCAAACCAACAACTCTAACACTAATGGATAAACACACTAAACACTACACTGCTGTGCTGCCATCAACTTGTTTTGTTCTCTTCACTCATTACGAAAGGTTGTGGGTGTGGGGCTGGATGTAAATCCCAGGCGTCCATTGGTCTATGGGTGGGCCTATTTTCCAGCTGTCTATCATAGACTTAATATTGCCTAAATACTGCTTTGATCTTACCTGGCAAAACACAGGAGCTTCCAAAACTGAAGCTCAAAGAATCTGTAAAAGATCATAAAGAAAAATAGAACTTCTAATGGTAGACCACTAAAACTGTTACCATCAGATAAACTTTCAAGCTTCACTTTTGCTACAAATCTGAAAGAAAATCCTTCTGTTGTGAGAAGACAACTCAATATTATGAGTCTGAAAGGATGTGTAGCTGTCAAGAATCTTTTACTGAGAAAAGGAAACAGACAAAAAAGAAGACATTTTCACTAAAACCTGAAATTCTGAGATGGAATCATTAGAAGTAGAAAATGAAACCAACTTCTAAGACTGAACTGTAGCCTCTTAAGCTCTTTCGAACCGCCAGTGGTTCCAAAACGTACTTCGTCATATGCTTTATAACTTTATATTTCATAAGCTACATTCAGAAGGTGGGTGTTGTATGAAGCTGTAACTGTCTTCTTACCAGTCAAATAGATGGTGATGTCATTTTAAACCCTTGTAATAAAAGAAGCTGAACTCACATTTTTTTTTCTACTGAAAGTCGACCTATTTTTCCACAAATCTGGGCTATAAACTATAAACAGATGGCATCTCTTCAGTGATCTGCTCTGTAGAAATTCCATCCATCCATCCATCCATCTTCTAAGCCGCTTCTCCGTCAGGGTCGCGGTCTGTAGAAATTATTTTTATAAAATAATACAAAGAGATTTTTGGCTTTCAGCAGTAAATTGTAAGCATATTGCAATGTGTGTGATCATAAAACACATTTTATGTTAATTTAGTGAGCTTTCAAAAAAATAAATAAATAAATAAATAAAATAAAAATTTACATTTATTTCATGCAGGTACTGAATAATTTGCCTTACAATTTGGTCATGTAATTTTAGATGGACAAACCAAAATATACCCTGGAGCATAAGCATATCTGGAGGTTAAAAATGTGGAAAAAACATCCCTGCAGATTTCTTTGAAAAACTGAAAGCGAGTCTCCCAAATAGACTGGAAGCTGTAATAAAGGCAAAAAGTCAATACAAATGCTGAGAATAAAATGATTCTATATCCAGCTGTTGAGACTTTTATGCGGTTTTCAGTTAAACATTCTACTTTTCTAATTTATTTTCTAATTTATAATTAATTAATTAATTCATTCTAATTTATAATTAACAGTATGTGATACTGTATTGGAAGGACAAAAATGCCAAAGCTATGAGGTTTTTTCACAATTGTTTGGCATTTTTCATGTTAGCTTTATCACATAATGTATTGCTGAAGTTAACATGCCTTGCAAATCAAGAACATTGTCATTCATGAGTCAAAGATTATTTTCCTAATAAATGCCTGACATATATTACATTTTTTCTACTATATCTCATCTATGTTAATACATTTTAGTGCATCAAAATAAAATTCATTTTCAGCATTTGTGCCTCCCAAAGTTTTAAGATGCGGTGGTGGAATTATCCTTCCATAGGTATAAAAAAAAGGTAATTTAGCCACATAAACTTCCAAATAAAATAGTTAAGCATGACTTTTAGTTTGAGAGAAATTAAAAGCATTTATTTGTCTGTGAATTCACATTTTCTCAAATGTCATGTGGCACGACTGACAATAAAGCACTTTTACTTTGGCATGCTTTTAATAAAAAGCAGGCAGGGTAGGGAATGGCATCATAAGGAGGAACCCAAGTGTTCTTCATGGTGCAATGCCAAGCTCAGTAGTTCTTTCACAAGTACTGTGAAAAAATGTCATTGCTGAGTTGTGGTTTGTCTGGGTCAGACGGTGTGACCCTCAGGAAAGCCATGGAAATGTGTTTTTATTAAAAAATAATGCTGATTTGGGGAAATTTTTTTGAACTTTTATTTTATTAATATTGGTGTCCAAATACAAACTGTGTAAATACATTTGCTGATGCATTTGGACACATTATCAGTGATGTTCCTGGAATCATTGGGTGTTTCGGGTCTTTCAACATCATACACACTCATCCAAGTGACCCAGCTGGGGTTGATCAGACCCCAGCTTGTGTCCAGATGGCTAACTAGCTACCGTGACTCCATGGTTCTCCTCCCTTGAGCCACAGCCATCTTGAGGCCTTCTCTGTCGCTTTGGTGGTATTGCGGATGGCTCTCCTCTTTCGCTTAACCCGTGATGTCTAAACTGCTTAAGGCTCTGGCCAAGGAACGGGCCATGATACCTCTGCATCCAACCTCGACTGGGAGGCACCTCGCTCTCCATCCAGCCTGCTAACAGTCATTGACCAGTCCCGCATACTTGGAGAGCTTCCTCTCAAATGTTTCTTCCAAGTGGTCTTCCCATGGGACTGTCAGCTCCAGCAACACAGCTTGCTTGGTCAACTCAGATACGAGGACAATGTCTGGTCGGAGGGTGGTGACAGCAACGTGGCAATTTCAGCTGCCATTTGAGGTCCACCAACAGCTGCTAGTCTCTAGCAGAGGTCAGGATGCCTGCTGGTGATCTTTTGACCGGGGCTGCCTGCTCCCCAGCTCTGACGAAGGCAATGGTTTTCTTGGAGGAACGAAACTGCTTTGCCCACACAAGTCCAGTGCTGATGGCTTCAGCAATGGTCTTAAGGACTTGGTCATGCCTCCACCGGTATCGTCCTTTTCCAAGTGCCATAGTGCAGCAGCTGAAGATGTGCTCTAGGGTACCTCTCTTGGAACACAATGGACATGCTGGTGTTTCTGCTATGCCCCAGGTTAGATGGGCTTGGAAGCACATCATACACTGCCTGGACAAGGAACTTAACAAGGTGAGGCTTGGCTTTCCAGGTCTCAGTCCAGGTCACTTTCCTCTCAATCATGTTCTCCCATCTTGTCCAAGCCCCCTGATGCCTCATTCCCACTGCCTTGCATGACCTTGTCTCCTCCACAGCTGCTCTCACCTCCTCTTGAACAAGGTACTGCCTCTCCTTCCCTCTGGTGTTCCTTTGGGGAGGTGTCTCAGCCTCTTGGACAGCCTCCTCTACCCTCCACTTCCTGCCCGTCCTCACTTGTATTCCAGCTTTGGCCACCTTCGGATCACTAGAGTCGCTGTACTGCACCACTTCTCTAGCTCTTGTAACATGGAATCCTACTCAGTGGAAGTTGACTGGATAGATGTTGACTCTCTCAGAGAGCTGTCAAAAACCTTGCCCAAACTCTTGACTGGCTTATCTGTGATCATTGGAATGGCTGTGCCTGCGATGTAAAACTGGAACTTGTCCTACACCTTTCCTTTTCTCAGCACCATGGATCTTGATTTGACAGGTTTGAAACACATCCAGCCTACTCTATCAGCTTCTTGAGTCCCTTCAGAATCCACTGGCAGACTGAGACTGATTCTGTCATGACTGTGAGGTCATCCATGAACGCCCTGATGGGTAGCTGCCATTGTCCAGAATTCATCCGGGGCCCTCTGCACTCTGGCTCAGCAGACTTGGTGAACATATTCATGGCCAGAGAGAACAGTGTCACAGAGATAGTGCACCCTGTGATGATACCGATCTCCACCTTGTGCCAACTAGATGTCGTTGCTGCAGAAGTGATCCTCATCCTGAAGTTGATGTACTAATTCAGTGATAGGGTCTCTACACCTACTAGGGACATGATGTTTTATCAGAGTGAGCTGGACTAACTTGTGTGGAATGGAGTTGAATGCATTTGCCAGGTCAAGCCATAACACTGACAGGTTGCCTTTGTTCTCTCTGGCCTCCCGAATTAGCTATGTCACTACACCGGTATGCTCCACATGGCCCGGCATTCCTGAAATGCCACCCTTCTGGACTGATGTGTCAATATAGGTGTTCTTTGTCAGGTAGGTGCACAGCCTCTTGGAAATGGCACCGCAGAAGATCTTTGCCTCAACGCACAGTAGGGAGATGATGCGGAATTGGTCTGGCTAGGTGAGTTTTCCTCCTTCTGGACCCACACCCCTTCAGCCACTCGCCATTGTTCTGGGATCTTCCCCTTTCTCCAGAAGACTCGCAGGACTTTCCACAGATGCAGTAGGAGTTTGGGACAGTTCTTGTACACTTTGTATGAAGTACAAAGAATAGTTCATACATGTTTTTTTAGGGCTTAAATAACTTTTAAGCATAAACATCATAACAAATGCTGCGATGGACTGGTGACCTGTCTAGGGTGTATCCTGCCTTCTGCCTGAAGACTGCTGGGATAGGCTCCAGCACCACCCCCCCCCCCCCCCCCCCCCCCCGCGACCCTGACGGAGAAGCGGCTTAGAAAATGGATGGATGGAAAATTTCTAAAATTCTGATTTTGAGATTTCTTCTTATTAATCCCACTGCTCAGCACAGAACAGGTGAAAATAAATCTCTCCTGCCATGATTTAGCCTGTGTGCATGTGTAAATGTGAGCACCATAAGAAAGTAAAAGCAATTTATCCAAACAAATGAACCCCTCTTTAAACAAAATGAAAGAACTATAAAAGAAGTTTAGAAGTTTAAATAGTTCAGTTTTTGTTCCCGCTGTATTCTTTTCCTCCCTTGCGCCTGCCTGGGCCTTTCTTCATCGCTGTAATAACAAAGTGAAGCAGAGCAGGCGCTGCCTATCTGTGCTAATGTCTGTATTAATCCACTTCAGCATGCGCTGAAAGCAGGAACATGACAAATCCGTCGACTCTAAGAGGAGGTGGGGGGAGTGGGTGTGGGTGGGGGGGTTTCGCAGCTGAAGACGAGTGATGCTTTTCTCCTCCCCGAAGAAAAACAGCCTGGATACTTACGCTGCACATCATTTGTATCTGATAAGCCATTATCATCCATCTTTCCCATAATATCAACACATTTATTTGGGGTTGCATCAAAAAAAGCCCTGCTGGGGGCTGTAATCCTTTACCTGGTAGTGCTGCATGTTCACAGGAGCAGTCCAAGCGGCCTATTAGAGAGGGAGCGCATTCCGAACACATCACTGCTGCTGACTGAGAAGGCAGCTAAGCCCAGCTGTCACCTCCTTTCACAGTAATTATCACAAGTCATGAGCTTCAGACATTCCTTTCTTTTTTTAGACCTCACATATCATATGCCTTTAATATAAGCAACAATAGACTCCTCAGGATGTGGCATTATTCTCTGTTTCACTATTAGCATCAATGCCTGGGTACAAGGTGTGAGATACAGGGGCCCTGTGGGATCCGGGACCTGATAATGAACCTCTTGGACCCTATAAATGTCTCAAAATTGAAATTCTGGGGTGTCCCTAAAAATAAACTTTTGATATTATGCTCAAAAGCAAATTGAGGGGAAGGTCTTTGTTTAGTTGCTTCACCCACAATCAGTGGGCTTCTGTCTTTGAACTAACTATAGATGTAGCAATGGTCTGCCTCAGGGTGGCGGTGTTGCAAATCGGTTGGTTTTTCATGGCCTAGCCACTGTAACTACGTCCAGGATACCTCTGACAAACTTAGTATGCAAATGCGTATTTGCAAATCTGAAAACTTGCCCAGTTTACTCCTTTCTCAAACTGAAGACAACAGGGACACTGTGTAAATATCTCACTTCATGTGTGGAAGAATTGTTAAACATTTTGTTGCCATTGAAGCCATCAGTGTCGCTATGGCGAGTGAGTTAGCAGCCAGCCAATGCTGGAGTAGCCAGTCAACATGAGCCCCCCCAAATAACAGGAGATATTTTGTACACTGCCTCGGCCTAAGCCATGTTGGTATATGGGGAAAAAATGAATGCCATTTTTTCAAAACTGGCAAGTTCCAAAGCTGACAAGTTTTCCCCCAATTATCACTGTGTCATTTGAATTATCAGGTCAGTAAACCGTCGAGAAATGAATATTGTTACATGGGACAGTGGAAAATGAATTTCAAAGTTAAAATGTATTAAATAAGATGTGCATTTTTGCATCATCAATTTATTGTTATTTGTTTTATAGCTTTTATAAAGGTGCAGATGATCAGTTTTACTACCCAGAACACGTCATGTGGTGCAACCACACCTTAATTTAAAATATTGCATCTTAAAGTATTTATTTTCACTACTGAAAATATGTACAAACTACTCATTGTACTTGGACACCTATAAAAAAAAACTTTCTCCTTGAACTCAAGGTTGTACTTTTATTGAAATAAATGAACATTATTATAATAATAACATATTCATGCTCTCCCTGGGGGTCACACCACCTGATTGGTAAACTGAACCAGCCGAACCATGACTTAAAAATGACACATTGTTCAATATTTGTAAAAGAGCTATTGCCCCATGAAGGTCACTTAGTGTCTTTTTGATGATGCAAAACTCTTTCTTAAAAGCATATTAAAATAAAACTTCTTTTTTGTCAGTTGCACCACATGACATTTCAGGAAATCAGTATTTATGGACAAAAATGTTGCAATTCAATACTTGTAAAGCTGCCTTATTTTGTACCATGTTATACATTTAAAGCCAAACTATTTTATTTAAAACTTTATGTAACTAAATAACCTTTTTTCAAATCATGAACATAATCTGTATGTATGGTTAAACAGTTGCGCCACCTAATCAGGGCTACTGTTCTTGGCATTGCAGCCTGAATGTCACTTGGGGTCCCCTTTCTGATGGCATGCCCCGCCCACTTTTTCTTAAAAGTATGTCAGAAAACAACCTCTTCATTTTCAGTTGTGCCGCATGACATTTGAGGAAATGTGAATTCATGGACAGAAGTTTTGTAGGTAGTTAAATACTTTTAAAGTTGCCCTATTTTTTCTTAAACTAAAAATCATGCCTAACTATTGTATGTAGTTTATTTAGTTTTATGTAGCTAAATTGCGTTTTTAAAGGTAGGACGGTCACACTACATGATATCTTTGGTGTTCGGGAGGCATATATGCTTAAAGTGAATTTCATTTTGATGCACTGAACGTGTATTCATGCGAAGTAGGTACTGTGAAATAATGTGACCTATGTGTGTTTTTTCAACTATTTTATAGGAAAATAAAGGAAAAAACTTACAGAAATGCCTCATGCAAAGCAGCAAGCTGTCCCAGTAAAAAAACAGCTCCGACCTGGAGCTCAAATCTGGGCTACAAAATGATACAAGACCTCAGAGGCCCATGTCAGGCAATGTAGGCCAGAAATAAAAAAAATTAAAAAAGAATTTTACTACTATTCGTTCTCTCACTGAAAAATCTAAAAGCCAGTCAGCTTAGCTTGTCATTTAAATGGGATTTTGATTAACATTTTGTGTTCTCTGAGTGATTTTCTCTTTGCTCAACCTGAAATTAAACTTTTAACACAGGAGAGAGGGAGAAATAGAGAGAGAGAGAGAGAGAGAGAGAGAGAGAGAGAGAGAGAGAGAATGTGGAAATGACCACATTTTGAGGTTTTTGGTCAATTCTGCAAGCTGACTGAAAGCCAGGGATTTTTTATTTGTTGATCAGATCAATCAGGGCACAGAGTTGAGCTTAATGATGATTTTGTCAGTAAGAGAGAAAACTAAGCATCTCTCTCTCTCTCTCTCTCTCTCTCTCTCTCTCTCTCTCTCTCTCTCTCTCTCTCTCTCTCTCTCTCTCTTTCACTGTAGCACAAAAGGGTTAATCTTGCCCAAAGCAAGCATTTACTATGTTATTTGCTATGTTATGCATTACTCCTTAGCAAAGCCTCATATCCTTCATCCTCATTGGTTTGGCAGAATTCCTCCCTCATTCCATCAATCAGTGTTCTTTCATTACATTACTCAGCATTCATTACACAAATATGCCATGACAACTACTGGAAATCCCTTGACGGTGATAAGGAAACCCACTGATATAAGGAAAGGAAATCCCCTGATATAGAGGTCTAGTAAATGCAGTGCTGTTCCACACACTTATGGCTTTTCAAAAGCCCCTCCTACCTTCAAAATACATCTTCAGAAGGGTGTTCAGAAGAAAACTCATCATAGCCCACTAACTACTGCAGCCCTGCTGTAGGATGCGAGTGGGCAGGTTTATAGCCGATGTAGTTACAGTTTTGACCAGAGGACCCCTTTCAGCAAAGGTTTTGTGCGATTAAATATTAAAAAAAGATTTAAAAAAACATCAAACAAATCATGTATCCTTTGGGAAATATAGGCTACTTCACCAAACGTTAGTGTATATTTTTCCCTCAACGGTCATTACAATCAACTGGTGCCTATTTTTATGATTGCCAGGTTGGAGCCTACACACAAATTTTTCAATGACTAGATTAAAAAAAAAAAAATGCCGCACTGTTGTTGCTCCAGGAGACAAGGGAAAGAAGCAAGGCAAAGTGGATGTCCACCATGCACTTGACCACCATGCACTTGTTTTACCTTATGTACAATCTTTGGAGGAATCAATGGCTTCATATGATGCAATAAACACAAATATTTTCAGTTAAACATAATGTAATGTTCACTAATGTATTCAAAGTATATTAAAATTGAAGTTGTAATGTAAATATGTAGCAGTACAGTTGGAATTTGGTGTTTCCAAGTTGTGCAGGTCTAATTATTAGTACATCCAGTATCTATCAGCATAGAAAGTTCAGAAAGAAGTTCTTCACTTTTTTGGCTTTGCTTTGAACTAAATGAAATGGTGAAGCTACAAAACTAGAGGTGTGTGTGACAAAAAAAAACACAATTGTTAAAAAAAAAATAAACTCAAAATTTTATATCAATGAATTTCTAGTTCTCAATTTGACTCAAAGTGTAGTTCAGTAGTTCAAAGAAATCTTCCACACCTACAAAGTTCATGTTTAGAATTGGTTGGTATTTTCTGCTTCTCACAATCCAAGTAATCTCAAACACATTCAGTGATGTTAAGGTCTGGACCACCTGGAGGTGGTCAATCTTTTGATCTGAGAATACCAGCAATTTCTTTGCTGGATTTGCTTCTTTTTTGTCTATTTCCTTTTTCTCAGTAACAGTTCCTTGACAGCTTCATATCTTTTCAGACCCAGAGCTGTCTGCAAGTTGTCTTCTTACGGTGTAAGGTTAGACAGAAGCACCTGTGGATTTTTCTGAAGAAAGACTCTAGCTTGATTTTCTCAAGGACGAAAGCTTTTTTCTTGTTGTTGTTCATACTGATGGTACCAGTTTTGATGGTCTACCAGGTTGCATGGTTGTTAGGAGTCCTATTTTCTCTGCATACAGTATTTGTAATATAGAGATATCTCTATATTCTCCATATTTTCCTAACTACAATTTTGAAAAATCGATCCTGAATTTTGACATTTCAGATGTTCGTGGCACAGTTCTGTATGAACCCATCAACATATTACACATTACGACTAAGCAAATGTAAGGAGTTGCTACCAACCTTTGCAAACATCTTATTTAAACTTATTTACAACTGCTCTATTCTGCTCAAGTCAAAATCTACAAATGCGTCATGTTGTTTTTACATTTTTTGGGGGTAAAAAGAAAAAGAAAAAAGAAAAGAAAACAGAGGAGCTCTGCTGAGTCCCACCATCTATCTTCTCTCCGAGTTTAATTAAACATTTACACGCTCTGAACCTTTTCAGCCTCCTCCCTTGAGGAATTAAAAGTTTCAAGATTACATTTTCTTCGCAGAACACCATATTTTGATTTTAATTATTTCATATAATCATTACTCTTTTGGAAATCATTGATCTTTTGGATGAATCACAGACTGCCAACCAAAAAAAAAGTAATTATCAGTGGACTGTGCAGTTTGTATGAAATGAAATCAGGTATTTCAGATTGAGACTATAGGATAGATATTTTTTATTAAGGATTAATTATGATCTGCATATGATGGAGACTGAAATAGATACTGCGGAATGAAATGAAATGAAGAATCGAAGCTGTGTGCAAAGAACATGTCTTTGCTGTGCTCTTGTTGGAATGAATGGCTTCTCTCAGGTGTATGGTGTTGTCCAGTACACCTGACTTAGACAGGCACATATGGTACACATATGGTCATTTTTCTGCCAATATCAGTTCAGCTTCACTCACTTCATTGTCATAGTTGCTTCTCTGTCCAAGTCCACTGTAAGCAGCGACGCCAGTCATTTTCAAAGCCTCATTGTCGCTATGTCAACTTCTCCATGTTACAGGGCTTAATTTATGCTGGATCGGGACATGGATCATCCTGGACGGGCTGTGGAACCTCCTTGATTGGCCTGAAAAGCTGATGAATTGAATGCAGAACCTGCTAAAGTGTATGGAAAACCTTTTAAATTGCATGCAGACTCTCTTTAATTTGATGAAATGCCTGGATTGGAACCTTACGGATTGGATGTAGAACCTCACTGAGTAGATGCAGAACCTCCTTGATGGGATCCACATCCTGCAAGATTGAATTCAGAACATCTAGCATTGGATGCAAAACCTCTTGGATTGGATGTGAACCACATGGATCAGATGTGGATTAGATACAGAACCTACTAAATTGGATGCAGAACCTCCTGGATTGGATACAAAACCTCTAAGATTGGATGTGGATCCTCCTGGCTTGAATGCGGAACCTCACTGATTAGATGGAAAACCTCCTGAAATGGATGGGAACCTCCTGGATCAGATGTGGAAGCACATTAACTTGAGCCAGAGCCTTCTAGGTTGGATTCAGAACCTGCTAAATTGGATGCAGAACCTCCTTGATTAAATGTAAATAGTGCCTGGATTGGATGTGGAACCCGACCTATCCAGGGTGTATCCTGCCTTCCGCCCAATGACTGCTGGGATAGGCTCCAGCACCCCCCATGACCCTGAGGGAGCAGCGGCTTAGAAAATGTGTGTGTGTGGATGTGGAACCTCTTGGACTGGATGTGGATCCATCTGGATTGGATGTGGAACCTCACTGATTAGATGTAGAATCTCTTGGATTGGATGGGAACCTCCTAGAACAGATGTAGACCCTCCGTAATCGCTGAATAGGTGGTGATGTAAATTATTTGCTTTTTCATGATATCAGAGAAACAATGATTTCAAAACGGACTGTTTTTGCAGCTTAGTTTCATATATTGCTTGGACAAAAGCCAAAAAGAGCAGATAAATAAACATTCCACACTAAAATTTGCAGAAGAGTATTTAAGTTTGTTCCCCGTAGAGCGTTAAGTTCCAGTCCTTGTAGGCCAAAACACTGTAGACTTTACCACACTGCCTCTACATACACACCTGATTCAGCTCTTCAGCTTCTTAGCAAGGCCTTTATGAACTCAATTCAGAGCAATAGATGAGGGTAAATGCTAATATCTGCACTTTGGCCCAGAAGTTTAAAATTTCAGTAACCCCAGCTTAAAACACCTTTTCACATCCCTGGGCAGTGCTTATGCTACTCACTGTGTCTCTATACTTTATTGTAGGGGTCCAATCACTCCTTGAGAAGACTCCCTCATTCATGGCTATTAGGTCACAGAATTGTAAAGGAGCAGGCCCGGATAGGGAACTTCATTGCCTTATGGCATTTACACAAATGGCTATGAAGGGAGAAAATTACTCCTTTATGATCCCTTGCTTGGCTGCATCGAGGAAAAAAAAAAATCATTAATCAAAGAGTGACAAGTACTTTGTTCTCATTAGAGGAGGGAGAAATAATCTAATTCCGTGCACGCTGTTTGTAATCCCAAAAGGTCATTTTTAAATCTTAGCCACTGGCCGTGGGGGCCAGGAGGGAGACTTGGCACATGAGGGGGAACTATAACAGGTCTTAATGAATACATTTCACGGACAATGCACAGTCCTCCAGGAGTCCTTAAATAAGAATACCACACGCCCACCACTTTACGAATATATATTGATTTCCACTGAGCCCAATACATTCAGTGTTGCTCTCAATCTAAAAGGCTGTTATATTAAGGATAACACAATTCGGTGAGTGAGAAAACATATCGTGAGCAGAGGAAATTAGAGCTTTCGCCCCTATCGATCGCATGCTGTAAGAGAAACGGGAGCGCCAGGAATGCCGAACGACGTGGCGAGCGCACTCTCGTTCCAGTACAGAGGAGTGTGAGGTGCTTGAGGAAGAAAAGAGGAGGCCGGAACTCACACTGGGAATAACCATCAACTAAATGGAGTTGTCTGCTCCAACTGCCATTTTGAGAAAAAGAGTCATTTGCTAAAGATATTGCTTCAACTGCGACGAACGCAATGCCGAGCCATCAGAACGATGAAAGAAAGGGAGATCAAACGTCCTGAAATGGTGTCAGAGGATTTTAATGGCAGAGGATGGCTATGAAATGCAAGCTGCTGTGGCATGGATATACTAAAGTATGTTTTACTATGTAAAGTAGGGTCTCCACAGAGGGTCTGCATCTATATCCCTACTTCAGTTCCATCCATATCGGTGTCACATTTGCATGCCAGCTTAGAAACAACGAACTGCATCAAACAGCAAACTGAGAATCCAAATGAATTCACTGATATACCATTTAAACTCATATATGGTAAAGGCCTTTGAATGGGTGGTAATTAACTCGCTCATGTCTATGTGTTCTCTGAAGTATCCTGAGCCCAAATCTCAAGAAATGCTGAAACTCGATCAAACCACATGGAAAAAACATGATTGTTTAATTTATTAAGCATTTAATTTAGCATTTTGACCGTAGTCAAATACAGTCTTTAACAAATCATTATACATTCTGAATTTGTGCATTAAAAATGTGTACACATGCATTTAATACAAGGAATTCTATCTAACACTTTATTTGTAGATGCTTTATAGATGCCTAACCTACTAAATATCATTTAACTGATTGTAGCATTTATTCATTTCATTTGACCTATTTATTTTATTTATATGGTATATGTTCTGTATTTATTTATATACTATGTTATAATCTCTATCCTAGGTTTATTGAACAAAAGTGAATGTAATATCAATATGCTTGGATGGTCGGCACTTAGGGCTTGCAAATGTTTGGAAACGGTGTTCATTACCAGCTATGCATACGTTTTTAAAATATAGAAGATTAGAGGAGAGCAGGGCACACATGGACTAACTGAAATTTGTGAGGTGCCTGAAACCCCTCCTCCTTCCAATCTAATGGCCTATAATTTTCCATCCCTACTTTTCATTTCACAGTCCCACCATCACTACATCTCCACCCTGTTCCTCAATCCCATCAGTCTTACCACAGTTAAAGTGGAGTTGAAGCTGCCCTGAACTCCAGCCCAAGTTCGCAGACGTCTCTCCCCTCCCTCAATCAGTCTTCCTTCATACTACCACCACCATGTTGAAGGCACACGCTGATCTTGCAACATGTTTTCCCATAGGTTCAAGTAGAATAAGCTTTTGGTCATCTTCTCATAATCTGATAACAACCTCTATTTTATTTGTATCATTTACATCCTGAATTGTGTATATAAGTCACAAAATGCATACTTTTCTCTCTTGGTGGATTTAATATAGCAGTATTTTGATGTAAACAGCTCACATTGAGAGCCCATCAAGCTAAAGTGCAGCCTCCACATGGTGGAGTTAGTTTCAGTGCAGTGTTACACATAAAGCTGGGCTTACCAATTCTAAGTCTGGCTGTGTCTGTGCTCGTTGGCTCTAGTCTGCAGATTTTCGGGCAGGTGGAGCTGACAGTTGGGAGAGTAAATCGAATAGTATGCCAGGGGCAAAGACTCAGATTTTTTGCCTCCTGTCAGACCAGTCAGAGTACATCAAACATGTTTGATTTTTTCCACTCGGCTGTGAGCATAATCCAGTGCATGCTGGTCAGCGTCTCAATCTGAGTGGACTCCTCGAAAGGTCTTGGGGGACTACATTTTATCTGGACAGCATCTTTTTTTTTAACAGCTTATAACAAAGTTTTTGTTTTCATTTGTTACAGAGATGTATATGTTGATTATATTATATATATTATATATTATATATAATATATATAACAATATATAAGTCTCAATTACTCAAAACATACAAAAGTACAAACTCTGGCCTGGACTATATACAACGTTTTTGCTAGTGAAATCATGTTAAGATGATACGATAAACTTATTATTCACTTTTACTTTGTGTTTTTTCAAACTCTTAAATTCATTTGATCTAGAAAGAATTTCTAGAATAATTTCATAATCTTACTACTATCTGTAAATGAAATATATCAGTTACAGTTGTATGCAATTCCTTTGTAAGTAATGCTTTGTTGATTTTCTAAGTAAAAATAAGTTAAAACGTTTTCTACTGGGACCAAATTCAGTTCTTTTTCGCAAATTTCAGTGCGCAATTGATATTTATTTGAATTGTTAGAAAAAATGTAAACTTTTGGCCACATTTTTAAATTATTATTATTTATGAACAGTAATTTACACTAACATGTGCAGAAGTGAATTATCACTAGCGAATGTCTTTTTTTTCCCCTCTGAGTAAATTAACAGTTAATATCATTTGATCAGGGGTGCCTCAACTTTTGCATATGACTACATTTGAAGATTGCTTTTTTCAGGCAGGCATAGAGAATTATTACTGTCTAAAATGTTACCTTCTCATATTAGCCCAAGAGTCGTTCTCTGTGAAGGGCAAACAGGATTTCCCTCACAATTGATTCTTGGATCGAGCAGATAGAGACGGATCTGTCATCCTGTTTGTGTTGGAGTGGACGCATCCATGTGACTGACATACCACGCATAGGAACATGAGAAGAACATGGATCTTTACATGACCACGGCCTTGCTAATTCGTCTGAGAAGAGGCGAGAAGGAAAGTGAGAGAGAAAAGATGGGAGACCTGAGGCCTTCCGGGTTCCCCTTGCCATGCAGGCCGAATCTACTTTCCCCAGCCAACATCTGCCAGATCTCTACAGTTCAGAGATAATTTGGCTGAGTTTAACCGAATGCTTGACTACTCCATTTCCTCAGTGTTAACTCCATCCACCTGTCTCTCTCCTGGATGAGCTTTTGTGCCCAACTCATATTGCCAAGCCTAGGCCGAAGCCAACATAGCCACCTGATCTACTGCTTCATTTACATATTTGTTTCTCCTCGTATTTCTCCCCACCCTCATTTTTTAACACATCTGGTACAAATCACAGCTTTTGTCGCCAAGAACATAGTTTTACTCACAGGTAGTGGAGAGGGAAAAAAAGGCCCTGCTAATTTTCACGGCTGGGATCATTTTCATGCTTTTGAGAGCGTGAGCCTGCTGTCCTCGCCACGGCGGCGTTGCTATGCAGCGCTCATCTTCAAGGGCGCGAGCGAGGGATCAATAGAGCATTCAATAGCAGCCATTTGGAAAACACGCTTGTTTCCTCGGTGAGCGCCCAGAAAGCTAACCGGCATGCCAATCCTCAGGGACGCTTATGCACGTTAGTAAAAGCAGTAATCTCGCCTTCCATTGTCGTGTTGGGGAAAGATCAGGCAGCTCTAGAATACTAACAGGCGAGGAAGGAAGGGAGGGAGCACGCGCTTTCATGCGACTAAATCACGCGGTTCAGAAATGCAATTAGAGCCGATATTCAGGCAATGCCAAGGTGGAAGCGATCATATTTCCTTATTATTCGATGGCTCAAAGCAGGTTGTTTAAAGATGAGTAATGATCGTTATCTGCATGCACTCTGAGAAAAAAATAAATAAATCACTTCGACTGCAGCAATTTGTCAGCTAGTTAACATCTTATGGGAAACCGTTGATAAAGATTTTTAGCAAGATGGAAAAAAAGTGGAACTTTTCTCCAAACTTTGGAAAAGTAAATTACAGTTGACTAATAGGAGGTGCTGCAGAAGAGATTTGGCCCAAAGGCCTAGCATTAGATTTTCTTGGCGTACACTACAAACAGTGGCATTTATGAATATCTGGGAGGCGTAATGTAAAATGAGGGACCCTGAGCACACAATTCTAAAAAGTGCCACTTACACATCATTGCTGTTGAAACAAATCTCAAAAATAGTAACTTCACAGGAGAAGGAAAAAACTTTAAGCTGTAATGAAAATGAAGGTAATCAGATTTGTTTCGAAGTAATTTTGGAGCATTCCAGAGCTTCAAAGCTTCAAAGCCACTTCTCCTTCTGGGTCGCAGGGCGTGCTGGAGCCTATCCCAGCTGTCATCGGGCGGAAGGCAGAATACACCCTGGCCAGCTCGCCAGTCCATCACAGGGCAGACAGACAGGCATACGCATTCACTCACACCCACACACCTAGGGACAATTTACCATGTCCAATTGGCCTGACTGCATGTCTTTGGACTGTGGGAGGAAACTGGAGTTTTAACTCAGTGCAAAGTATGCAAATTATGCAAAAAAGTAAAAACTGACATAAAGATAAGGTTTGCAAGGATATGTTAAAACAAGTAGCTTATGAATGCATTTTTAATGTGGTAACATCAGCCTGAAAACATCTGTCTTTAATGTGGGAGGAACTGGAATATGTCCCTGGACCAAGGATGGGGAGAGCTATACTTTTGCCCATTCAACTTTTCTTCTGGAGTGAAGAATGAGTGCAAGTAAGTCAGCAGCAATGTACTGGTTACTAATCTTACATCTCAGAAGAAGGCTCACAAGTTTGGTTCCCATCTTGATAGAGCTTTTATCTTCCTTGTTTTATGGAGGGAAAATTTCACTAGTAGGAGGGAAAATTCAAGTAGGAGAAAAATGAACTAGTTAATTGGAGTGGGAGACCTAAATTGAACAAGCCAGTCACATCGTAGAAGACAAATTCCAACTAACCGATCACACTGCTGGAGAAAAAACGAACTCGTTAGTTAGAGCATGGGAGTGGAAATTCCACTAGCCAATCACCTCACAGGAGGTAAAATTGAACTAGCCAATCAAAACACAGAGGGTTCAAAGAGGACGTGATGCTACCAGTGGTGAAAAGTGTCAGACAGCGATGTAAAATGACATTTAAAGGTAAAGCCTAATAAAAAAACAGCTTTTTGCTGAATTGTGCAGATCTGCAGCCAAAGTCCAATTTGGACGATATTAATTATTTACTTCATTTCATCATTATGGGGTCAAGTAATCTCTTTTATAGGGGCTACTCTCTGTAATTCGGTCACAACCGTCCTCAGGGATTTCAGATTTCTGAGCATTTTACCATCATCAAACATTACATACAGAACCGTAGAAGACATTGGTCATTTGGCCAGTAAATAAAATGGCTATATCTGCATTATAGATGTCGTGTCTCCTGGTTCCCATCACCACCACTGTACAGAAATCCGAGTCTCTACAGTGAACAATGTTCCATCAAGCAAGTCTGAATGACTGTTTACATCTCAATGATGGAATAATGCAGAAATTCCCCTTTAAATTGTGCAAACCTCACAGATTACTGAGAAGCCAGGCATCTACTTTTTTAAAAAGATGCCATTTCAGGCACAACACCTGTTTTCTCTCTGCCTGAAAAAGGTTCAAGAGGCAAAGTCAATTACAGAATATAGCTGCACTTTGTTAGTCCATTTTAAGAAACGAGCAGGTGTCCCTAATGGGCATTTCAGATGTTTTGCAGAACCTGAGTATGTTCTAAAAGCCGCAAACTATTTAAGCTTTTCTACATTAACTTGTCTCTTCTATATTTGCCAGGTGGCCCTTTTTCCCCCACTTTGTTTTCTCACGCAAAAGTGCTCTGAAATGTTGATGCTTCAACAAGCCTGCCCATTTTCTTCACATGTTTGGAGGCTATACTACATTTTCCATAACGTACTTAGTGTATTGAAACTGCAGAAGAACCCGAAAGCTCTTTGCATAATCCATTTGCAGGGTGAATAATATCAGCATTATTTTTGAGCTGTTTAGAGAAGCTTGACATTCGAGCCGCAGAGCTTACTTGCCTTTTTTCATTATTATTTTTTTTCATTTCTTTCTTTCTTTATTTATTTACTTACTAACTTACTTGTAGCCACAATGTGCTCACTCTTTAGCGGACAGCTTTTGTTTCCATAGTAACCCCCCGCGCATTTACCAGAAGCGATGTTTTCAAACGCGCACAGGTCAATGTCAGAGCTGCTCATAATGGAATTTCGTTTCTCTTTCTTTGTTTCTTTTCTTTTCCGTCTCGCCGCGTCTCCATAAAGCAACGGCGCTGACATTATCAAGCCAACCTGCAAAACGCCTCTGTACGTCCACCCACCCTAAAAGAAGCGGCGAGCTTTCTAAAGTTCATACTTTGAAACCCTTGGCCCCCCAGTTCATTTCCTTCCTCGCGATCTCAGCTGTTATTGACTGACAGCCTCGCGATATTCCCTCTGCAAAGACTCTTTCGCCTTCTGTAAATTACACCCTGTGTGAATGGCATGCCATTTTCTATACACTAGACTATCTCCCAGAACCATGAGTTAACACCCCGACTGCATCTTTAGGTATGCACTTGCTCTATATGGGAGCACTAACAATGGTAATTTCACCACACAAGTTCTTTTCGCATTCATGAATGAGGCATCATTTATGCACATGGATGATTCATCTCAGGGCTTGCACTTTTTCTCAATGTGCCAAGGCAATAACTCATCAAGCCCAGGCCTAAGCCATAAGTCATTCTAGTGAGTTTAACAAGACAGCAAAAATAAAGACAAACAGAGAGAGCAAAGGAGGGAGGGGAATGATGATAATGATGAAGAGTAATTCCTCGCCGAAGGCTGTTCAAACATATACAGTTCCAAAGTCTATTTGCGGAGATAATGTAGGAGGAATAGTTTGGAGAAAGCTAAGGGGTTTTGCCCACATGAACATCCAGTAAATGCTGTTTGAGTTAGAATTTGCATCACCTGTCAGCACGTAAAAAAAGCAAGATTAACTGCTGTGATTCAGCTTTTCAGGAGATATTTCGGTAAAACTCGTTATTTGAAGGCTACCTACATAAGGACTTCACAACGCATTCATAAGCACTGAATAATGTGTTTATGAAGCACTACTTGAACAGTTATTAAGTGCTTATGTCGGTTCTCGCATAAGATGTTTTATGAAATAAATGACATTGTACTGACATAATAAGAATAAATGTTGAACTTATTTACAGCACTAAACACATTTAAAACACTATACATAACTATTTATGTCAGCATTCTTAAGACGACATTGTACTGATATCAGGTTAAATATGCCTGGAAACCACCCCCTCTTCGCTCCATGGCATGGATAAGGTGATTGATGCAATTATGTATAAGGTTTAAATGTTTAAATGATGTACTGAATATATCCACTGCTGCTACATCAGTGGTATGTTGTTGATATGGTACTCAGAGTCTGTTGACTGTTTATTTCATCTAAGAGGCCACTCAAAATAAAGTGACACCATGTATCCAACTATATTTATGTGAAAATCTATTTGTTCGATAGATTTTTAAAATTTTCCAAATAGATTGCTCAAATATACACTCACCAGTCACTTTATTAGGTACACCTATTTGCTACTAAAAGGTTGGACCAGCTTCTGCCTTCAGAACTGCTTTAATTCTTCTTGGCACACTTTCAACAAGGTGTTGGAAACGTTCCTCAGAGATTTTGGTTGGTTATTTGAGTTCCTGTTGCCTTCCTATCATCTCAAACCAGTCTGCCCATTCTCCTCTGACCTCTCACATCAACAAGGCATTTTCGTCCACACTCTCACTGGATATTTCCTCTTTTTCTGACCATTCTCTGTAAACCCTAGAGATGGTTGTGCGTGAAAATCCCAGCAGATCAGCAGTTTCTGAAATACTCAGACCAGCCCGTCTGGCACCAACAACCGCGCCACATTCAAAGTCACTTAAATCCCCTTTCTTCCTCATTCTGATGCTCGGTCTGCACTTCAGCAAGTTGTCTTGACCACCTCTACATGCCTAAATGCATTGAATTGTGGTCATGTGATCGGCTGATTAGCTATTTGTGTTAACGAGCAATTGAACATTATTAAAGTGGCCAGTGAGTGTATTTTTGCAATGTATGTAAACAGCCAAGTAATCTATGTGCTTAATATATATTAAAATTCATGTATTTGTGTTTCTGTTTTTTTTATTATCTGCAGTTTTAACCAAGGTTACAGATAAATACGTGATGAACTGAGTACATGTGACTTCTGTGTTTTGCATTTTACTTTGCATTAACCCTGTGTGTATGTGGTTTGACAGTGCATACACAAAATTCAGGTCAAAGAAAAATATATCAAATAATGAAACTGCATGTTCACAGTGTGTCAATATCTACAACACTTGCTTTTGCTGTGTTAAAGGTAAAATGTGCTGATAACTGAAATTAAGACACTGGAATATAGATTAATTTCAAATGTGTTTCAAGTACATTAGACATGTATTTTGGCTATTTTCAAACATTTTGAAATGTGTACGATAAATATATTAACTATATATTAAATATATTAATTGTTCAACATGGCAATACGCTGTGTAATACATTTTAGTGATTGGCATGTATCGTGGCATGGATTTCAATGTGTTTGAAATGTATTTGAACTATTAAAAGTGCATGTCCATATTTTTTTTCTCATACGGGGGGACTTCTAATAGCCACGCAAGACCTGGCAAATCACCAAATCTGTCACTATCAGATAAACATTACTTCCATCTTTGCTGGAGAAAGAAAATCAAGCTCCACTTTTGCTTTAGACCTGAAAAATCCATCAATCCTTGCACTGTGAAAAGACAAATCAATGCTACGGCTTTGAAAGGATGTGAAGCTGTCATGAAGCCATTACTGAAAAAAAGGAAATAGTTACAAAATACAACAAAGACCTGATGATGCTCTTAGAACAACAGATTGTCGACCCCAGACCCCAGACCCCAGTCCTCAGTCCTCAACATCACTGAGTGTTCGGGTTTGGATTGTAAAAAGCAGAAAATACAACCAATTTCTATGACTGAACTTTGAAAGTACAGAAAAACATCCCTGATTTCTGAAGAAAAAAAAAACTGTACATTGGTCTCTTGCACAGGGTTTTTGGTTCAGCTTCTATGGCTGTATTTGATACTATAAATATGCTATGTACTTTCAATCTTGAGAAACCATCATCAGGGAAACTTCAGATTGGACTTATGATCCAAAATAATCAGTGAACCTGCATATTCTGGGTTTTTATATGTTGATTATGCTGGTTAAATGTTGGTAAATTTCTTGTGCATCTTTCTTTGGGGGTCTATTTTGCCTTACAACATCCTGCATGTACTTGCCCACCTTAAATACATGTTTTAAAAGCATGTTTTAGGCAAAAACACATCTCAAAACTTTTTCACAGCAACATCTCAGGCATCAAGGAAATGCATTCATGCCCATTTGTGCAGTCGTTTCCTTTATGCTGCTGTCAGAGCCACTGAACTCACCAATAGAGCATTTCGCATCAAATCACTCGCTCTAATTTTTTTTTAATGTTGAATTCCCCTCTAAAACCAACCACAAACAAACATTCTACATAAGTCTACTGTCTCTGCATGCTGTACACATCGATCCAACACACACACACACAGCCAGTCTGTCCATCTCCCTCTCTTTTTCTCAGAGTAATCTATTTTTGTCATGGCTGGTCGATCAGACCCAACTTTCTCATTTAGACGTGTATGCAGGCTGCCTCCCAGACGGATAGCTTGGGAGAGCAGTGGCACCACAACTGCTTCTGGGGCTTTTGCTTCGGCGGAAAAAGTGGCATATGGTGCCATGGTGAGGTCATTCGGTCGCTTTCCGAATGAGGAGCAGCTCCATCGTCCAGTTTAAACACCGCAAATGTCGTGTTTTAAACATCCTGGAGATTAACCGACGCGCCGTCCTGGCAGTCTTCTACCAAACCCATTGCTTTTAACAGTCATCACAGTATGCATTACACTTCAGTTCAAGCTGTCACTGGCCATGATTAGGACCATGAAGTTGTCGGTGTGACACCATTTGTAGCGGAGCTCGGATGTGGTACCATTTAGCAGCTTCCCCCCTTTTATCGACGACATTAGCGTCATGTTAAAACGTCTCTCAGAGTCACTTAAAGCATATGGCTGAGTCGCAGTGGGACTGTTTTAAACCGTCAGTGAGAGACAGACTGTTTTTTTTTTTCTTTTTTATCTGTCAGCCGGCAGCCCCTGGAGACACGGTTTGCACTTGCCAATTAAAAACAATTTACATTTGTTTCTCACTCGAGTTCACAGCGTGGAAAATGAACGTTCTGCTGGCGGAAGCCCTTGAGAGAAGGCGTAATCAGACAAGGCTATGGTCGCGCGACAAACTCAACGCACTTCCGCTAACGTCTGGCTGTTAGTCAGGCAAAAAAGAAGAAATAAATAAAGATTCTGCCAATACTTGTTACAAGTGGTGAAAATCTCAGACCCCATAATGATTTGATTTGATTAGAATCTGTAATCTTAAATTTCATGTTTTTGATCATTTTGGTGGTTCAGAAAATGACCGCATACTTAATAGAATATAATGATAGTTGATTATAAAATACACTCTATTACCAGAGTAGTTTAACCCCTTAAACACCTTAAAATCCCAGGCTTATTGCATACTAATGCTTCTTTTTCTGTGATTACAGGGACTTTAATGCAAACTATTAGAGCTATTCTTAGGTCATAGAAGTGTGTAATAACACTTTGGCTTGTTAAGAGGTTAATCACCACCTTTGGGCTGAGGCAACATGGTGCACGAATGCATTTCTACACCCCAGTACAGTGCGAAACAGTTAATGGAACAAAGTTTCTTATGAAAAGTCAAATCTACAGGACCGTGGGAGCGGCTCCTTAGCTTTCCAGGGGCCCTAAGCAAAACCTGACCTGACCTAGACCTCTTCTTCATCTTCTACTATCAAAGTATCATTCGGTTTTCATACACACACCCCTTACTTCCACTTATAACCATCATCTGTTACAATAGTTCTTCCATCATATTGTTGGAAATGTCTCACCTCTAGAATTTAGCTTTTCTACAGACGATGTGAAAGAGATCTGAGATTTTTTTAATGGAAGAAGCTTCGTTCTGCAGCTAGCTAGCTCCCTATATTGGGCACTACGTAGGTTATGAACATTTGAAGTTGACACATGAATAATGTTACTCATATAGAAGGCCGTGTACCCCTTAGAACACGAAGGCTGCATTTGAGCACTTTTGGGATGGCCATTTTCAAGCCTTAATAACTTCAGAATGGTTTAAGATTAAGAGACCCTTATTAGCCCCGCAACTGGGAAATTTCACATTCGCAATCTAACCCATCCGAGCAGTGACCACACCACATACACACTAGTGAAGACACACACTAAAGAGCAGTGAGCACACTTGCCTGGAGCGGTGGGCAGCCCTATCCAAAGCACACGGGGAGCAGATGGAGGTTAGGTGTCTTGCTCAAGGGCACCTCAGTCATGTACTGTTGGCTCAGGGGATTGAGCTGGTGACCTTCCGGTTGCAAGGCTGATTCCCTCCAGCCCATGAGTGTTTACCTTACAGACATGATACACATGTCACAACAATCAGCAGAACTAGCCCTCTCTATCACCAGCATTAAAACCATATGTAGAATATTTTGATAGCTCAAATGACCTTATCAATAACACAGTCAACCAGTTTGAGAACTAAGCTACTGTGCTATGCCTATGATGCAATGATGTGTATGCTTGGTGGACAAATTGATAGAAACCTGGCTCAAAAAATGAACCGCGATCTATTCATTATTCTGATATAATGTCTCTGATTTAAAGATTTATAGCTAAGCAACTGTTTACTGTACACAAATAATACAAAAATCAGGAGACCTCTCTAGCCAGAGTGATTTCATTGAGGTGTACCGAAATGAGTAAACCAGTTTAAAAAATGACCCAGAATCCACTTTATATCCTGATATCCTGATGTTTACATCCTCCTTATAAATGTCTCTGTGTATATCATCCATATAAATCAGGTACTGCATGTGTTTTGGTCCAGGACTTTTCCTCTTCACTGAGTTCATGCAGAGAGTGATCCACAGCATTACAATTTCTCAAAGCATTTAAGCAATAACAACAAGACTATTTCAATTTCAATCCTCAGCTCAAAGGGGAAGTAATTAGAAACAAATAATAATAATAATAATAATAATAATTAATAGTTATATACCTTTGTCTTTTGAGTTCCATTGACAAGTATTGTAAACAACAGTTAATAAATATCAAACTCAGTCTGAAAATAATCATTATTTCAACAGAATTTAACCTAGCTCAGCAAGACACTCAGCATGGATCCAAAAAGAGAGAAAATCAATAGACAATATGCCTGATTTATGCTAATCATATATTTCTTCATAATAATAATAAGCACCACTATGAAAATTCTTGTGCATTCCGGTTACAGATTTCTGAAAAGGTGTCTGAGCTGACAACTTTTTGATAGTATGTACATGAAGAAATGTAAGATGCTGGAGTACAACTTTGATCCGGAAATGTTCAAAATCATAAATATGTCAAAATTCTATTAGTATGACACATCAATAATGGCCTATCTGAGTAGCCTTTACTCATCTAACTGTTTTGCTTTCTCAGCCCTTGAAAAGTGTAACTTCTAAGCAGACCTGGCTCCAGAACCTAGTCATGAGTCGGACATCTGAAAACAATGGAGCAATAGGTCAGGAGAAGGGGGGGCAGGGTTTGCAGCATTATTAAGTAGGTAAAAGCATGCTAGACCTGTTCAATGGAGCCACACATTCAGGAGAAAATGGACAGGAGAGCCAAATTTACTACAAACCACCAAAGATCCACCCATTAGAAAGTCTGTCTGCTGAATTATATTTCTGCAATATACATCACATCCCTAAAATGCAGACAATGCAGAGTGATGCATACAAATTCAACTACATTAATCAAAAAAGTCTTTTATGTTGGGTAGCAGAAGGAATTTAGCTTTCACTTTCTTTATTGCCACATGCCACTATAAAAGCTTATATAAACCACAGTAGGTTTAGTGGGGCATAAAGATTGGTTAGTGGGGCACAGCCCCACCAAATGACCCCTGGCCTGCTTCAAAGCCACATCTGCTATGTCCATTTGGATAACAGAAATATTGCAAAACACATTCATCACACTTGACATGATCAATCACACTTAAAATGACATTGTTTAGGCCTAGTGGTGTATGCTGCACTCTGTAGAAATGTTTAATATGCTTCACTAATACATATTTATGCCATCATGCTTGCCATGGGGGCTTTCAGCAGGTGGGGGGCCTAACAACTTACATAGTCTGAGTATAAGAAGAAGCACCACTGCAGAACACATGAAGAAAAAGCCACAAGTACTTTCACTCAGTTCTTTCTGATGGACAAAATGGAACACTATCTTTTGAGATCTTTTCAGGGAATTCCCATTTTGACTCCTTCCAGTCAGGTTTAGTGCGTCATATGCATTGTCTGCTTGGCTGACGGGACCTGGCCCACCTGTTGGTTTCCTGATTGCTCTTGGCGCGTGTCCGACCCAGTTCGCCACGGCCACCGGGCCGACAGAGCCGGCTCCGAAAAAACTAGTGACACGTGCCGTCACTGATCAGCGAGACGCTGGCTGGAAGAACATTGCGGCCGCTCACCTTCTAGAGCTGCTGCCTGAGGCCTTGAGCCGAACAGCAGAACGTCTGGACACCTCGCTGTTATATTAATATGATGGCTATCTAAAAAAGTAGAGTTTGAAACATTTGTCTGAACCCAAAGAGACATAACTCTGTAGGGTTGGGTTGAATTTCATGTTTGTTTTTCTTTTACCTTTAATAGATTTTGGCCTCGTGTTGTTGGCAACCTGGTCCACTGAGGTCCATGAGGACGTTATGAACATAGAACATGTGCAGTTTATTCAGACTATAAACTATGTAATGTTTCATGAATAAATTAGAACAGTATTTATAAATATATGGACTATGTGGATTTTTTTTTTTTAATTTGCTTATTGAATGACACCTGTTATTATCATAAGGTACATACCTTAGCAGGTGTTACCATTAGGAATGTACAGTTTTGTTTGGTGTCCTATTCATAGCAGTTTTGGGAGAAGTGTGCTGGTTCAGATGTAGAACTAGGGTCATATTGGACTGTAATTGGGTTTGGATGCAAAAATGTCAGATCACAGCTCTTGCATTCTACAATTAAAGCTGGATTAAAGAGATGAGGTGTATATGAAATTTGCTCAAAGCAGTGGTGGACAGTGTCCAAGTGAATGTAATATGTTAGTGTACTGTAAGTAGTTTTTTGTGTATCTGTACTTTACTGAAGTATATCTAGTTTGGGTGACTTTTTAGCCCCATGATGGACTGGCGACCTGCCCAAGGTGTATCCTGCTTTCTGCCCGATGACCGCTGGGATAGGCTCCAGCATCCCCCGCGACCCAGAAGGACAAGCAGCTTAGAAGATGTATGTGTGTGGGTGACTTTCACAGCACTACATTTCAAAGTCAAGTATCTGACTTTTTACTCCAGAACATTTTGCAAAACCTTGTTCCTTTTGGTTTATATGTGTATAAAAACATAACGTCAAAACGAAAGAAAAGCGAAGCCAGAGCACCAATCAGGGCTCAGAGGTCACTTTGTTTTGAGCTGGTTTTGACCTGTTGGTCATACCGACCTAGTGCAGCACCCGGTTCAACATCAGTGCAGCAGCATAAAACTTTGGGAGAGTCTGTTCAACATAAATGAACTAACCTGACTTTGTGTAAATAGAGCTCAATATAGAAATATGTCCAATATGTCTGAATTTCTACAAACACCATTTCATTTTATAGTAAATTAGTTTGGGCTGGTTTATGTTTATGAACAGAGGCAAACAGATCAACATAGTAAAGGAGCTCATCTGTGATCCTGAGTTTAAACCCAGTTTTTATTCGACTTAAACTTGGAACTAAGTTTAAAAAAAATCTTAAACTGAAACTTTGCTTGTGTGTAAAAGTGATTTCAGAGCCACTCGGTTCTCCCTGATGGAAATTGTTTGTTATCAGTGTTTTGATCTTATGATAATTTTAATAGATATCAGCGTCACTAATTAACGACACTTGAAATACTGGTTTATCAAGAGAGACACTGGAGGATTTTCACCTAAAATGAGTTGATGGCTGGCTCAAAAATGATAACAGGACATTAGAGTCTTAATTCATCTTAATTATGAATCTAGTACTTTTAATTTCAATACTTAAGTACACTTGAAGGCCAATATTTTAGTACTCTTACTCAAGTGGAGATCTAAAAGGAGGAACTTCTACTTTTACTGGAGTAATATTTTACCTTGGGTGTCTCTACTTTAACTCAAGTACATGATTTGTGTACTTCGTCCACCACTGGCTGATAGTCAGAATCACACTCCGTGACAATAACAACACGGTGCATGGCCATGTTTCCAGGTCTTGTTATTCCATTAGTGTGAGGTGGACAGGAGGAGAACTACTATTACAGAGGGAGTTCTAGGTTCAGCAAATTATAGAAGGCCATTTACTCCGGAATTACTCTGTACACACTCATATTGGATTGAGATCATGTATCTTGTCAGCAGTTACTTAAATTACAGCACCTCTGTAGCTCAAATAGGGCTTAAAGTTCCATTTCAAGCCTCTCTTCCCACCTCAAATTCAGAAAAACAAATGCAAAACATAGCCGACTGCAGAGAACATGAAGCAAATGAAGTGCATGTGCGTGCTCTTAAGCTAGAGCGCTGGGAGAAATAAAATGAGAAAGATCCAGCTGTGAAAAGAGAGGAAGAGATAAAGAGAGGAAGAGATAAAATGGCACAGAACATCCACTGAGAGTAAGGGAGGGGGCTTTTAAGAGGCTCCAATCCCTATCAATAAACATGTACATAAGAAAAACGTTTGAATATGAGTATACCACTGGGATGTTATCTAATCAAATTAGAGCAAAGCACAGTATTTATCCACATCAAACTTTATTAACAGAGTGACTTAATTAAGTCTTCAACTGTGTTATAATAACAGCCGTTTCTAATGTGTTATTAGAAAAGTGATTTCAGCGTTTGGCGAAATGTGCCACTGGAAAAAAAAAATAGGAATTTTTGAAGTGTCTGTCAGAGCATTGGACTAGATGGTCCAAACGTCTTAATTGGAAGAGTTAGAACTCTTACACAAGCTGAACCTCCGCTGCTTTTCACAAAGCCTGCTCTTTCAATTCAGTGTTTTCTAAACCGAGTTGTGAATATGACTAGGGGGGTATTTCATAAAGCAGGAATTTTTAATTAGCTCGGTAACTTAAATCCTTTACACAGAGAGAATATATGGTCAATTCTGCCTTTGAATTTTCCTTCTATATAAGTAGCCAAGCCTTTAAATGCTGTCAGAGAGGCTTTTTAATGAGAAGAAAAGAAAATGATTTAACAATTCACGAACTAATGACATACTGTATTTTTACCTGAATACATATAGTCAGGGGTACATTACTGTTATCAACAATATCATCTATTTCTGAATATTATATACACACATATTAGGAAATAAAAACATTATAAGAAGAGTCAAATGTTTAATTTCTTTTTTTTTTTCCAAAAATACAGTCAGTCTAATAGGGTAACAGCTAATAAAGCTCACGTTAGGCTTTAAAATGAAATATTTACTTCAAAATATCCCACATGACTGTCTTACAAGCTCCAAAAGTTAGTATTTAAGGTAGCACTGTATAGCATTAAACTTTAAACTAAAGTAAATGTACACCACCGTTAGCTTGGCACCAACATGACTCATCGAATGCCAGGGACTAAATCCCATAGCTAGGTAGAATTATCATCAGATGCTTACAAAGAAAAAGTCAACGTTTCTACATTAAAGTCAGCTATAAAATGACATATGTGACCAATAAAGTTCCCACTCACATACATACACCGTGTTTAGGTAAGCTAGCATGCTATTTGACAACCTGCTGGTTTTAGCTAGCTAGGACATTGTTAATTGATTGTACCACTAATTTACAATCGCCTTGTTACATTTGCTCTGCTTCACAGATATTAATACAGCTCAGCAGCTCTTTTAACATTCAACACTGGGATTCAGGTGCTACTTCTGACATGAACGTTTGAAGAATGTGATCCATTCAAGAGACTTTTTTTAGACTTTCATACTGCCATTATACATTTATTCATATCGTAAGAACTTTAATTCAAGCCTGCGATGTTAATGATGGAGTTGTTTAGGCTGTTAGCAAGCTTTACCCTGTTAGTTAACTGACCAGCCGAGTTCTAGTTAAGAACATAAGTCACCAGCCCCTCCGTTTAAATGAAAAAACAGGTTCTTATCAATATACTCAGTGGTCCATGCAAGCAGCATGAAAATGAAAGATTATTCCATTAACAGCACAAGGTTTTTTGTACGGTGGTGTAGTAATATACAATTCAGCTGTTGTGAGATGGTTGTAGCTGCGCATATATAGTGGATTTTGCAACAGCTTTGAACACGGCTCAGCCAATCAGATTTTAGGAACGGAACAATCCATTTAATATTACAATATACTCTGTACATGTTTTCCCACAGTTCAACACAGGGTGCTGTATAAAACTCTAAAACACATTGAAAATATCATCATTTTGATCACTTACTAAATTGAATTGCCATCTGTGCTCTTGCGCTTGATTAGAAAACACCACACTGGACCTAATACTAATGGTAGCGACAGGCTAAGGCGATATTGTTCAATTCTTTTTTTTAAGACTCTGAAAAAGTGGCTGTATTGTCTTATAAGCATTACTTAAACAAACATACGGCGCTTTGTGTCACAATTACACGTTCTCTTGCAGTGTAGATGCACTAGGAGGTCTACACCACTAGGTAAACTATGAGAGGACCTACTGGCCACTAGGCCTACTGGAAGAGCCTGAACTTAAGGAAGGAAATGAAAGACATGAACCTCATTTTAGGCCACTCTCTGTTTAACAAATAAACATGCTGTTTTGCAAACAAACACATACATATTAATGTCATCTTTTAACTCCAAAAAGGGTGGATTGTGGTGCTGTGTTACATTTTCAACCAGAGCCAGTTTGATGTTCTGTGTTTCACAGATAAAAATGAAGCTGAGCTATCAGAGCTCTGCAGTCAGAGCTGCTTGCAAACCAAGCAAATGAGCATCAAACAGAGAAGCTCATGTTGATAGTGGTAGAGCACAAAAGCTTATACAATAAGCCACTGACTATTAAAAAATGAAGGTTGAAGAAAATATATGGTGGACCATGGTGGAATGCCAGTGGAATGCCAGTGGAATTCCCCAAGTTGTCTTTCATGTAATGGAGCGTATCACTATGCGTGCCTTTTAGCTTAAAAGAAAAACGTTAAATGAATTCCTCGCTACTACTTGAAGAATCCATTTTTGCTTCCTCTTCTAATTCCTCAGAAATGGGCTTGAAGTGAGGATTCCGCTGTATTAAAAGCTGTGCATGGTGTAATTAGGCCTTTCCTGAGAAAGCACACTCGTGTGAAACATCCACTAGCATTGCCAGCTCATTGTCTACTTTCACCAGCTACATAACACACCATTGAGTTGTGTTAGAACAGAGAAAACATTAAACGTAGTATAAGAGACTTGGGAAATATGG
Organism: Pygocentrus nattereri; assembly: GCF_015220715.1. Taxonomy (NCBI): domain Eukaryota; kingdom Metazoa; phylum Chordata; class Actinopteri; order Characiformes; family Serrasalmidae; genus Pygocentrus; species Pygocentrus nattereri. The sequence continues at coordinate 26,175,905 of NC_051231.1, read as the reverse complement.
CTCTCAGCAGCCTTCAATTCCATTCAGCACGACTGACCCAGAGGTCACGTCCTGCTGAGGTTGGCGCTGACTCAGAGTGGACCTTTGTGGGCCTCTACTGCAGTATGCCTGGATGAAATCACCACAGCCCTGCTCCAAACTGTAAGCTTCCATCCGCTTGATGTCTCATATAGAGGAACTGTCTCCTCCATTAACACAGTGTCAGCATGTCTATTTAGTTCTAAACAGTTGTGTGTCTGCCTTGAGTTAGTTTGGAGATGTAAAGAAGAGCAAATACCACTTCTTTCTGAGTTTCTGAGCATGCACCCTTTAAACAGATGGTTCTACAAGGGTTCTTTAGTGAAAGTAATGGTTCTATACAGAACCATGAGTTCTATACAGAACTTTCACCCATTTCATGGTGAAATGGTTCTTCATGTTGATGTAGAATGTGTTATATATGGTTCCATATCACACTGAAAGGGCTTCTTCTGTTGATACAAATTTCTATGGATTTTCAAAAAGGTTCTATATAGATCCATACACAACATTTTCCATCAATCTGAATGAGTTCACCATGCAAATAACCATTTGAGCATGACATGGTCTGATATAGAACATATGCTTCTAAATGGAACCATTGGCTTTACTAAAGACAACTTCCAGAATCATGTTTTTTGAGGGTGCATGTTAGTGTTTTAAGTCCATGGTTAAAAGACTCTCCAAAATAAAAGTTGCTAAATGATTCGTTGCTAGAATGTATGATTCTAGGAAAAACCTTGCAGAACCATTATGTGAAAGTTCTTTAAACTTTAAAAGGTTCTTCATTCTCACACATCTCATTTTCAAAAAATGTCTTTAAATAATTGACTTAAATGTTCTATCGGGAACAAAAGTGGTTCTTCTATGGCATCACTCCAAAGAACCCTTGTAGGAGCTTCATTTTATATATTCTATGTACAAATATGACCAGAGGAACTTTCTGCACAGCTGTGGAATGTACACTCCTTAAAAAAGATGGTTCTGTAAGAGCTCTTTAGTAAAGAATGATTAATGGGTTCTTTGCATCATGAAAGGGTTCTTTAGAATGTGCTGTAGATGGTCCTTATATAGAACATTTTTAAAAAGGGTTCTATACAGCACCCAAATGGGTTTATCCATTGTTACAATGTTTAATTGTAACAGTAGATGATGTCGGCCCACCATTTGCAGCTACAACAGCTTCAACTCTTCTGGGAAAGCTCTCCACAAAGTTTAGGAGTGTGTTTATGGGAGTTTTTGGCCATTCTTCCTGAAGCACATTTGCAAGGTCAGACACTGATGTTGGACGAGAAGGCCTGGCTCACAGTCTCCGCTCTAATTTATCCCAAAGGTGTTCTATTGGGTTGAAGTCAGGACTCTGTGCAAGCCAGTCAAGTTCTTCCACACCAAACTCGCTCATCCATGTCTTTATGGACCTGCTTTGTGCAGTGGTACGCAGTCATGTTGGAACAGGAAGGGGCCATCCCCAAACTATTCCCACAAAGTTGGGAGCATGAAATTGTTCAAAATCTCTTGGTCTGCTGAAGCTTTAAGAGTTCCTTTCACTGAAACAAAGGGGCCGAGCCCAACTCCTGAAAAACAACCACACATCATAATCCCCCCTCCGCTAAATTTGGCACAATGCAGTCAGACAAGTATCGTTCTCCTGGCAACCACCAAACCCACACTCATGCATCGGATTGCCAGATGGAGAAGTGTGATTCATCACTCCAAAGAACACGTCTCCACTGCTCTAGAGTCCAGTGGTGGCGCTTTACACCACTGCATTCAACACTTTGCATTGGTCTTGGTGATGTAAGGCTTGGATGCAGCTGCTTGGCCATGGAAATCCATTCCATGAAACTCTCTATGCTGTTCTTGAGCTAATCTGAAGGCCACATGAAGCTTGGAGGTCTTTAAGGATTGAGGAAAGCTGGTGACCCCTGCGCACTATGCGCCTCAGCATCCGCTGATCCCGCTGTGTCATTTTATCTGAACTACCACTTCATGGCTGAGTTGCTGTCATTCCCAATCGCTTCCACTTTGTTATAAAACCACTGATAGTTGTCTGTGGAATATTTAGTAATGAGGAGATTTCACGACTGGACTTGTTGCACAGGTGGCATCCCATCACTGTACCATGCTGGAATTCACTGAGCTCCTGAGAGCGACCCATTCTTTCACTAATGTCTGTAGAAGCAGTCTGCAGGCCTAGGGGCTTGATTTTGTATACATGTGGCCATGGAAGTGATTGGAACACATGAATTCAGTGATTTGAATGGGTGACTAAATATGTTTGGCAATATAGTGTATTTAATTCAACATTGTTATAATCGGTTACAAGTGACATACCATAATCAATACAACTGATTCATTGACACACAGATTAATTTTTTAGACATATTTTTAGTACCAAATAGGTCATGGAATTTAGCCTGTTTGCTTTGACAAAATTCATGATTTTGTGTCCTTTTTGTATTTCGTCCATCAACAATCTCTCACTACAATACCCAGCATGCATTAGGCAAGCCCCTCCCACCTTCCCAACTGTAATAAAGAAGTCCAGATTTGCATTGCAAATCAATTTCAAGGATCCCATGCTCAAGTATGTGTAGTTTTCCCCACCTTCAAGATACATCATCAGAAGAGGGTTTTGCTAGTGTTTTAAAAGAAACATCTCGCCACTGAGACTACATGGCACCACTGAAACAGACAGATAGGCATGTTTACAACAGACGAGGTGCACGGTTACATTTTCCATTTTGGTTAGATTGCCTCTTTAAAATAGTAGACCATGTGTGAGTTTGAGCATTGTCTCCAAATGGGTAAGATTATTGTAATTCTGTGATGGTTTTGGGGAAAGTGTAGCCTGTCCAATTACAACTGCTTGTAGCTGGTATATCATAAACAGAGAAAATGACTAGCAAAAAAAAAAAGATAGAAAAAGGCCAATTCCATTTTCTGAGGATTGCAAAACAGCGAGCGGATTTGTTTGCATCATTGGAGTATCGTAGCGAAAATGTGCCGTGTATATCTTTGTAGGCCATGGTGTGCTTTTGTGTTCAGCATCTATATCCACAGTTTGTTTGTCTCTGTCTCTGGGGGTACCTGGGAACGGATGTGCAGGTCTGCATTCATCTTCATAATAACGTTGTCATTGCCTGGGTGTGCTGGCTGAGCTTCCAAACACACGCACACACACACCCCATCATAGACCCCTGCACCTCACTGGAGCTTCTTAACAATGGCAGGTACATGCTCCCTCTGTCTCTTCCTATTACCACATGTGTCTCTGTACAGCTCCATTGCAGGCATTAAAGGGCCTGTATCCTATTTTTCTTCTAGTTTGTTTTTTTAGTTAGTCCAGCTGTGTTGTTTGTTGTGGGTTTATGTACCAAAAAGAGCATTTTTACATGACTGTTTAACAACATTTCTTAGAATTAAACAGGATTTTTGCGGGTCATTCTACAGAAACATCCACTATTCTATCTATCCATAGGAGTCATTGGCGTTACTGATCGTCATTGGTGTTACACATAAGAAAGGTAACACCAGAGACAGTAACACCAGGGACATTTTTAGTGAAAAATGCATTTTACAACTGCTACAGAGCATCAAAGCACATGTCGTCAGTCATAGAATATCCACTAAAATATGTCATTTCATCCATTTTCTTTCTATTTTTTCACAATTACCTAAGAATAAAGTAGGTCTCGCCAGTGACTTCAACTAAAAGCTTCATATGAAATCATGAGGTAAATGAGAAGATTACTGATAACTGAAAGATAGAGTGGACTCACCATGTGCTTTTCTCCATAGATCTTCAGAAAACACATCAAAGAAGTTGAGTGATGTCATCAGTGTGATTTTTATATGAAAATAAAAGATTTGTCTTATGCAGTAACACCACTGACATAACTCCTGGGGACACAACTTTCATTACATATTTTACAATATTTATTTGGCCTTTGTTTTCTTTATGTTGCATGATTCATATATTTCATAGTCGTGTATCAGTTATCGAAGCTAAAATAGCAGAAAAAACGTTATATACCTCAAAATATGTCACTCGCCCTTTACACATGAGTGCGAGGATGAGCAAATCTGTGAGCACTTTATATGTAATGAGCTCCGTTCTGATCGGCTGCCATGCATTTTATGAACATGGGTGGGGCTAAACTGCAGCTGGCTGAATGATTGGATACAGCCTCGCACCCTAACCCTAACCCTAACCCTAACCCTAACCCTAACCCTAACCCTTATCGAATGACGTTTGGTTGATTTTCTGAAATTTTCTGCACAATTTAATTTACAGTTTCTTTGTTTCTTTGGTGAATTTAACACTCATACACACATTATCTACACCACTTATCCTCCTGGGTTCCAGGGACGCTGGAGCCTATCCCAGCGGTCAGTGGGCAGAAGGCAGGAAACACCCTGGACAGGCCATCGGTCCATCGCAGGGCTGACTTTAACATATTGATATTATTATCATATTGTAGCCTGTAAAACTGTCGCACATTTGATGTTGTTATGGTGTTTTTTTGTCCAATTTGTTACACTTAGCAAAACATATGTGTACCTAAACACACATAGAGGATGTTTAGAGGGTCATTTCATTGTGAATGGGCAGGGCTAATCTATTATAGACTGCAGTAGTGGAAACATTTTATATAAAAATATTGGATTTTATGACATTACAAAAACACTGAATTTAGAACAGGCTATTTTGCAGCTTAACTTTCATATATGGTTTCTATGGACTGTGAAACTTAATGTTGACATATTACATTTAACTCTTATTAAAATACTACTAGTACTACTACTACTACTAATAAAAATGAATAAGCATATGGACTCTTTAACACGGCATCCCTATTCGATAAGAGCTGTTACTTAATGATGAACTTGATGTAAACAGTACGAAAGTAATTATGAATCTGTCAAGATGACTACAGAATTCATGCGCTATTTCTTTTCAAATCCACTTTGTCTCTTAGCTAGTTTTCCCACAACAGGCTTTGACAATAAATAATAATTATTCATTGATGCATGTTGATAGTCTGAATCTGCTCAGCAATGTAGAACAACGAATGCTAATTAACCTCAGAGGAGATAAAGCACAGAAGAAGTGTCGCTTTCAACATCAGTTAGCGAGCCATTTTCTCCAAGCAATTAACTGCATCCAGACAATAAAAGAATAGCAGCAACACCTCCAAAGGACAAAGACCAGGAGGGGAGGCCTTCAGTGTGGAGAAGTCGTGAAGAAAAACAAACCAAATGGGAAAATAGTAATGATAGTAACCATAGACTTCGATTCTGATGTAAGATTGGTGGGTTTAATCCAGTCTCGTAACGGCCTGGCACTGAAATTATTTTCCCGAATTTTGGCGAGACCTTGGGCCAAAAGCTAAGTTGCGCCCCGTGTTCTACCTGTGCGGTCTAATGGATCAGCAGGAGAAAGTCGACAGCTAAAACGTTTACAGACATTTGGAAGACTACTTTATTTTCCCCCCGTAGCCCCACAGAGCTGGGGAAATGTATTGGCAAAGCTATGAAGCACAATGGCTGCCCAGACCTGTGATTGATCCAGCACGAAGACACGGGTATTCAAACTCAGCTTTACTGTGCCACCGCCTGGATGGACAGAAAATCCATCTGCATGAAACTGGAGGAAATGAATGAGTAAAACAAACCGAGAGACCTGGTAAATGAGCTCTCATTATTAAACCATGAGCTCTTTTTTATGAGCCACAGAGTGCTGACGCCTTTCCTTTTTTAAGCCTCTGCGTTTGAATGTGGTCGTCGCACAAGCCAACCGTGCTGTCGAAGAGGTAAGACAGCATGTTTAATATGTATAATTTCTCTATGGTAAATCTCAGTGGTGCAGTTATTAAATATTGACAAGGACACTCAACAAAAACAGCAAAGCAGGGACGACGCATGACTGTTTAATGTGGTACATTCAGTCAACAGGAAGTGCTGCTGCTCCCATTTTACGTGGAAAACTGAAATAGACTTCAATGCCACTGTATTAAATACAAACATGGGGCAGTCGTGGGCTGGAGGTTAGGGATCTGGCCCTGTGACTGGAAGGTCGCCGGTTCGATCCCCAGGGCCGACAGTTCATGACTGAGGTGTCCTTGAGCAAGACACCTAACCCCCAACTGCTCCCCGGGCGCCGTGGATAGGGCTGCCCACCGCTCCGGGCAAGTGTGCTCACTGCCCCCTAGTGTGTGTTCACTAGTGTGTATGTGGTGTTTCACTTGACGGATGGGTTAAATGCGGAGGTGGAATTTTCCCGGTTGTGGGATCAAAAAAGTATTAAAAAAAAAAACATCATAACTTCATATGATTCATATAACTGCATATGATTATAATCAATCAGTGACACTTTACATTAAGGATGCCAAAAGATTAAATATGCTTTTAATAAGCCAATAGCTACTACTTAATTATATATGTATTAAGTGTTTGTTAAGCATTAGTTATTACATACTTCGAAATTAATAACTGTTCTGTAGCCTTGTTGAATCTAATCATCACTAAAGTAGAGGTTTTCCAGCACTGTGAAGTAGGCGAAAATGGCCTCAAGAAGTAGCACATTATGCCAGAGAGATGAAAAACAAAGTTCTTGAAATATATCACTCTGAAATTAGTTTCAAGGCCTCTGGGAATCCAGCACACAATGAAAGGCAATGAGCCTCATTTACCGTTCATGAGAACAAATTTCTTCCTAAAACTGAATTTCACAAAGATTCTGACATTCACGTTCTCTTATTTGGGATTTCTTCTTAGGTAAGGAAAGCATCGACACACCCTCAAGAGCACACGTGTATGAACGATTCTGTGGTTTAAGAACACCATGAATCTTACGTAGACTTTTTCTTAGGATCTGTTTCACGGAATTTAAGAAAAAATGTAAGACAATAGTGGTGAATGAAGCCCAATAGAGCCCTAGAGTTGGAAAACCTGGACCAGCGATGAATCTTCACAGAAGTGGGCAGCCTACCATGATTCCTTCATGAGCACATTGACAACTCATCACTAACGAATCCAGATAAGATAAGGTCAGATAAGGTCAGCATTCATGATTCCACTATTAGTAAGAGATTGGCCAAAAATAACATGCCTGAGGGAGTTGCAAGACAAACACCACTGCTAACCAAGGAGAACATAAAGTCGTGTCTTATATTTGCCACCTCGAAGGCCTCAAGCCTTTTAGAATAATGTTCTGTGGACAAGTTAAAAGGGTAACATTATTTCTAGTGTAAAGTTAACACAGTATTCCACAATTTGAACATCATACCAGCAGTCAAACATGGCAATGGTAATGTGGGCCTGGGTGACTTGACTGTAAATTTTGCTATCTTCAAGAAACTCCATACAGGTGAATGTCCAGGCATCAGTCCATGGTCTGAAGCTGAAATGCAATTGGGTTATACAGCAAGACAATCTGCAAAAGCATTAGAGTAGGTTCATCTCTGAAAGGCTCAAAAGAAATGAGGGTTTTGGAGCCACCTAGTCAAAGTCAACCTCATTGAGATGCTGTACAGGAACCTAAATAAGGACTTCATGCTTGAAAGCTCTCCAATATGGCTGAATTAAAGCAGAATGTGGTAAAAATTTCTTCACAGCGATGTGAAAAACCTATCTCCGGTTCTAGGAAGTGTTTGTTTGCAGTTGTTGCTGATAAAGGATCATCTGAAACTTGAAATTTAATGGGACAAATATGCAAAAATAGATGATATCAGGGGAGGCAAGCTCTATTTCACTACGCTGTAGTCTAATCTAGAACTTATGAAAGCATAAACGAATTTCTCAGCAGCACGTGTCTTATTTTTGATATGCTTCTCAAGTTATAAGATGACGTGTCAGAGACTTTACTTAGAAATGACTGAGCATTTGAGTCCCATCCAACGTTACAAGATCTGCTTTTAGTCAAACTGAGAAACCATTAGTATAAACATTGATCTTTCAATGGCATGGACATTCTCGGTAGATACACAGTGCTACAGCAATATCAGGTATAATCTGGCATGCTTAAAAAATAAAACCACCAAAACTGCAACAAGCAAAGAAATTATGCGCTATTAGCACATATCAGGAGTCCTACATGTGCACATTAGGACATATTACAGTGGTGTGTTTGTGCCACTCATATGGCCAGTATGCTGCTATCAGCCACCACTCAGTGTGGCCTGCCTGCTAAAAGCAAGCCATCTTCACCGGTTGCCTGACACTGGCTGATTAGCTGGCATGAGAGAGGGAGATCTAATGGTTTTGGTGGTTTCATAATACTCAAGCTTTTGGCAGTGATACCTAAGATAATTTGCTTCTCACTGTTAGAAAGTTTCATGCAGCTGCATTGTTACTGTGAGGTAGATGATTAAAAATCAGAGGCAACCATGAATTACCAGATTAGTAATTAACGGCACAATCAGGCACCGTGGAAGCCAAATCACGGCTGCTGCAGTGTTGGATCTTTTACAGTAAGAAGTCACTAGAGGACATGAGTTACAGTGATTTAACCATGAATAATTGTTGTTACACTTTACGGCTGTTATGACAAGCAAGAGGAAAGAAGTAACTGTACTTTAATTGTATTATTTACATTTACATTTACAGCATTTAGCAGATGCTCTTATCCAGAGCGACTTACAAGAAGTGCTTTGTCTGTCTAGAGAAAGTATCTTTGCTAAGTATTGTATTTCAGTATTATTTGTGAGGCTAATAAACTTTGTACTTTCCTCAAGTGTTACTGAAACCAAATACCATCCATCCATTTTCTAAGCCACTTCTCTGTCAGGGTCGCGGGGGGGTGCTGGAGCCTATCCCAGCAGTCCTCAGGCAGAAGGCAGGATACACCCTGGACAGGTCGCCAGTCCATCGCAGGGCAGACAGACAGACACAGACAGTCACTCACACCTAGGGGCAATTTAGCATGTCCAATTGGCCTGACTGCATGTCTTTGGACTGTGGGAGGAAACCGGAGAACCCAGAGGAAACCCACACAGATACGGGAAGAACATGCAAACTCCACACAGAGAGGACCCCGGTCACCCGGCAGGGGAATCGAACCCAGGCCCTCCTTGCTGTGAGGCGACAGCGCTACCCACCACGCCACCGTGCCGCCCTGAAACCAACTACTTGCACTCTTATTTGCATTTCAAAGAGAAAAAAGTCAGATGGTAAAGCTCTGCTCAAATGTAACGACAACTTTTTACCACAAATGTTGTTTATATTGCAAATAATTAAGAAAATGAAAAGATATGTTAGCTTTTTAAAGATAAAACGTATGATTGTCCTGGGAGAGCAGAAGGCTGTCAAGGGTCAGCGCACTCATGGCGAAGTAACGAACGAAAGGATACAAGTTGCTGTTTGAAGGTCTCTCGACTGGCAACTGCAGTGGCTGGAGCTTTGGAGACTGTTGTGTGAAGACATTTATAAGTAAAACAATGTTGGATCAGCTTCGCTCATAAATATGCGAAATCAAATGACTGTAAAAAAAACAAAAAAACAAAGTGACATGAACAAAGTCTGTGAAGGCGACTGGTAAGTTTGCCCAAAAGAACATCATTGATTTTTGCTCTTTTAAATGAAACAAGCACCTTTTCCCGGTTTTGTGTTATTGAATTACAATTCAAAGCCACAGAAACTTTCTAATTCCGTCATTTCAATAACAGATAAGTAGAAGAAGAGGAAGAGGAAGAAGAAGAAGATGAAGATGAGGAGGAAGAAGCAGAGAACAAAACAACTGAAAAACTTTGATGCTGAAAACAGTCTCTCAAAAATAGAGAGCACAGCATCTGGTCAATTGGTTTACATTTATGTCTATTCCACTGAGAGGCGAGCAAACGTGCGAGTGGAAATATCAATTTTAGGTGGTGTGAAATTGAAAAGTATAAGAGGGCAATTTCCTCTCCTGGACATTTGTAAATTAAATTGCATTCTTTTTTTTTTTGAGTAAGGCAGGAGGAAGAAACATGATCGGTTGGTTGCCAGCACAGAATAGCAAGACAAGCTGTCTGCATTTCTGCGTTTGAATATCCCTAGAGGCTGTTACTTGTGTGAGGGAGGAAAAAAAAAACATGGACTTTGAGATATTTTAATAAAGCTGCCCATGTTTTCCTGCATGAACTACATTACGGTATATAAATATTTTAATATGAATAAAAACAACTATAATACTGTTCATATTGTCTGCACTGTTTGCTAAACAGTATTCATGTACTACAGGGATCTGATCATAGATGTGAACTTATATATATATATACACTGTGTGTGCACAATTATTAGGCAAGTGAGTATTTTGACCATATTATCATTTTTAGGCATATTTTCTAACTCCAAGCTGGATAAACTTGAATGCTTAATGGATTTAAGCATAGCAGATGTGATGTGTATCTGTGTAATGAGGGAGGGTGTGGCCTAAGGAGGTCAACACCCTATATCAAGGTGTGCATAATTATTAGGCTGCTTTTTTCTTTAGGCAAAATGGGCCAAAAAAGAGATTGAACTGACTCTGAAAAGTTAAAAATGACCAAAAGACTCTCAGAGGGATGCAGAACTCTTGAAATTGTTAAGATATTGGGGTGTGATCACAGAACCATCAAACGTTTTGTGCTAATAGTCAACAGGGTCGCAAGAAACGTGCTGAGAAAAAAAGACGCAAATGAACTGCCAAGGATTTGAGAAGAATCAAGCGTGAAGCTACCAGGAACCCATTATCTTCCAGTTCTGTCATATTCCAGAACTGCAGCCTAGCTGGAGTATCAAGAAGTACGAGATGTTCAGCGCTCAGAGACATGGTCAAGGTAAGGAAGGCTGAAACCCGACCACCACTGAACAAGACACATAAGCTGAAGTGTCTAGACTGGTCCAAGAAGAATCCGAAGACAGATAAGGTTTTATGGACTGATGAAATGAGTGACTCTTGATGGACCAGATGGACGGGCCTGTGTCTGGATCAGTAACGGGACAGAGCTCCACTTCGAGCCAGACTCCAGCAAGGTGGAGGTGGGGTACTGGTGTGGGCTGGTATTATTAAAGATGAGCTGGTTGGACTTTTTCGGGTTGAAGATGGGCTCAAAATCAACTCCCAAGCCTACTGCCAGTTTTTAGAAGACACTTTCTTTAAGCAGTGGTACAGGAAGAATCTGCATCTTTCAAAAAGACGATGATTTTTCTGCAGGACATGCTCCATCACATGCATCCAACTACTCCTCTGCATGGCTCGCCAGTAAAGGCATTAAAGATAAAAAATTATGACATGGCCCCCTTCCTCACCTGACCTGAACCCAACTGAGAACTTGTGGGCAATTCTTAAACGGGAGATTTACAGTGAAGGAAAACAGTACACCTCTCTGAACAGGGTCTGGGAGGCTGTGGTTGCTGCTGCACAAAAAGTTGAACGTCAACAGATTAAGAAACTGACCGACTCCATGAATGGAAGGCTTATCACTGTTATTGAAAAGAAAGGGGGCTATACTGGTCACTGATTTTTTTTTTATATGTCAGAAATATTCATTGGAAAGCTTTGAGTTGTTTGTTTATAATTCTCACTTGAACAGATGAAAATAAAGTGAGATGGGAAAATGTTTTTCATTTAGCTGCGTAATAATTCTGCACCATTATAGTTGCCCAATAAATATGCACATAAAGATATTCTCCTAAGAAAGCCAAAACTTCACTTTATTTTTCTTAAACATTCATGTTTGTGGTTTATTACCCAACATTTTGGATTAACCGAGAGCACTGTAGTTGGTCATTAATAAAAATAATCCTCAAAAATAAGACTTGCCTAATAATTGTGCACACAGTGTGTGTATATATATATATATATATATATATATATATATATATATATATATATATACATACATACATATATATATATATCACTGCACTGCTGTTGGAAGAAAATCTTTTTTTGTCATAATTGGAAAATGCCTCTTTATATTGTGTGCAAATTTCATGAAGTATGGAAACATTGGTTTCCAATGGTTTCCATTGACTTATATTAAAAGTAAAGTATGTTTTTTTCTTTTCCTGTAAAGTTACCATTTTGGAGATACTAGGTTTTGATCTGAAAACAGCAAGATATATATAATATATTTTATTGTTGTACACTTTTGTAATTAGGTTTTCTTTTACTTTATATCCATTAGAAGTCAGACAGGGATGGCACCTCTTCATCTCCCAACCTTGCTTTTACTGCTAAAACACTAACACACTAAACATTCATTAAAACAATTTCTCAACAGCTAACAAATCTTCTTTTATTACACATTAATACTCTTATTGTTTTTGTAAAAATAGGCAGTTTAATTACTAGTTGTCATGTTGAATGTCTTTTGGTGGTATTTCATTCCAGGCACGTATGCCCTCCTTCAATACAAAGCTAATTAACATGAAGAAGGAAGGAATATTAATAACTGTTAAGTCAACAAACAATTATAATAACGCAACAAAACGTTTATAATACAATGGCAGCGCCCACAGAAAGCAAATCAAATTTCTTTAGTTTAAAACAAATGCAGTCCTGGCTATGAGGACACAAAGTTTCAGGGGGGGGGGTTTTCATGTATCTCCATTCGCGTGATTTAATGCGAGAACAGTGATGATTATGTATAATTATAATAATTATTACTGTATAAAGGTCAATCAAAGTTCTCCCAAGCTCTGCCTTATTTCCTCAGCCCTCCAATCACAACAAAGTTACAAAAAAGTTGGGACGGGTGTGTTTTCCACTGTGTTTCATCACCTCTTTTTTAATGACACTCTGTAAGCATTTGGGAACTGAGGACACACTGTTGTCGTCTTGAAAGTGAAATCTTTTCCCGTTCATGTTTGATACACGATTTCGGCTGCTCAACAGTTCAGGGTCTAGTTTATCATATTTTTCATAATGCATCAAATGTTATCAGTGGTGAGAGGTCTGGACTGGAGGAGGGCCAGTTTAGCACCCGGAGCCTTTTAATATGGAGCCATGCTGTTGTAATACATACAGAACATAGTATGATATTGTCTTGCTGTAATAATCAAGGCCTTCCCTGAAAAACACATCATCTGGACGGCAATATATGTTGCCAAAACATGTATATATCGTTCAGCATTAATGGTGCCTTCAAGGATGCACACATCGTCTATGCCGTGTGCAGTTATGGACAAAGGCTTTTGAACTGTGCACTGATAACAAGTTGAGTGGTCTTTTGCCCGGAGGACACAGAGTTGATGATTTCCAAAAAGAATTTCAAATGTTGATTTGTCGAACCACAGGACACTTTCCCACTTCCCTTGACTCAATTTTAATGAGCTCAGGCCCAGAGAAGATGGCAGTGTTTCTGGAGCCTGTTTCTACCTGGTTTCTTCTTTGCGTTTTCGAGTTTTAACTTGAATTTGTGGATGCAGCGACAAACTGTTTTCACAGACTTTTCAGAGGTTGTCAGGAGAACTGTTCCTGTGACTTCTTCTACAAAATCATGTCATGTTTTTAATGCAGTGCTGCCTGAGGGCCCAAAGATAATGGCCAGCAAATACTGATTTTTGGCCTTGACCCTTACCTACAGAGATTTCTCGAGATTCTCTGAATTGTTTAATGATATGTGCCACAGATGATGAAAAGCAAAAGTTCTTTGCTATTTTACGTTATGAAATGTTATTCTTGAATTGACGCACTACTGGCTTGCGCAATCTATCACAGAATAGTGAACCCCTCCTCATCTTAACTTCTGAAAGACTCTGCCTCTCTGGGATGCTTTTTATACCCAATCATGGTACCCAATTACTGACCTGTTGCTAATCAACCACCAGGTGTGTTTAGCATTACACAAATTTATCAGCCTTTTCTTGTCCCTGTCCCAACTTTTTTTGGAATGTGTTTTTGGCACCAATTGCAAAATGGGCCTATTTTTTTTTTCCCCAAAACAACGCAATTTATCAGTTTCAACATTTGATATCATGTCTTTGTACTATTTAAATTAAATACAGGGCGTAAATAATCTGCACATCATTGCATTTTGTTTTCATTTACATTTTGCACAATGGGTTGGAAATGGAAATGGGGTTATATTCAGACGTAGGCCAGTTTTCTGCAAAATGGACCTCACTAAAGTTTTGATGCCAGCTACATCCCTGCATTCTGCTTTGGCTCTTTGTCAGCATGTGTGTGGAAGCCAGCGTTCTACACTCACATGAACAATTTGCCAATAAATAAATAAATAACTACATTTCAAAACACATTGCAACTCGCGTATATCTCTTTCACTGATGTTAGCATTTCTGTCTGGGCCTGAAAGAAGAGATCCTTGGCTTTCCACCGCTAACTCAGGGTACCATCCATCATTATAAAGTTCATTATCAAGATGTTTTCCTTTGGCGTCATTAATCTTGAGTAATCTGGGGAGATTGATGTGCCCTCTCCTGGATGACACTGCCGCCTGATTCCTTTCATTAATCTCGATTTTTGCTGGTGTCATCCTGGGCCCTTTCCCTCTCAAACAGCATAAGTAGAGTGCTGTCACCCTTGCAGTCGCTTCCCCAAAACGCCAGCCTGGTACCTCAAAAGCGGAATGGAACTAAGGCAAAGAAGTCATAAAAAAGGGAGAAAAGACCCTCATATAGGTTTTTCGGCTCAGTAAGCCACTAACCTCTCAAATCTGTAATAGTTTTACTTTTCATTTTCTTTTGCTTCATTTGTGGACAAATGACATATTTTGTTGATTTTTGAAAATAAATATGAAAGTGAGTTCCTCTACAAGTAACACTTTCTATTCTAATGCAAAATAACTGCTTATGTGCTAAAAAAAAAAAAAACTCAACATAAATTGTGGCTTGTGCCCAAGTTTTTTTCTATTTTTCCAACAGTTTAAACTCAGCAAATAAACAGAAAAAGTGCTGTATAACTCAAAGAAATATACCATATTTAAGTCCCATTTTTAAGATAGCGAGCACATATCTGCATGCTGGTTTGATAAGGTCAGCACCCCACTGGCTGTTTTCTACAGCTTGTCCACCCTCAGACCACCCAAATTACTGTCCTGCATACAAGCTCTAACTACTTTTTAACTTCCCCAAACTGAATTTAAATTCACATAGAGTTTTATTTTAGAAAATAAACTAAGACAAATATTATAAACAATTGTGAGAAGATATAATAACGACTAGGCCTAATGTAAAATGATTTTATAGAAATGTCGCTGAGCTAAAAAAACATGTACTAAACCAATTTACAAGGTATAACTAAAGAAAGGAAGGAAGGAAAAAAAGTCAACTGGACTGAGTGGAAAATGAGTGATGATAAATGAAATTTTGTCTAACTTCTGCTTCACCACTGATGGACTTCCCAGAAAAACACTGATGGACTGCCAGCTTTGCCATCAGCCATCTACAGTGGACCAACATCTTCTTGCTATCAGGGTGGGTGTGTTCTCTGTGTAGGATGTGTTCACTTATTTTCACTTAGAAAATCCAAAAAAGTGTTATTTGGTGTTATTTGACCAAAATTTTGCACATAACTGGTTCCTTTTCATTTTACTGATAGTACTAAATAAGAGCAGTAAATAGAAAATGCTTACCTTGCTTTGGATTCTAGACAAATTCAACATTTTGAAAGACCTCAGTGAGAAAATCTATCATTTTGCAGTTGCTAAGTTGCCCAAATAGGGCATTATTAATTATCATTATTATGACAAATTATGTGACAATACCACATGCTTTTCTGAGCATATCATGGAGATTGTCAGTACTTGTAGAACACTGATTAACTGCATGTTTCATTATAAAGATCATCTCCACAGTTTTTATAGTATTTTTTGAAATGTGGCACTACCAGCTTTTTTTCTCAGTTCCAGCTTATCAGATCGCTGAAAAAACAAGCATCGTGACATATCATGTATTGTGAAAATTTCCAAAAGTATCGTGATATTATATTTTTGCCATATCGCCCACCTCTATGCCCAAGTTTACACCTCACTCCAGTTATTTGCTTGCACAAATGATGCGTTTTCCTTTCATCTCCTTCAATAAAAGGCTTAGCGCATCCCAATTCAGTCAATTATTTTGGTAGTTTAATTCCATTCATTTTGAAGTTATCAGGAATGTTTCAGCTCTGGATGCCACTTGAATGGGGACATAAACAGGACAGCCAATCAGAACCGAGCTTCCTTAAACCATGAAATAGCCAGTTCATAATCACACGTGACCTCTAAACTAATAAGAAGTGCTGTCATTTGCATAAAGTTGGTATGAAATGTGTTAAAGCACCTTTCGCATTGGTCTCAGTGAATGCTGTTGATCTCGTAGGAGCCCACAAAGGAGCACTGAGTGGAAGTCATTGATATTCACGTCCTTGACTTTAAACACAATAAAGAACGATTCACCAGTGCATTCATAACAATTACGAGTAGTCTATGAATCCATGGGTGTGGCCTGTGTGTATTCTCATTGGCTTTGCAGCCATTACAATACGATCACCGTGTGTGCTCATCCGCCAAGGAAACGAGCTCTCCAGCATGCCATGCTGATTGTACTGTTAATAAAGTGTGAAGGTGTCTGTCAGGTGAATATTCACTGCGAGATGCACAGGCCTGATCTAAATTGCAAATACAAAAAAAAAGTTCACCAATTTGGAAGCGCATTCCTTTGAGAAATTAATCACGGTTTTCTCATATGACTGAGGCGTTAGCTCTAATCTTATTCCCAGCCACACTAATGTCTGAGAAACGGCAACAGCCTCGCAGTAATTAAATTTGCCACTTGCCTCGCATATCTTTAAAGAAATAGCGTCCGTTTCTCTCTCTTCCTCTCTCGCGCTTTCTCTCGTGCTTTACGATAAGTTGCCCCCCTCTTCATCTATGTCCCCGGCTCAGCTGTAGATTCAAAAAACACACATTCAGAAAGATCCATCACCAGTAATCTCTTTTATGCATGAATTCAATTTCCCTGCATGGTCCATCCCTTGCTTTCTCAATAAATGTGATTCTGCGTTTGCCATTAAATCAATACAGGCAGACGCTGAGTCTCAATTTGCATCACATTGCTTTAGCCGTGATTTCTTAAACTCCTATTAAGATGGTGCGCAGATAAACCTCTAGGTGAGTCAACCTTCTGAACAACGATGTGCCAATCAGACATAGCAATAGGTCCCTCAGAGTGACCCGTGGACACGCAGTAGACACCACATTGAGATTTAGAAGGTACTGTTACTCCTGTACTGCTGAGAAACCTCTGAGAACATCTGTCATTTTGGAGTTGCCAACATGCCCAAATAGGCCTGAGCAATAAGACAATATATATATATATATATATATATATATATATATATATATATATATATATATATATATATATATCTCAATATTGTGATAAAATATGTTACAATACAGTACAATATGCTTTTCTCAACATACCATTTTGGCTAGAACACTGATCAACTGCATGTTTCATTATGAATAAAACAAAATGCAATGGACTGGCGACCTGTCCAGGGTGTATCCTGCCTTCCGCCCAATGACCGCTGGGATAGGCTCCAGCACCCCCCCGCGACCCTGAGGGAGAAGCGGCTTAGAAAATGGATGGATGGATGGATGGATGGATGGATGGATGGATGGATGGATGGATGGATGGATGGATGGATAGTCCAATTTATCTGGCTGTAACACAACACAGTCTGCTGAATATTAAGTAAAAATCATATCGTCTCTGTCCAATGAAAAACAAGTATCTACAAAATATTAACTTTACAGGAGAAGGCAAAAACACTCTTACCTTTCAATGGAAGGCAATGGAAGAGATTTTGTTCCAAGTGATTTTGGAGCATTTCTATTGGTCCATTCATCATGATTTTTTTACACAATGTAAAGGACAGCTGGTGTGTTGAAATGAGGTAGAAACTAAAAATCAACAAAAATGGAGATACGTGATTTTCATTGGACAGTGATGATATATTCTTAAAAAAGATGGTTCTTCAGGGGGTTCTTTAGTAAAGAAAATGGTTCTACATATAAATATGAATACTCAAAGAATCCTTTGCATGATTGCATTGTGAATGGATTCTTTAAATTGCGTTGTACATGGTTCTGTTTAGAACATTTTTTGAAAATGGTTCTATACAGCACCAAAAAGCATTCTACTATTGTTAAAGTCAGAGAACCCCTTTCAGTAAGAGGGATTTTTTTTATTATTATTTTTGAAAATGCAGTGCTATTGGTTCTATTTTCTCAGTTACACAGTTAAAAATTGTGGTTCTTCAAAAGGTTCTTTATGAACACTCAATGAACCCTTTGCATGATTAAAGGGTCCTCTGCATTGTGGAAGCTCTTCAGATTGAAGGAAAGTGTGCTTTAGATGGTTCTATATAGAACCATTGTTGAAAAGACACCTTTACAGCACCAAAAATGGTTTGTTTTATTTTAACAAGCCTGACATTGTAACAACATAGGAGTCCTTTTTCATCTTCTTCTTCTTCTGCTCCCTTTAGGGGTCGCCACAGTGGATCATCTGCCTCCATCTTGCCCTATCTACTGCCTCCTCTACTTTTACACCAACCATCTCCATGTCCACCTTCACTACATCCATAAACCTTCTCTGAGGTCTACCTCTTCTCCTTCTACCCAGCAGAGGAGTCCTTTTTCATAACATTAGAAAAAAATAGAAGTGTGTACAACAGATCAGTTGTCTCGATGGCACCGACATCAACAATTACCGACCGGTATCTCTCCTTTCCTTCCTTTCTAAAATTCTTGAACGTGCTGTTTACAACCAACTATCTGTCTTTCTCTCTGAAAACCAGCTACAGGACCCCAACCAATCCGGGTTCAAACCAGCCCACTCTACAGAAACTGCAGTCATCGCAGTTTCAGAGAAACTCCATGCAGCAAGGTCAGCTGGACTGTCATCAGTTCTGATTCTTCTTGACCTCTCTGCAGCCTTTGACACTGTCAATCACAAGATTCTTCTGTCTATCCTTTCTGGCCTTGGCATTTCAGGAACAGCATGGAAGTGGTTTGAGTCCTACCTAGAGGGGCGCTCCTACCAGGTAACATGGAGGGGCTCAACATCCACTCCATGCAACCTCTCCACTGGTGTTCCTCAAGGTTCAGTTCTGGGTCCTCTCCTATTTTCTCTCTATACCCGCTCACTCGGACATGTTATTTCTTCTCATGGCTTTTCATATCACTGCTATGCTGATGACACACAACTCATCCTTTCTTTTCCTCCTAATGACACACAGGTCTCGACTCGGATCGCAGCATGTCTGGCAGACGTTGCATCGTGGATGACAACCCACCACCTCAAGCTGAACCCAAGCAAGACGGAGATGCTTTACATCCCGGGATCTTCTGGTATTCGGTGTGATCTCTCAATTCCCTTTGAGAACACCCTGATTACTCCATCTACAGAAGCTCGTAGTCTTGGGGTAGTTGTAGATGACCAGCTCTCTTTCACGGCTCATGTTGCTAACCTGACTCGGTCATGCAGATTTCTCCTTTACAACATCCAGAGAATTCGACCTTTTCTCTCTAGAGAGGCCACACAGGTACTCGTTCAGTCTTTAGTCATCTCTAGACTAGATTACTGTAACTCCCTTCTGGCTGGTCTTCCAATGCGTACCATCAGGCCCCTGCAACTGATCCAGAATGCTGCAGCTCGACTTGTCTTCAACCTTCCTAAATTCAGCCATGTCACTCCACTGCTGCGTTCCCTTCACTGGCTTCCTGTAGCAGCTCGCATCAGATATAAAACCCTGATGTTGGCCTACAAAGCCAAAAATGGTCCAGCTCCTTCCTACGTGAGATCAATGGTGAAAGCTAGATCCGTACCCAGAGACCTTCGTGCTTCAATTACGGCTCGACTTGACCCACCATCTTGCAGATCACAAGGAAAACATGCCTCCAGACTGTTCTCTGTCCTGGCACCAAGGTGGTGGAATGAACTTCCCCTAAGTGTCCGAACAGCAGAATCACTTGCTGTCTTTAAACGACGTCTGAAGACCCATCTCTTTACACTACACTTATCTAATCACTAACACTGTCTATTAAAGATCTTCAGCTCTTTTATTGTTCACTATATTACAAACTTTTTTTTTTTCAGCAGGTTTAGTGTTGTGTAGACTCTGTGTTGAGTTGTAGGTATTTTTCTACTTGTTGTATTTGTTTAGGTCTCAATGCATAGATAACTTCAGGTAGCAATTTAGAGCAAAGCTCTTTAAAATTATGTCGACCTTTATTAACATGAGATATTCTGAAGTAATGACAAGCACTTTTGTAAGTCACTCTGGATAAGAGCGTCTGCTAAATGCCATAAATGTAAATGTAAATGTAGATCAACTGTCTGAAAAAATAAATATTGTAATATATGCATCATGAAAGTATCATGACACTATATTTGTGCAATATTATCCACCTATATGCTCAAATATAGAGAAGATCCAAGCCATTTTTCTCTATAGGAAAAAATAGTTTTTTGAAAACAGTCCCATCTCAGCTTGTGTTGAACAAAATATGTTACATTTTAATATTTTACATTCTACACTGTAAACATTTTACAGTTTACTTGTTTGACTTTACTAAAATCATGCAAAGTTACAGCCTCAAAAAATTAAGTAAAGTTATTTAACAGGTTCAAGCTTAAATAAGTGTGTTTCTAATTGTCAGTGATCCACAATTCCCCAGCAAAGTTTAAATCATTTCAACTGAGCTGGCATGACTCTACTCTTTTATGTTCTGCTTACTCTTGAATGAGTTAGGATAACTTTAATCAACCTAGTTACCACAAATAACTTCACATTGCTCAATAAATTTGTTCAGATTTATAATCTTAACCTCAAAACAAAACAGTCATGCTGAGAATAACAAAAATGTCAAATATATCAAAATTTGCTATAATAAAAAATAGAACTGATGAAAATTTTTAAAATACAGAATCAACCAAAACTAACAAAAAAAGAAAGCTGGAAAGTGTTTGTTTGTTTGTTGGTTTGTTTTTGGACAAAGCACTCTACACAGTCTGTACAACTTATCCAAACTTGTTACTACCAGAGGTGGATGAAGTACACAAATCATGTACTTGGGTTAAAGTAAAGATACACAAGTTAAAAGATTACTCCAGTAAAAGTAGAAATCCTTACTCGAGACCTCAACTTGAGTAAAAGTACTAAAGTATTTGCCTTCAAATGTACTAATGTATCAAAAGTAAAAGTACTAAAAGAGTAATTCTGGCTCTGATGTCCTGTTATCATTTTTGTAATAAGACTCTGCTTCATGAACTCATTTTAGGTGAAAATACTGAAGTGTCTCTCTTTTAATAGAACATCATTAATTAGTGACGCTGATGTCTATTAAAATGATCATAAGCACAAAACACAGAAGGTAAACAGTTTCCATCAGGGAGAACCGAGTGGCTCTGAAATCACTTTTTACAAACAAGCAAAGTTTCCGTTTAAGGTTACTTTGTAAATTAGTTACAAGTTGAATAAAAACTTGCTTTAAACTCAGGATCACAAATAAGTTTTCCTTTACTATGTTGATCTGTAGGTCTCTGATCATAAACATAAACTAATCGAAACTAATTTATTATAAAATGAAAGTGTTTGTATGAATTCAGAAAAAAAACATCAGTCAAACTGCATATGTGTAAACATTTCTATATTGTGCTCTATTTACACAAAGTTAGGTTAGTTCATCTTTTTATTAGATGCATGTGCTCCCAGAATTTTACGCTGCTGCGCTGAAGTTGAACTGTGTGCTGCACTGGGTCGGTATGACCAACAGTTCCAAACAAGCTCAGAACAAAGTGACCGCTGTGCCCTGATTGGCTTTGCACTTCTTTAGTTTTGACGTTACGTTTTTATACGCACAAAAACCAAAAGGAACGACAGATTTCACAAAATGTAGTGGAGGAAAAAGTAAGATATTTGACTTTGAAATGTAGTGGAGTGAAAGTAAAAAGTCGCTCAAAATGGAAAAACTTAAGTAAAGTACAGATACACGAAAAACTACTTAAGTACAGTAACTAATTACATTTACTTAGTTACTGTCCAACACTGGTTACTACTTAAGTAACTAAGGAATTAGACAAGAAATATTAAGTTTTATCACATTTACATTAGTAAGCTTAACAAATAAGTAAAGTACACCAACAAATAGCTTTTGTTCCACCCAGAGTTCAGAGGACATCACCCAAAATGGCCCTCCAGTTCCACACCAATTCACAGCAAGAAAAGGTCTATTTCATAAAATCATTGCCTAGAAATTAGTACCAAATGAACAACTGCCAGTTTAACATCATTGACTGCTGTTGTGTGCTCTGTTTGATGACTTTATATCCTCCATTATATAGGCATCGGCTGTGGAACAAAAGGTTTGATTTTCTAAAATGTTATTTATTTTGATTATAGGGTTATATAGATTTAACCCAGCGTTTGCTCGAATGCCAAAGGCAAACTATAAGATGGTAACACGACATCAGAGGTCTGTATGCAGGCTGTAATGGTAGTCACCAAGATGGAAATTTGCTGCACGTCACTGTCTGTACCTTGGATAGTGTGTGCATTTTTTTGTACATCTTTTTGTTGTTGTTGTTGACATTTAGAAAGAATGCAAATCAGTGGAAGTGCTAGCTAGCAGCAGCATGAAAGAAGATGAAATGATTCACTGCCTCAAATCTTAGCGCTTATTTTGTCATTTCATGTGTTCCGTAGGCCCAATTATGCCTATAATGAATAGAGCTAAAAGAAGAAGTACAGACATGGTAGAAAAGTGGCTTCAGCACTTCTCTGCTTTCTGCGTTTACTCTAGACTATACATCTTCACTGTCAGCCCCCCCCCCAAAAAAAAAAAAAAAAATCAGGCATGTCCATTTTTGAGTGACTTTTAATTTTTTCTTTCATAATTTTATGAAAACCAAAAGAAATGCTCCAAAATTAAAATATTTTTATGTTAAATGGCACTGAAAGTAAAGGATGTTTTTGCCTTCTCCTATAAAGCTGACACTTCAGAGATGCTTGTTTTTCTTTGGAGTACAGCAATGCATATCTGTGATTACCACCTGTGTTTTTACATGCATATGTTAAGAAAAGAAAAAAAAACTGAGGAAATGCTACTTAATCCGTTTCATTCAAAACCATTTTCATTCTTCGATTAGAAGTACAGGGTGTCCCAAAAAAATTGACATCATTTGAGATGTGAATATCTGAGTAACTACATGTCCTAGGCAAATGAAATTAAACAGGCTTCATGTTGAACAAAACTTTATTTATCAAAATTCAAACAAGAAATTCAGAGGGAGGTAGATTTCATAACATGCAGCATATTATTATAAAAATGGCCAAGAAATGGACTTTATGTACATGTTGAGCCCTGCAGAGTGTCACAGTGGTCAAAGTGTATTGATATTGATCACTGAACTCATGACTTGCTGTGCTATGCTGTTTATTTCCGCTTACCAAAGCAGAAGCCATGCAGATTGATATAAAATGCACGTTTAATATCATCCAAAGTTTTGGGGTAGGCCACGGTAGGTCCACAGTGTTTGTATTTCTATTGAAAAGCTCATTAGCGGAGGCGTAGCCGCGGGCAGGACTACTCAGATTGATCACAGGCAGACCCAATCAGACAGGAAAACAATGTTCATTAAGCTGTATTTTTAAGATAACGAAATCACTGCTTAGCAACCGATGCCAGTGTTTATCAGCACACCACCTGCATTCAAAAGATGTGCCTGGGGATCTGAAAAAGTGACAAAAGTCATCTTAGATAGAGTATATTTGTTTTCTACTAATTTCCAACTTAAAAAACAGAAAAAGGTCTTTGTCATCAGTGCTCTGCAAATTTGATATTTCCAATGTGTTTTGTCACTACAAAAGCTAAAAGAAGTAGTTTCAAAATGTCAATGCAAATGTCTATTTCAATGCATCGAGGCATCAAAAGTAAGACATAAATGATCCATAAACATTTTTCATGCCCTCCACAGCCAAATACTTGTTTGGATTTTAAGTGTGCTGTGTTGT
The DNA here is from genome assembly GCF_015220715.1 of Pygocentrus nattereri. NCBI lineage: Eukaryota > Metazoa > Chordata > Actinopteri > Characiformes > Serrasalmidae > Pygocentrus > Pygocentrus nattereri. The sequence continues at coordinate 26,151,895 of NC_051231.1, read as the reverse complement.
TTTGCTTGACGTCTCAGTCGTTGGGCAGAAGTTGTGCTGCATGCTTTATTGTGCAAGGTGTTGCACTGTTGCTTGTGTTTATGTGCATCTCCTATTCTATGTCTGGTCTGTGCTGTTGTTCATAGGGCGGAGGCATTAGAGTAAGTATGATGATGACTGCATTTCTGTCCGCGGTAGGCTATTTAAGCAATAGAACACTCGAGGTTGTGTGTTATCGTGAAACAACATCAAGGCTGTGATTTGGTCACAGTAAATCATCAGAGCCATGATGTTATAGTGATAACACACAACTTCGAGTGTTCTATTGCTTTTACACAACAGTTCAATAAATAAAGTAAGAAATGAATTCATTAGGCCGTGAATGTAGCATTTAAATATGTTTTAATGTTAGCAATTGCTTCTGCCAGATTACAGTGCCTTAACAAGCAGCTTGTTGCTACGTCAGAGTGACGAGCTCCACTCACACCACAGATTTTTTTGTTTATTGCATTAGTTTTATGGCTCAGTTCAATTTGGTCAGACTCTAAAGATCAGACTATACATTTGCCGAATGGTATTTGGTTCATTTCTGGCAGATTCCAGGTTATTTTTAGCTGTTCTTTTGTCACAGCCGCCGACTGAAAAGCTGCTCAGTCGTAATGACAGTTTGGGAATTTAGTGTAGTCTCATCTTCAGAGTCTGACCAAATTAGCTGTGGGTCAAATGTGAACGTAAAAGTATACATTTTCTGTTTGTGCACAAAGTAAGAAGCACAAACTTGTCAAGCTCGTTGCTTAGCAACGGCATCTTAGTAGAGTAGATAAAAGCATGGTTAGCATGATTATAACGCCTCTTAACCAATCAGCTTGCGTGACCGAAACTAACTGTTGTATAAAACCTCATGTTATGACATTACAGAACATGGAGAAAATTGGATCAACCAAGTTGGACAACCTACTTTTTTTACAAGCCTACCCAAAAATGGATTCCCGCCATTGCTGACCTGTGAATAATGCTGGTCTTTATTAACCATTTAGAACACTCTTGTAGACTTATGCAAATCAACAGTTAAGCTGATAGTGTACTACAAACAATGAAATAACTAAATGAAACTAAACTACTAATTGTAAATACATATAAAACAACTTATTGTACGTCTGAGTATTGCTGGCATCTCACCTTGTGCAAAGGACCAATCACTGTCAAGAGGAGGTCTGTTTCATATGCAGCACACATTCATTCATGCATTGTCTAAGCTGCTTATACTTCTGAGTCGTGGGGGGTGCTGGAGCTTATCCCAGTGCTCATTATTGGGCAGAAGGCAGGAAACACCCTGGACAGGCCACCAGTCCATCATAAGCAAAAAACGTAACATAAAACATGAAGCAAACTATAAACTAGGACAATATGGCAATTACTTAAAAATAGAGATGTTAGAACATTAAAAAACCCATCATATTCAGATTATCTTAGCTAAAGGCTGAACACAGCCTTTGGAGAACTGAAGCAAGGCAAGTTTGTCCAAGATATTAACATTGCAAACCATATTTCAGCAAAAAGAAATAGCCAAATAGACATTAATTTGTCTAGCTATAGTATCAACAGTCCTAAATAAACCTACAATACACATGAATTCTGGATAAAGTCGTATTTCATTATGAAAAGTAAAGGCACAGCCTGACTGGCCTGTACTCACCCACGATTGTTGATTACAAAGGGGGTGTTGCAGAGAAAACAACTAAACTCCAACCTCAGCAGAGGTAAAACCTGAGGGAATTTTGGCTTGTCAGTGAGAAAAGATCTAAATGTAATGATCTGATAAAAAAACTGAATTAGATTTTCACAGGAACGGTGCATCTTAAATCATCCAAGACACTGAGGTTGCATTACATTACAAGGTGTTAATTATTGCCATGTATTAGCAGCTCATGTTATCAGAAATGGGATTAAAAAGATTCTGTCTTATCACCTCATTTTAATCAACTACTCATTTTGTTTCCCTTATAGTTTCTGCTTGGAATAAAACTCCACTGAGTAATGAATGAAAGTGGTCTAGTTATTGTTGGAAATGGGCAACTTCAACATTAAGTAATGGCTTAGTGCAAATAAAGGATCAATGAAAGGCAGGTTTATATATTGTCTTTGACAACTTTATATCTCCGAGATGGACAATTTGAGGAAAACGATTTGGTAACACTTTCTATGAATGTCACATCTATAACATGTTATAATATATTCATTAGGCATTATAAACATGGTGATACATATTTATAAAAATGAATTACATTGAATTACACTTTATCATCAGGTTTATATATTATGAATTGTTAATGTAATGCATTATAAATATTGTTAATAACATGTTATACTGTCAGTGCCAAGAAGTCCCAGCTTGGAGAGCATAAAGTAAAGACAAATACCAAGCTAGCGGTGGTGTATATTACCTTTCCCACATTGGGTAAAACACTGATGGCAGCTCTAGTTTAAACTCTGACATTTGAAGCCTGTAATGTGTTTTATTGTGTATGTTTTAGTGTTTCAGTAAATCCTTCAGTAAATACTTCAACTTGGTTCACTCTTAACACTGGATGAGGTTTTAAGTACAGTACGCCTCACTTTACTTAGAGCGGACAAATATGACTTATGAGCTCCTATAATTTGCCATGATCAGTACTTATAATGTATTATGTTAAATTCATAATGCATAATAAGCATGGCTATAATGTAGAATGCATTTTATAAATATTTATAGATATGTTTACAATGCCATATGAATGCATTATGACATGTTGTGACTGTGTTTATAGATGCTTACAAAGGTGACATTCATAGAAAGTGTTACCAACAATTTCAACTTTAATGTATTTTAATGTCATAAAATGTTATTCCAAGTGGTTTTAAACTATTTCTGTTTTTCCATTCATTATGAAGTATTTACACCGTGCAAAGGGCAGCTGGTATTTTTACATGGTATCTAATGGTGAAATGAACTATATATACACTTGTTGTCCATTTTCTCAGCTCCACTTACCACATAGATGCACATCGTACTTCCACAATTACAGACTGTAGTCCATCTCTTTCTCTGTGTACTTTGTTAGCCCACTTTTGTCCTGTTCTTCAGTGGTCAGGACCCCCATGGACCCCCACAGAGCAGGTACTATTTGGGTGGTGGATCATTCTCAGCACTGCAGTAACACTGACCTGGTGGTGGAGTGTTAGTGTGTGGCGTGCTGGTCTGAGTGGATCAGACACAGCAGGGCTGCTGGAGTTTTTAAACACTGTGTCCACTCACTGTCCACTCTATTAGACACATCTTCTTTGTTGGTCCACCTTGTAGATCTAAAGTCAGAGGCTCATCTGTTGCTGCATAGTTTGTGTTGGTCATCCTCTAGTCTTTTATCAGTGGTCACAGGATTCTGCCCACAGGACGCTGTTGGTTGGACATTTTTGGTTGATGGACTGTTCTCAGTCCAGCAGTGACACTGAGGTGTTTAAAAACTCCAACAGCACTGCTGTGTCTGATCCACTCAGACCAGCACAACACACACTAACACACCACCACCACCACATCAGTGTTACTGCAGTGCTGAGAATGATCCACCACTCAAACAATACCTGCTCTGTGGGGGTCCATGCTTGTCCTGACCACTAAAGAACAGGGTTAAAGGGGGCAAACAAAGTATGCAGAGAAACAGATGGACTACACTCTGGTAAAGTGCACCTATATAGTAAGTGGAGCTGATGAGTAAGTGGGGTCTGCTGATGCAAAGAACCCTTTACTCATGCTAATAGTTCTTTGAATATTCATTGTTCTATATAGAACCCTTTTCTTTACTAAAGAACCCTTGAAGAACCATATTATCAAATATGTTGTAACAATAGAAAAACCTTTTGGTGCTCAACCCTTTTCAAAAAGGTTCTCTATAGAGCCATATAAAGCACATTCTCCACCCAGCTGAAGAACCCTTTAATCAAGCAAAGTGTTGCCTTTTCTAAGTGTGTAGGCTTCCATTGTATCTTACAAACTGGCTAAAGACTAAATACCATCAAGGGTTTTGTCATTTAGTTCAGCCGAACTAGTTCTGCCCGTTCGCATGGGATGATGCTGGTTAGCGAGACTGGCTTTTATTCACTGACCATGCAATAATGTTCCTCAGTAGCTCAAAACATCATTATTATGAGTGCTGATTGTCAGTGACATCTCCAGGAAGCATATGAACTGATTACTAAGTAATTCTGATCTGTGACGAATGGCATCCTGAGAGAAATAGTTTCACTCCATCTCCAAAGGTGTTTGATTAATCAGAGATGGTAAATCCTCTTCAACAGATTACAGAACTCACTTACAAAAGTGTCAGTCTAAATGCCACCTTGTTGTCTTGGCAACAGAGGGGATCAATGCGCAGCGCTGTCAGGAGAGTTGACAGTAATTTCTGTTGGGTCACAGAAAGCGAGAGGTGCCGGTGGATGTAGAAGAGACCAGCCACGTATTTGCATGAGGTTAGGAAGCTGATAGAGTGACTTGTCTTCTGTCTACCTTTTCATTCGTGCATCTTGAGCTCATCAGCTCTCGTCTCTTTCTTCTTTATAGCACTTTTTCATGAACAAAAGAAAAGCAAATGAAGTCTTCACGCTGTCTGTGTCTAGAAGACTAAAGGCTAAATGTCTGATGTCTCTGTTTGCTCTTAACCTGGTGAAGCAGCTCGCAAAAGAAGCTAAAAACATTTTTCCACAACTTCTTAAATTAAGCGGCTTGTGTAGCAAATTAGGTACTCATGCTGTCCACAGTACGATTTGAATTGGATCTGAGTATCAAGGGCACTATAATAACGTTTCGCACATCTCCTCAGTGATACGTCTCTCGCATCCAGATGGCAATAAAGCTAGTGGAGGATGAATATGTTTCTAGTGGGTTGTACTTTCTACAAACCTGGAGTTGTGCTTCACGTTTGGTCATATTAGCCTAGAAAAGGAAGACGTTTATCAATTTGTGAATGTAAAGAAGTGCTTTATACCTGCAGATGCCATTCTAATCTCCTTTGTATTCAGTCTGTGGATCTGAGTTGATTTTCTTTGTCCTTGTGTTAATTCTTTCAGTTTAAGGAGGATGGAGATGAAGTTCTACTACCCAGATCTACTAAATGATCGAGATTTTCTTCCAAAGCATCCATTGTTTCTCAGTTCAGAGAGGATCAATCGCTGTGCCAAGAAACTAAATGTGGTAAGTGGCAGCAGTAAATCTGGCTAGAGCAGTCAGCAAACAGGCTAAGAACAGTTTTCCAGAACCTCCTAGAAGGAAGGCCTGGTAAATCAAATCGGATTCTCAAAATCTATGCCTTGAAGACAAAGTCTAAATGTCTTGTTTCCATTTGCTCCTCACCGTCATGTTAAGAACAGCTTTCCAGAACCTTCTACACACTGGCAAAGTTTTAATGATTCTTTAGTGAAGGCAATGGTTCAAAATAACACCATGAACACTCAAAGAACCAGTTGCATGCGTTTCTCCCAATGATAAAACTTTTTTTCAGGTTGATGGAGAATGTGGTTCTATATAGCACCAAAAAATGTCCTGCCACTGTTACTAAGCCACGTTTGTGAAATCAAGTCTTCACATTGTCTGTAGCTTTATATTATTTATATAATATATACATATAAATACATTATTCACAGTAAACATGTTATGTATAGATATAGATATAAATATATATCATAGATAAATGCATCCTTTGCAGCATTTATATAGCACCTTTCACATATTAAAGATGCCATTCAAAGTGCTTTACAGTATTAAATAAAAACACAGAAGGAAGAGAAAAAAAGATCATCAAAAATAAAATAAAACATATTAAAAACAGCCAACAAATGAAAGCAATAACATATGTGTTATATAAACGATCATTTTAAATGAAATTGCACAAGATCAAAGTAACAACAATAGACAAGGATAGACCACTCGATCCAAGGGGCGTGAAACAGGAAAGGTCATATGAGCAAAAGAATAGAGCCATTTGGAAAGGAGATAAAAGCAGATAAAAGAATAAACAATTTACATAAGCAGAACTAAAAGAAAGGATCAAATAAATAAATGATTAAATAAAAACATTTTTAAACATATTGTTAATTACAAGTTTGATGAAAGAGGAACATTTTAAGTTGCCTCTGGTTTTCCAGAAGGTCAAAGAAAGCATGAAAAGTACTTAATAACCAAAAATGTTCTCTTAACTTAATACAGTTGAGTAATATGTGGGAAATATTCCATTTTATGTACAACGGACTTCATTTATTTGAGTTAAAACAAAATGTGGGCTGTGTGCTCAGCAAAACAGGCTAAGACTAGTTCTATAGAACCTCCTATAAGGGGGTTGTGAAGCAAATGAAGTCATATGCTTTATGATGAGAAGAGAATATTTGCTTCTTTTTTTTTTCAATTTGCTCTTAACCTGGTGAAGCAGGCTATATGAACATTTTCACAGAACCTCTTAGAAGAACCATCTCGAGAAGCCAGAAATGGGTGAATTATTCACAATGGCATATTATTGGCATTTGAATCAATCATTTACAGCACTACTTAATTTATACTGGGGTAGGAGTGCAATCATGCAAAAATGAACATTATAAATAATCTACACCGTGACTGTCTTTTTAGGTCATATTTCATATTTCAATCTAGTTGAATTATTATGAAAACACATCACGCTCGTTCATTACGCAAATGTTCGTTTGGCACCTGAAATTAATAATGAAATCGTGGGGACGTGGCCTTTTGTAAATAAGATCAGCGCGGAGCAGCTTTAGGTTAGAAAACAAGGTTTCTCATTTAGCTCCAGACGAAACACTGCGGCTTCACTGGAAGCGGAAACTTCATTGGCGTGTGGCAGCAGCTGTTGGGCCAAGCCCACACATTCAAATCCTCTTGCCGTTTAGAACACAGAGGCCAAAAAAGGGGAAAAAATGCTATTCCGCAAAAATAAAAAAGGCCCTTTGTGACTTGCTAAAAGCATTTATGGACTGCCTCCTGAATCTACTCAGCTAAATGTGCCTCTTGATGCGAACATCAGTAACATGTCACGCAACTCTGGAGCCTCTGGATGTGTTTACATATTGGAGGGAAACATGACGGCGTTCTTATGAAAAATGATCTCAAAGAGGAGAGCTTTTCAACTTTGTGCTCATCACAGTGCGCTGCCGATGATTATGAACTGGCACCATCAGGGAGTTTGAGCATAGTGCTTTGTAAATGGGGAGTATCAGGAAGCTGCCCTGAAGCCAAACAATGATGTTTTCCCCCCGTTATAAAGCGATAGACTCACAGAGATCACCCAGCCTCTTTGTGCACACACAAGATAATGTGCAGTTGTGCTGCATTTTGAAGAAGAAAGTAGGTGAGAGTGGGGAAGGAAGGGTTGGGGAGGGGAGGAAAGAAGAAACGAAATGTCACGAGTCTAAAGCACACCATGGTGGACCATTTCAGGTGGTTCAGGAGACACACCACTGATATCGCGGCTCATTCATGTTAATGGGGAAAAAAAGAACTTGCCGCTGCGGCTTCCTCAAGATATTCTGCATCCGTGAAGCGCCATTAACCTCCCATGCGGAGCGCTGATCACTAACGACATTTGTGATTTTGCGCGGGCCACGTTTCTAGCCGCGCACAGTGGTGCCCGAACACCACCCCTGGGCAAGTGAACAATAATACAAATCAAATGATGAACTACTCCGCTTCCCTGGAAATCCTTGTACACTGACAGCCTTTTGTGCTTTTGCCAGAGCCTTTTAGAATGCAAATGTGACTTAGCGTATTGATTCCTTAGAAAATAGAATATAGTAGAACTGTATAGAATAGAAGCAATTCGCTATGTAGAGTCACAGCATATTAGAATAGAATAGAATAGAATGGAATAGAATAGAGTAGAATAGATCTAGAAAAATGCATTTCCTGAAGAAAATGCAATTATGATTGCACAGCCTAAGCAGTTACCAGGTGGTTGTTGAACAGTAAATGGTTGCAAGGGTGTTGCTGAATGGTTACCATGGTGTTTAAGTTGACTGCCATAGTGTCCCAAGTGTTTGCTAGGTGGTTGCTATACTATCCCAGGTGGTTGCTAGAGTGCTTCTATGTGGTTGCTTTGGTTTCCCACGTGGTTAACCATGTGACTTCCCACATGGTTTACAAGAACTTGTAGAAACCTGTGTGAAAAATTATTTGTCATTTAATGATAAACCATATGCCTGATCTAAAAGCTATACGCAAGAGCAACATTCCCAATGAGATCAAATATCCTGGAGTTGGAATGGTGTCATTATCTCAAGGAGAGTAACAGACGATTAGACAACCATAGTGTGGTGCATTGCTTTGCAATGCTCAATCACTAATAAAGTAATAAGCACCATAGACTAGACAGTCTTTTTTACCACAGTTAAGGGGTGTTGTTATGGCAAGACAGAAGTTTTATAAAGCAAAACCAAAATACAACATCAGAACATACAAATATTGAATACAATGTTCAATTCAAAATTGTTGGTTTCATCATATAAGCAGGCTTTGGCGTTGTTTGATGCCTTGTATTTAAAATAAAGTGGTTACTAAAATGTAAATGAATCATAGTTTGACTTTTTCATGTAAAGATTCTACAAAATGAAATTGAAGAAAATAACTGAAAAAAATTATCCAAAAAAAAAGAAAGTAGCGTTTTACAGCATGCGAAGGTGGATGAAAACATTTGTGCTGGTCAGCAAATAATCATAAATAAATAATCATAAATCAATTATTATAAAAAAAATATTTTTTGTTTCTATACTATATACAAACATGTTTTAATACCACAAACCCATCAGGATTCTATGTCTACTTAATTTGTTTCCTTATACCTTTCAAACCAGGGAATGATGTGAAGGGATCTTTGTTTTTCACTATATAATCAGCCGGATTAATTTATTATTATTATTATTATTAAATTATTTACTACAGCTGTCTCTTGATCAGGTGTACAAAATAGAACTAGAACCCTAAGTTCAGTTGTTGCTCCTGGTGCAAGATCATATTCTTACATCATGATTATATGACAAAAACGGAACCACACAAAGTTGTGAAGTTACTGATCTGGGAAGATCTGGTTAAAAAAAAGCTTTTAAAAAGTCTCAGAATTAGGAAGTAAATTCTTTGCTAATTCTTTGCTGTGGTGATGCTGATTGATCCTATAAAAAGTGAAACTAGTTATGTATATGCAGTCATAGTAGAATAAAATAGAATACAAGCTACAAATTCACTATACTTACAATGCAACAGAACAAAATAGCAAATATTCCATGTAGTCCCAATGCTGTCAGCACTGCAATTACACAGCACTGCACTAAGATGAAGGCAATGAAAGTAGAAGGATTTAATACAACCTTCCACTTACACTCCAAGTAATGCATTTCCCTTCCACATCTCTGCCAGTATTGTTGAGTCTATGCCTCCACTGTGCCTTTTAACAGCACCTTAATAGAGTCTTAGGTATTGAAACCTCACCCCTGGCAGGAGGAGATTTCTCTCATCACTCCTTCTGTCTCTGTAGGACAGGAGGTTATGCATCTTAGCCCCGACACAGATAGCGCCCGGGGCTAGCGGCAGCTGCTTTAGACGACAAAACACATTCGCCCCCTGATGTTTCCATTAAATAGCTTGGGCTGTTGGTTGAATGGAGGGAGGGCAGGTGAAAGGTGGAACATGACACCTCTCTGTAAAGGTGTAGCCGCAGAGCATGATCTCTTTTCCCCCGTTGGCAGGGTGTAGTGCCGTCCTGCACTCAAGGACCTCTATCACCACGTCCACAGCAGCTGGATACATATCAAAACAACAGCTCAGGTAGTTTGTCCCTGACCCCATCTGTGTCCTCATATACCAGGCTTGGTATGTATAGGACATAAGGCTTCAGGCAATAAACTTATCTGTTACGTAGGCGCTGCTTTCCAGAATATAGGATGTTCAGAAGTTGCCTTTTTGAGGAAGCTTCCAAGAAGGTAGGATAAATGTTTCTTACATTTACTGTGCATTCTCATATGTGATGTACAAAAACTACACAAGAAGTTTTGCTTCAGTGTCGCCAGCCATGAAATAAAAACTGTAAAATCATAAAAAGAAGGAGGATATCGCTGTTGTCAGAAGAAAACCTTGTATCTCCAAAATGACAATTTTACAGGAGAAGGAAAAACCTACTTTACTTTTAATGTAAGTCAACGGAACCAGAATTTTTCCAAGCAATTTTGGGCCATTTCTTTTGGTCCATGAATCATGAAACACAATGTAAATGGCAACAGGCATTTTCAAATTAGGTCAAAAACTGGAAAACCAAAAATGGAGATACAAGGTTTTCTTCCGACAACAGCAACATGCTTCCTTATGGGGTGAGTTCCTAGGTGGTGAGTCAATGCATTTGATAGACAGGTAGGTAACTGTAAGGCAGCAATTTGAGAGAATCCCCAAGACAATCAATTAGCAAGAAAAATAAGCAAGAATACAATTGTGCCCAAAAACAGCCCAAACAACGTCCTAGAGAAAAGGCATCTACAATGTTAATTGATCAGCTGTGAATGACATATGGTACTTTTTTGTAGTACTAAACACAAACGTTGCTGGTTTTTTAACTTAGAGTGTGTTTTGCTAAGCATATTGCACAGACTGTTAAAGTGCTTTTCAGTCACGACGTGAGTTGCTTCATGAACAGCTATGAAAAGAAGTGCACTTGAGACAGTCTGAAAAGGCGTCATCTGAAACAGTCTATTAGTCAACTAATTAGTTGTAACCTTCAGTGAAGTCTAATAGCAAGATAATAGTAATAAGATAATAGATGCCTTAAATCTTGCAGAATAACTGATGCAACTTTGATTCTTCTTAAAATAACTGTCAAGTTGCATGGAAATTATGTTTCAACCTGCAATTAATTGCATGAAGGTTTCACTTGTAAAGCTGACCAAAACTTAACAATTAAATAACAGTATTATTCCAATACTTGCACAGCTGTAATACAAGCTTCAACTCCCAAAAAGCTGGGGCAGGATGCTGCTGATTTCACATGGCTCAAGCTTGTCTGAAATGGACTGGCATGGTGGGAATGTGTAATGTGGTCTGACAAGTCAATTTTTCAGATTGCTTGTGGAAATAATGGACATCATGTTATCTGGGCTATGGAAGAGAGGGACCATCCAAGTGTTATCAGTGTTCAAAATCCAGCTACTGTCACGGTATAAGAATGTATGTAAATGTGTAAATACTGAAAGATATGTACAAATGTTTGCTACCTTCTAGATGGTGTCTTTTTTAGGGACATCCAACATGACATTAAGCCACATTCTGCATGTGTTACAACAGGTTGACTGCATAACCTGATAATGCAGGTGGTCGACTGGCCGGTCTATAGTCCAGACCAGCAGTCAGCAACATGCAGCCGTTCTACTGCCCTGTCATGGCTCCACAGCAGAATTAGATTTTTAGGTAAAAATAGTTATTATCCTTAACCCTGAAGTTTGTCCTGCAGACAGCTGGCCATATTGCAACACAGACAGTAGCCTTGCCTAGCTAGTAGCTAATGAAAAGGCAAAAAGAAAGATGAACATTATGGCCAACCCTGCTGGTTCCCTGATATGTTGTGAAGCCCAAGTTATCATTATTGTTCACCAGCTTCTTGTTCAACCTTTTATGCAGGAGTGCATCATTCGGGTGTTTCATGCACCATTTAAGGTGAAACAGGAACATTTGAACAAGAGTCTGTAAAAATCAAATGTTTAGAGATATTTTACAATAAATTATTCTACTTCTATGGAAAGGTATCCTGACAGAGATGCAAGAAAAGTGGCTATAGCTCAGCTAGAGCTTAAAGCAGAGCAAGGTAAGTCTGCATTTTTGTTTATATTATATGTTTTAGTCTGTACTTGGACATTCACACATACTGAGACATATTTAGAGCCAAGATGGTAAAATGTTATGGCTCCCAAGGTGGTTTGATTTTTATTGAAAAATCTTCTTAATATTTGGGTTGCCGACCCTTGGTGCAGACAAAACATGTATGGCTCATTAAAATGTTACCAAGATAATAGCTGCTAAGCTGGCTAACTAATGGATCATTGCAATAACTAGTTAATTTGTGCATGTAACTTTGATTTCTATATAAACTCTTTATAACTTTTTAAACTAAAATGAACTGCATGGAAATTATGTTTCACAGAACCTGCAACTAGAGGCAGTGAGAAAGCCACTGTGTAAGTCAGCCTTAGTCAACAACAACCCTGCATTTCACAAAGCTGAGCACTCTATTATGATGTCAGAGTGGCATCGAGTCATCTTTAAGAACAGAAGCCAGTCAAATTCTGAAGCCATGCTGACAATTCAAGGTTTGTGCACAGACATCTTCGCTGATAACGGGTGACTACCCAGCAACCAGAAAGGCAGTGTCTTCATCTCAGTTTACCTTGTCTCCGAAGAGACACATCCCTTCGCCTGCAGACAGAGAGAGCAGCAGACAGCTCGGCAAGCCTGTTCTGTAATTCCTGAAGATTTATGCCTGTTAAATGCCTGCACCTCCATTCGTCCCCCCACCATCCACACCCCCAGCTCTTTTACCTGTTTACTGACAGGGGGAGGGAGGGAGCGATTATTGGGGGAGCTGATGCAGCTTGCCAGCGAGGCACCGAGACAGTGATGGATGGAGGCTGGCCGCCTCTCCTCGTGCTCACTTGCTGACTGGGCCCCATGTGTTATTCATGAGATTTGGGGCAGGAAAGAGATGCCAAAAGGTTTAAGAATATATTAAGGAACTCTTTGAGATGTCAACCAAGTTGTCAGGTAGTGTTAAGCAAAGAGTCCGAGGCACTACAGTGGATGCGCATGCTTGGCGGAGGGATGCGGAACAGGGGCTTCTTTTTTTATTATTCATCGTCTCTCTTTCTCAGCTGACTGGGGCTGTCCATACAGGACCAAAATAAACCCACTGGCACCTGTTTACTTTGTACTGCGCCCTGCCGGCTGTAGGCAACAGTGGCCTTTTAAGGGCCTCTCCAGCTAAATGGAGAGATTCGTTTCCCTAATTTGACTCTGAAATGTTGTTCTTCAGTGCAAGCTGCTTTAACTAAGCCCATGATTCAGAAACAATCATCCCAAGCCCTCAGAAAAGAACAGAGAAATATGGTCAAAAGGGATCCAGCTTATTCAATTTTCACAAAGCATGAATCTTGGAAGGATTTAGGTTTTTAGCATATTTAACACATTCACTCCAGGCACCCAATAAAAGCAGTGCTTAGTAGGATCAAAATGAACTGCTTCACCACAAAGTAAGAATGATAGTGTCTAGCAGCTATATGGACTTTTCATTTTTTTTTAAAACAGACCATTATTGACAATGACCATTTCTTTAAGCATTTACAGATTTATCTAGAGTGGCTTACTATGGCAAGTGAATTTAATCTTAAAAGTTTTGCCCCACGGACACTTATTGGAAAAGCAGCAATCCTGCCTGGACAAGGACGTCCAGAATTGGCCTGCTAATAAAAATCAACTTTCATCAGTGCCAAATTCTGTATATTAGTGCTAGGCCTTCATTTGGGTTAATGAATATTGAACATGACCATTTTTCTTTTTCAACCTTTATACATTGAACCCAGACACGTGAAGCTTGTTTTGAGTATTTCAAGATTTAACCCATTTCTTTCTTGTTTCTAACCAAAACGTATTACTGCAGAACTCAAGTCCAAAGCTCACCTCCAAAAACATTGGGACAGTATGTCACCATCTCCTGTGGGCTGGAACTCATGTGAAATGGACTGGTGCACAGGGAAAGCATATACTGTGGTGTGACAAGTCAACCTTTCAGAGTGTTTATGGAAATAATATTACTGTTTTCCAGCCCTAAGAAGAAAAGGACCATCCAGATTGTTACCAGTATAAAGTTCAAAAGCCAGCGTCTTGGTCATTGTATTGGGATGTATTTATGCACATAGTATGAGTAACTTGGACATCTGTGAAGGCATCATTAATGTTGAATGGAGCAAAATATGCTGCCTTCTAGACTGCATCCTTTTCAAGGACACCCATATTTATCGTAACATGGCAACGTCAAGCCATGCATGAAAACTGTGTGGCTGAGTGATTAGATTAGAATTAAAGAGCAGTTTGTAGACAGACCTGCCCACAGTCCAGATCTGCTTCCCACTGAAAATGTGTGGTGCATTATGAAGTAGGAAATACAACAACGAAGGCCCTGTATGGTTGTACCGCTGAAGAAATGAATGGAAGAACAGGAAGAAATTTCAAATCTTGATCAACTCAGTTCCTAAACTGTGATTCAATGTTGTAAAAATAAAAGATGATGTAAGTCAGTGGTAAAAATTCTCCTATCTGTTTTGGAACGTGTTCCAGGCATCAAAATTGGAATGAGCATCTGTTTACGAAAACAACAATAGTTCATAAAAGTTCATAAAACAAAAGATCAAATATTGTGTTTCTATACTGTTTTCAAATGAACACGTTAAACAGAATTTATGAATCACTGCTTTGTTCTTTTATTAGTATTTTAACATCCTGACAACTTGTTTTGCAATTGAATTTTGTCCACCAAGCATGAGGATTCTATTAAATCAAAATTCATTAAGAAATATATTGTATTGAAGAAATCAGTAAGCCTTCTATTAAAGCCTAGAAGGCCCTAAGTGCCACCTCGAAAAATATTAGCCGCCAATATGTCATGCACCCATATGGGAAATGTTCTGAAGGGACCTTTGTTGGCGTGGACACAGAATAGAAACAGTTTGCATACAGCAAACAGGCCAACTGAGCAGTGGAAAATGGCACATTGTACACTTCAGAGAGGCAATGGACAAAAATAAATACCTACAGCTTCAACTGTAGTCAAAAGATGTGAGTAAATGCGATTTTCTTTGCCTCTTCAACCAGGCACTCTCTAGCACAGCCTCCCTCTTTCGCCTTGAACACCTGCATGAAAGGAATGATCTGTTGTGGCGTAGGGTGCAGTTACCCACCATTTTGCCCCCATTTTTGTTGTTTACAAAGCCTGTTACAAGCTTCTTTGCTTCCAAGAATGTCTAAAGCGTCAGCTTTAAGCCATGAATCATCCTGAAAGGAACTAACAGAAGCTATACCATGCCTGCAGGTGAAACACAGCGCTGCGGCAATGACATTTTTGCAAGTCATTTTCTCCCCTAGACAAGACTCCAGCTTTGAGCAGATTCCTCTTTTTCTGCATTTTTACTTGAATACGTTCTCTCCACCACCGCATATACTCATAGCTCACTACATAATTATTCAAACAACAGGGGAAAGGGGAAAAGTCTCAAACGTGTAATAGGATATTCAACACGTAGGAAAAATGAAATAGGCAAAAACATTCGGGTGACGAGTAGCTTTTATACCTTGCTCGGGGCAACGCTCTGTGTGCTGTGCTATTTGTGTAGACATGCATTCACTCAGCTTCTGAAGCAAGGTTTGAACAGGTCTGGAAGACGTGTGGAATAGGCACAGCAGGTGACAGCAGGAGCCTGTATGCAGGTAACTGACGTAAACAAGTTAAATGTATCCTCGCGACTTGGAAGATATATAAATCCAAGCTTCAAAGCTAGCCGAAACCAAAGTGAACCCAAGTGACAAAAATTTCAATTTGTCAACACAAATTAATGACAAAAAATAGGTATTTATTCAGCTCAACAAGCAGGTGCAGCTCACTGGTAACTTTTCAGGGGCGAAAAAACATTAATAACCTTTAATGCAAGTTAAGAAAATGGGACGTCAGTAGTAAACAGAACTAGAGTTTAAAAACTGGGACTCTCAATGGTGCAAGACCTGGTATACCTCCAAAAGAGTCACAGATAAACAGTACTTACGGCTTTCTTCTTTGAGAGAAAATCAAGGTGCACTCGTGCTTTCCATCTGAAAAAATCCATAGGTGTTTCTGTCCATCCTTCCACTGTGAGAAGACGATTCAGTGCTATGGGTCTGTGTAGCTGTCAAGAAGCTCTTACTGAGGAAAGGAAATAGACAAAGAAGAAGAACATTAGCAAACAAAGAAGCTGCTGATGTTTTCAGAACAACGGACAGGCCACCAGAGAGTCCAGACCTCAACATCACTCAATGTGTTCGGGATTAGTTGGATCATGAGAAGCAGAAAATGCAGCCAGCTTCTAAGATTGAACTTTGGAGGGGTGGAAAAATGGCTCCCTGCAGATTTCTGAATAGAAGAACAGAAAAATAAGAAGACGAAACAGAAGCTGTAATAAAGGCAAACTAAAGGACAGACTAAACACTGAAAAAGTCAGATTTAGTCATGCTTTAGTCATTTGTCTGACGGTGTCAGTGAGTGTGCTTACATGCACTCAATAATCCGATCAAATCATCATGTTGAACAGCATAAACCGATCTAGAAATCCGATTAAGAAATCCAATAAAGGGATTCCGATAAACTCTTACTCTGATTTCCTTTGGATTTCTCAGTCCATGCATGTGTGAAAACAGACTGCAGCACTGAAAATAAGTAAGCAGCGTTGGCACAAAATTACAGCGTTGCCACACATATAATCAATGTATTTTTTTTTGTTTTTTTGTCGGGTGAAGTGGTGCGATGTTTTAAAAGCCGCAACACAAAGTTTCCCCATTATCTAATTACTTACATGCATATAAATGCATTGATCAGATTACTGAATCTGATTTTCTGAAGTTATTAGATTATTATTACAAGTACATGTAAAAGCACTTAACCAGTTTAGCTTTATTTCTAAAGCTCTTATTAACAATGGTTGGTTTTTAACACCTAGTTTATCTGGAATTGAGCAAATCTATGCCAATCTATTCCAAATGTCTATACTTCTAACCAACATAGTAATACCTTTAATATAGTTACATTAATTTACATTTAATATGGTTTCCTGGATTTATGCTTGTGCGTATATATTCCGATGTGATTTACTTGGCTGCCACAGTCGTTTGCACCATACTGTATATAACACAGGCATAATGATCAGATTCAAGGTAACTAAACCAATCACGCTTTCTCTAATGCATTCTCAACAAAGAACTGAATGCTAATCCTACATGAATCTGGTGCACCTACAGTACAATGTTTTCCACCTGTCACTTCTAAGCCATGCTTATCCTCCAGGCCTGCTAAACTGGCACCAACCAGACCTGTCACTTTCTGATATATGATGCAAACAAACATGCTAATTGCATTGCAGATTGCTTCAAAGGATGACACTTAACATGTCCACAAACTGACAGATGGCCTAACAGAACTGTAGTCTTGAGAGATGTTATTGCCACTGATCGAGAACGAACCTTTGCTCCATGCTGTGAGCAGCACAACACAACAACAACTATAAGTACCATATGGCACGGTTTATAATAACCCTCCTCAACTGTCAACATCCAGGAAAACAAGGCATACAAGATAAAGACAAAGTTTGAAAAGGTCTTTCTGTCGTTGCTGAAGTTGAAGGGAAGGAGATATGTCTCGGAGTCATGTGTGAGAGATTGCAACAATCTGTGGTTCATATGCGAGCTTTTATTAAGCACGCCCAGAGTCAGAAGCCAGTAACACCTGCGATTCGCTATCATGGCTCCCATGGCCATTTTGGCATTAATGCTGCTATTTTTGGCCTTTAGTCCTGTGTGAAACCCAGCTGGGGCCCTTTTAAGCCAAGCCGCATCATTGGTTACCCCATTAATTGAATGACTAATAACAAGATTAAGCAGACTCCATTAGCAAACCCTGCGCACATGTTGTCGCTAATTACTATGTTAATGCTGTTCTTCCAAACCTTAGCAAAGGTGGCTTTTGTTTCTCTGAGCGATGCTCTACTCCGCTTTCCTCTCCTGTTCTGTGCAGTTTTGTGTTGGTTTTTGGTGAACTGCTCAGTCAGGGTGGTCACATGGGCAAGGCAGAAGAGGCATTTTGCTGGGGGACAAACAGGCCGCTGTGGGCTCCACTGTGTTGCCAGTTTATGATGCTCCCTGTGTTTATAGGCTATACATTATATTATTGGTAGTTGCCAAACCTTTAAACAAAGATCTAGCCATTGAAATCAAGAGCTGCTCAAAACAAGCATGATGCTACTGGAATAAAGAGATTTCCTTAGCAAAGATATATGAAAACGTATTTGCAGTAGACAGTGCCATGAATTCAATAAGAAAAGGTATCCAGACAGACTTTCCTAATGATGGCTACAGTACCTTTTTTCCATGAGTCAGAGACCGCCTTTCTTTGATTTCCAGTCAAAATGGACAGTGAGTTATTCATTTTTTAGCATTAAAAGTATAAAACATATTATACGAACAAAAAGTGATACAGAAGATACAAAATACAAAGATACAAAAATAAAATCAATTTCCATTTACCATGTGCACTCTTTGCCTCTGTTACAGCTTCTGCTCGCTTCAGAAGGCTTTCAGTTTTTCAAGAAAATCTGCAGGCATATTTCAGTTTGAGAAGTTGATTACGTTCTCTGCTTTCCACAATGCAAGTAATCCCAGAAACATTCAGTAATGTCAAGGTCAGGTCTCTGGAGGTGGCCAGTCGATTGTTCTGAGAAGACCAGAAACTTCTTCATAGCTATGCATTCTTCACAACCCATAGCCTTAAACTGTTTTCTCACAGGGAACCGATGGACAGAAACATCTGTGGATTTTTTCTGATTTGTAGCAAGACATTCTATTAGATATTTCTGAGGAGATTAGATATGGAATTGGAAGATATACTTGCCTAAGGAAGTAGTTTCCAAAACAGAAGTAAAACAGTATTTAAAGACGTTGATAAAATGACACCTGCACAAGACGTGTTAGATCACCGAAACTGTCACCATCAGATTAAGTGTATGCCTTGCCTTACAACTAAATAAATAAATGAATAAATAAATATCCAAGTTTTTCTGTCCTTCCTTCCCCTGTGAGAAGACAACTCCACACTATGGGTCTGAAAAAATGTGTCGTTGTCAAGAAGCTACTGGTGTTCTCAGAACAATGGGCTGGCCACCCCAGACCCCTAACCCCAGCACCACTGGACATTTTTGGAACTGCTGAGATTATAAGTAGCAACAAATGCACCAAACCTCTAAGACTGAACTGGAGGTACAGAAAAATATCCCTGAATATCGCGAATAGGTTCTTCACCCTCACACATATAGGCAAATGTTCTTTTATTTTGGACAGACCCTTTAACAGGCAACAAGAAATGCCTAGCCAGCACTAACCACAACATGCAACACAGGGGGATAACGTGAGAGGACACAACATTAAAGAAGGGTAGACACTTCTAAACATTAGTTAAACTGCAAGGCCCACCCTTTTTGGACACAGTTTACACCAAATAGTATAACAGCCCCTTTCTAAACCAGGAGCATGGCACCTCCCAAGATATACTTTGCATGGCCACATTCCCTAAGCTCCTCACAGAAGCATGGCCCATGGCAGATGCCACGAAAAAGAACTATTCAAAGTTTTTTAGGGAAACAAATATGGTTCTTCTGTGGCATCATACCAGAGAACTCTTTTAGGCACCCTTGTTTGTAAAAGGGTAGTCAATGTCCTTATCTAACTGGTTATCTACTGTTGAAGCACTAGAGTAAAGTGCCATTAAAAAAAAACAAAATCAACAGTTTTCTGTGACTGCAACAGTCACAAAGGGATAAAATGACTTGCTGTTATATAGGGACACTATTGTCCTCTCACTAAGAACGATGTTAACTAGCTAGCTCTTAATGCTCGCCCCCAGGCTGCACTAGTGATTTGGCGAAGCTAGACTCTAGACTTGCCAAGTTTTGTTTTTTCTTTGTTATGCACTTCTAAAAACAAACATTTTTGAACTTTTTGCATTCTCTGTGTGAGAAGATGTGCAGCACTGACGATGATCAATGTGTTGAGGCTTCAGGTAAAGGAAGAGAGAGAGATGAAGATTGCGGTTGGTTAGCTAGCAGAGATATGTCGGTTTTGGAGGGAGGGAGGAGGTAGAGGACAGAGAGAGAGAGAGAGAGAGAGAGAGAGAGAGAGAGAGAGAAAGGAAGGCAGAGTGGGGAGTTAGTGTGGCGTGTGGGCAATCCATCTGGGGAACAGTGGAGCTTTAAAACGGAGCACTGAGCGGCTGCAAGCATTTCTAGGCTTCAGGCCGCTTCCATCCTGCTTATGATTTCCCAAGCATGGAACTCATTACACATCCTTAACGCGCTCTGATCCGCGCTCAACGCTCCCAAGCTCGGCCAGAATCCCCGGAAAGAAGGCAATTTGTTTTCCGCGCAGGGACGGGAGGCACTTGCTTCCTCCTCCTCCTCCTCCTCCCTTTTCACAGTCTCCAAAAACACACATACAAAACTATCTGCAGCTACTATTAATACCCCCAAAGTTCAATAATGATCGAATGCCCGAGATCTGAACAACCATTAGAAAATGATGCTCACCTGAAATCAGCTGTAGTTTCAACTGATTGTACATCCACCTGTACACCAGCCTGGTATACTGCCCATGTCACCAACCATTATCCAGGAGATCTACTCTCTACTCTACTGTTCTACACCTGATCCAGTAACACAGTTTTTAAGGGTATTTATCTAAATTTCTCCCTAGTTTAGTCATGGCAAACTTACAATGTCACTGGACAGCCCAACATGCTTGAAGAATGCTAACTACCATTTCTGTCATGTCAGCTAACAGACATCATCAATGGCCTTGCATTGAATGAAGGGGAAAGCAAGCGCTATCCTACCCACCCAGAGAGATCAAGACCAATTTTATTCTTTTTAATGCCCTGCCATGGATGGCTGTGGATTGACTGGGATCTCCTGACAATTTGGCCAATGTCTAGAAAGCTTGGGTGAAGGAATGAATAAAAAAAAAATTTAACCTTCATATAATGTAAAAGCTCTACCAGTTACAATTATGTCCAAGCCAAGGACTACTTGTTTTTCAGGTGTAATCAGTCTGTTGAGAAGACCTTGATGAGGTGTATCAGTAGAGATTTTCTGGGGATAGTCCTCATTTTGCTAGCCCATCCTTAGCTGGAGCTGTCCCCAGAAATCCCCGCTTTTAACTGTGAATCAAGAAAACACCAGAAAGTTCTGAGCAGGACCTGGCAGCAGAGCACATGGGCAGACGTCTCGCATTGTGCTTGTTTTGGGGAAGGACTGGCTGCTGCTATCTACTAACTGCTTGTACCACTCACTTGCCTAGTTTTACAGAATACTGCAGAGTTGAACTTCACCAGATACAAGCAAGTGTAGAGTCCAAAATATCACCACACATGTCTTTTTAAGGCATGAGGTAACCCAGAGATTGAAAGCATGGATAGGGTTACAGGATGTGAATCGTATGACGTGGTGACAGGTAGGTGTAGGAATATGTATATCTAACACATTTTACTTGAATATATATAGTCTACTTAAATATAGGCTGCCATGCAATCTAGAAATTGTGCATCATTTTTTAAAACTGTGTCACTTTTTCACTGAGATGGACTGGTGAACTGTCCAGAGTGTTTCCTGCCTTCCGCCCAACGACTGCTGGGATAGGCTCCAGCATCCCCCACGGCCCAGAATGATAAGCGGCTTAGAATGTGTGTGTGTGTGTGTCACTTTTTCAGCCATCCATATATGACATGTAGCTTAAGTTCAAAGCAGTCATATCTGTCTCTCCAGATCTGGAGCTAGGGAATTGTTTAGCATCTTGGGTCTTTTTTCTGTATGCATGGGCCAAAATATTCAATATGAATATAAAATACAAGCTCATACAACCACTGAATTTTGGGGGTTAAACATATCCCTACCCCCTCCCCACCTATGCTGTTATATGTAGTGACTTTTGAGACTCTTTTTACTTAGTAATTGTCTCAATCATGTTTTTAATATCTATTCTCTTGTACTTCCTTTTTTTAAATTGACTGTATTTTGCTATTTGAATGACAGCAGGGTATGAAAGGCGCTATATAAATAAACTTGCCTTGCCTTGCCAAGTGACTTTAGTTTTAAAAGATGTTGAGCAGCACATTTTGTGAGGAGGAAAGCAAGAAATCCAAATCTTTTATAGGACTATTGTAATTTATTCCCATGCATCTTGGCCATTTTCTTCATTGAGCGTCTAATATTTTACCATAGCTATGCTCACCATGATAGGCTACTGTATGATTTTCTGACTTGGTTTACTTAGTAATTTTTTCAGTCACCTTCACCATAGTTTATTACAGTACAACAGTTACCATGGCCAAAATACATGAAACTGGAACTGTCCCACCTTTTTCATTTCATAGATAAAAACATGAGCTATTTGAATGATATATTGACCACCAAGCTTTTCATTTTAGAAATCTGGCCACCTTTTGCCCAGGTTTGCACTGTCATATTCTAATACATGCCGACTGAAGATGAAGTGCTGAAGATTAGTTATTGATTTCATTGTTGTACAGAAAAAAACATGAACCTGTGAAGTGTAGGTACCCCTCCAGGACTGGAGGTGGAAAAGTATGCATTTCTCAGGAGAGTAAGTGACCACTATGTTACCCTGACCAATTAATGCTACATATTGCATCAGCAGCTGTCTGTAGGGCAGAAGGTTTTGACATATTTCACATCTCTTGTGATGCAATTCTTAGGATAAATGTGAAAAACTAGCTCTTCAAAGAGCATCCTGGTGGAGTTACAGGAACACAAACATCAGAACCTTCTTAATAAACAGAGCTCATGATTTTTTGAAAAGACTGTATTTCTTGAGGCACTCTGTTGCTGAGGGAACGGTAAAGTCATTTTGGCGATATCAGGGCTGAATCATCTTTAATTATTTAGCAGGCAAAGTGCAGAACCTTTGGCAAATCTTTGTGCGTTAATGGTTTTTGGCCTCTGTCATAGCTGCTCTGAGCATACAGTCCTAAGCACACAAGAAAGAGAATTCATAAAAAGTCTTCCATTTGTACAAGATTGACTTTCATTCTCACAATGCACATTCAGACTTAAGTGCACCAGTGTAGGCTAAAAAATTTCACGTACAATTACTTTCATTACTTTACATTCATTCATCAAAGCACTATGAATTAGACTTTTCAACGTTTGTCATTAACGGTAATTTAAAAAGTATGTAATAGCTGCTAAGGTTTCAGAACGTACTATTCACTTCCAGGGTCAATGGAAATTGGGCTGTAAAACAGTCTGTTTTTGAAATCACTGTTTTGGTAACCAATGTATTTCTGCATACCTGCCAATTCAGCCTAACAGTTTAGCCCTAACCATTAACAGCAAAGTTCTAAGGAATGTTTCAGCATGGACTACCTTTAGAATGATGGTGGCCAATCAGAATCTTTTACATATTTCTATATAGCTTCCTACTTGATGGCAAGGGTCAAAACTTGGTCTGTACCTCAAGCACTTCGAGCTTTGAGAACAGCTCGACTTGACCCGCCATCCTTCACAGAGCGTGGAAGACAAGCATCAAGACTTGTCTCTGTAATGGCACCCAGGTGGTGGAACAAACTCCCACCGGCTGTCCATATAGTAGAGTCTCTTGCCTTTAAATCTGTACAGCACTTAAATGAGCATTGAATGAAGTATTCATTGTACTGCACTTATTTATTGTATTGCATTGCTCTGCATTCAACTCTATTCCTTTTCTCTCTGTATCTACAGTGACTTTTTGTCTCTAGCAGTATCTGAGCTCAGGACTGGTTTTCTCTCTAACCTATTGGTAACTAGCAAAGATACTTTCTCTAGATAGACAAAGCACTTTTTGTAAGTCGCTCTGCTAAATGCTGTAAATGTAAATGTAAAAATGTACATATCGCTGCTGTTGGAAAAAAACCTTGTATCTCCATTTTTCAGTTTTTGACATAATTTCAAAGGACCTGTAACCCTTTACAATGTGTGTAAATTTTATTATGAATGAACCAAAGGAAACAGCCCAAAATGACTTGAAAATAATTCTGGTTCCATTGATTTACATTAAAAGTAAAGTAGGGTTTTTCCTTCTCCTGTAAAGTTCCCATTTTGGAGATACGAGGTTTTCTTCTGACAACAGCGATATGTTAGTCTTAGAGGCACAGTAACAAAAACAGCCTGTTTAGTTCAAGTAGAAATTGGAAAATGATCATGTACAAATGAACTTTGGATATGTTTGGAATATACAACCAGGCATAAACATCCTAGGGGGACTTATGATTGATATGGAAATAAATAAATGATATGATTATGATTCAAGGAAATAAAAAATGAAAAATGGAGGATATCTGCCCTATGTGTAAATACAAATGTATCAACCCAGCGGTCCTCCACTATAATGTGAAGGACCTGTGCAGATAGGTCAGTGTTACTTTTCAGAGTTACTTTTCAGAGTCCTATTCTAATAAATGAAACAAACTGTCCTGTTCTAATAAATGCCCAATAAAGTCCTGAAGATTAGCTCATGCTTCGGAAAAACATGAAAATGTGAAGTGTAGGTTTCCCTCCAGGACTGCTATGCATTTCTCAGGAAAATATAAAGCCAAGCAAACATCAAAAGGGGGCCTTATGATTGAACTCAAAGAAATAAATTAAGCAAAAGAAACATGGAGGATATCTGCCCTATGCGTAAATACACATGCATAAACCCCAGCACTCCTTCTCAATAATCCAATTTGCTCAACAGCTAAGTAGGTCTTTCTGTTTCTGCCAGTAGATGGAGCAAACAAGTTGCAGTGTGTGTGGAGTAATTAAAATGTCCTGCCTCGTTTCAGTGAATAGTTAGAGTCAGGTAGCTGGCAGTGTGAACATGGAGCGAAACAGTGCATGGGTGTGCGTGGGAGAGGACAGACAGACAGAAAAACACATAGAGAGAAAGTGTAGCAGGGAAAGAGTGTGTGTGTGTGTGTGTGTGTGTGTGTGTGTGTGTGTGTGTGTGTGTGTGTGTGTGTGTGTGTGTGTGTGTGTGTGTGTGTGTGTGTGTGTGTTTGCCAGATTCCTGATGCTTCTGTCCACTCTGCATTGTTCTTCCTCCTTTCTGCTGGCTCTCTCTAAGCACTGACCTGTGAGTGGACTCTTGCAGTAAAACCCATAAAAACAGATATAGTTTAGCCTGGGTCAGCAATCCACATAAATGTGTTACTCCCACCCGCAAAACAAATGACAAATATCCCTCTCACACAGCAATGCGACATGATTCCAACTGCTGACATGCTGGATTCACACTGGAATAGTCACTAAAGTTTGCATATCGGTGGTCGTTTTGTTTTCAGGGGGCTATAACAATACACAGACATGGATAAATACAGTGACAAGCACAATGTACTGGACAATGAGGTGAAAAGGCATATTATTGTTATGTGATGTGCACAGCAGTTGGCTATTACAGCTTAGAGACCTCTATGGTAGGAAGTCTTTAGCTTTTTGCAGCATTGTGGTTCAATTTCAGCACATTATGTAGCTACTGTACAGTCTTGAGACGAAGAGTTCGCAATCCCCACTGCCACCTCATCTCCTCCCTTAGTCCTACATCAATCCTACTACAGCTATGAGAGGGGTAGGGCCTTCTAGCTACAGGCAGAAGCTGCCCAGAACTCCAGCCCAAGTTCTCAGAGTTCCCCCTCCCTCAGTCAGTCTTCTCTCATACTACCACCACCATGTTGAAGGCATGGTCTAAACTCACAAACTCCATTCAAGGTTAAAAAGGTCCCTCTGTTACACAATTGCAAAACCAGTCAAGTTATTTTGGCTGTAAGTTTGAGGTTGTTGCTTTGTTGAAATATTCAGCTGGCCGATGAGATTAAATTCTCCTCAAAAATCTCCCAGTGCGTGCTCCACTCTCATAATTACACATCTTACTTGCTTACTTACATCATAGATACTAAATAATTTATAGCAGCTATGGAATCATAACATTTTACGATTAGCTGAACACTAAGCCTTCAGTTTAATGGGTTAACCTTGACTGAAAGGCCCGTATAAGCAAGTTTGTGTTTGATTGATGCTGTTATGCTCACTGGAGGCTGATCCTAGGTCTAAAACATTTGATCCATGCAGGACCAGCAGATATTACCATGAGCAGCATCATAAGTTCATCAGCGATTAAGTGATTAGGTTTTAAAGCACCAGGACTGAGTGCAGAGAAACGTCAATATAGCTGCTAAGCTTATGCGTATTAATAATACAAACATTACTATCAGTCATGGGGGACAGGCAGTAGCTGGAGCTCAGGCAAAGAAATATTGCAGGGGGAAGAGTTTATAATATCGTAATTTACAATGACAGAGGCGGCAGAAAGTGAGGGCGAGAGAGAGAGAGAGAGGGAGAGAGGGGGAGCGAGAAAGCAAGGGAAGAAGAAAGAGAGGCACTGTACTTAACATTTAGTATGAACAAATATGAACATGCATCTGACATTTAAGATGCACACACTCAATCTTTGCTTATTATATACTAAAGCATGAAGAAAGCTTTAGGGTTTATTTCCAGTGAGAGAGAGAGAGAGAGAGAGAGAGAGAGAAAGAGAGAGAAAGAGAGATGGAGAGAGAGAGAGAGAGAGAGAGAGAGAGAGAGAGAGAGACTCACTCACTGCATCTTGCTTGTAATAAATGGGGCTGGCATTCAATCAGATCACTAATCATGCACTAAGCGCTCATTATGAACCTGCTGCTGCTGCTGCCTTAGCCTGCAGTTCATTTAAGAAGCCAAGATGCATTAGATCTTCACACTTAAATAAGACCACTTGAACGGCGCACAGAGAACCCTCTCCCAGCTTGCTAGCGTTGATTCACATTGTGACAGTGCTGGCCTGAACCAATGGAGAGCTCGTACATTCTGAACGCTCTCTGCATGCTGGAGTTGATTATTGTCCCTGAAGTCCTGCTAAAACAAATGTAGTATTGTTTTTTGTTTTTCTGTTAAGGCAACACTGAGACAAATCCCTGTGGACAAAATATTGGCTAAAGCATTTACAGCAATTTGTAAGCTTTTCTCTCTCTTTTTATTCCTTATATATAAGAGGTGGGAACACACACACACACACACACACACACACACACACACACACACACACACAGAGACCTTCTAAGCCACTTATCATTCTGGATCACAGGGGGAGCTGGAGCCTATCCCAGTGGTCACTGGGTGGAAGGCATGATACACCCTGGACAGGTCACCAGTCCATCACAAGACAGATAGATATATACATTTGCACATAGCTAGAGCCAGTTTAGCTTGTCTGCATGTCTCTGAACTGTGGGAGGAAACCATCGGAGACACAGGGAGACCATACTAATTCCACCCAGAAAGGAATCTAGCCAGGGAATCAAACCCAGGCCCTTTTTGCTGTGAGGCAGCAGTGCTACCCACTGTACCACAAACAAGTCTCAAGTTGAGTCCCAAGTCAGTACAGGTTCATCTCAAGTCAAGACCAGTCATAGTAATCACCAAAAAAGATGGGAACCATAATGTAGCCTTTTAATGACAGCATGTTTGCCCTTCCAAATAAATGACAAAATCTATAGTACATGGATATCCATGACAGTAATAGCATTCACAAAGAATAGTGCAGCTACTGAAGCAGCAGTCGTAAAGGCTGACAAGTTGGCATGTCAGATTTTTTGCTCATATTAGGTGCAGGGGTGTAAATGCCTTGAAAACACTATTGTATTAAAATTATACAAACGAAAAGCATTGTTTTCTCTGTACAAACTAAATCTATCTGTATATCAATACAATCATTGCTGAAAGTAAACTGAAAGTCAAAACAGTGTTCCATCCATCCATCCATCCATCCATCCATCCATCCATCCATCCATCCATCCATCCATCCATTTTCTAAGCCGCTTCTCCGTCAGGGTCGCGGGGGGGTGCTGGAGCCTATCCCAGCAGTCTTCGGGCGGAAGGCAGGATACACCCTGGATGGGTCGCCAGTCCATCGCAGGGCAGACAGACAGACACAGACAGTCACTCACACCTAGGGGCAATTTAGCATGTCCAATTGGCCTGACTGCATGTCTTTGGACTGTGGGAGGAAACCGGAGAACCCGGAGGAAACCCATGCAGACACGGGGAGAACATGCAAACTCCACACAGAGAGGACCCCGGTCGCCCGGCCAGGGAATCGAACCCAGGCGCTCCTCGCTGTGAGGCGACAGCGCTACCCACCACGCCACCGTGCCGCCCCAAAACGGTGTAGATGTAACATATTTTTTATCATCCATGAGGACGTTGTGGAATTCCCTTCTGAAGAAAACAGCACAGACTAAAAACTACACAAAAACCACACAGCCTAAAAAAGTCCATGCTTGTCTAAGCCAGTTTATGTTAGTTTATGCTGATCTTGTGCTGTCCTGATGCTGGTTTAGCTGGTCACCAAGCTTGTTGGTCTATGCTGTTTTGTTTACAATGAATTAATCAAATAAATTAAATGAAATCCCTTTTTTCATTTCATACAGATAAGCCATAGAAATGACACTATATTTCTCCCCTTAATTAAAGCAAGTGTTAAACTTGTTCTTATAATATCTTTATGGATCACTACGGCACTGCCATGACATACTGACAGTTATGCATATTTTCTTAGCCTTTAAGTGTGTTCAATTTGCGTTTATAAGATGTTAAGTATCCTAATGATAATACCAGTTATGTTATTTATTTTATTTGGTTCTTGAGTTAAATGAGCAGATTGTTCCATTATTTTTTATTGAATGTTCTGGCACTCAAAACTCTAATTTTTCTCTCATTCTCATTGAAAAATATCCTTATGTAGAATATTTTCCTGCTATTTTATGTGACTTTTGGGAATGACATAGAAATTTTGCCAGGACCAGTGCCCAGTATATTATTTTATGAAATGAATGTGACATACAGTAGATGCTATTGGAAACTGTCAAATGGACACAATGCTACATAGATTGCTGTCATTTCATCCTAGAACACAATACAACCTAAAGTCAAAGAAAACTATGTCACTTGATATAGGTGTTATGTCAACTTGACATTGACAATGATAAAATCAGCCTTTATGACAAAAACTGCTTTTTGGAATAAGCCTCTATCAATGTTTATGTAGGTTTAGGTCAGTTGTCATTAAAGGCTGATGTAACTGTAATGCAGCCTTATGAACTTGAACTATGAGTTTGCTTGTTCACTATGTAATCACTCTGGAGGCTTAAAGACAGTCTACAAATTGCATGGCAAGTGGCAATCATTGGGGTCCAAACACTGTATGTCATTATAAAACCTGTAGGACACAGATAATATGGTTTTTAGAATAGCCTTTATTTCTAAGTGATGCAGATTCTCAAAATGAGATTTCTGCCAAATGTAGTGCCCATTTAACTTTTCAAACTGTCGAAATGCATGTGAAACATATGGAGTTTTGTGCCAGAAGTTTTTCCATAATAAAAATATTAAGCATCAGAATGTCCCAAATATTTGAAAGTTTTTACATCTTTACCTTAATCTTACTCTAACCTATGAAATTTCCATTTTTACCTGTTTCTGTTGAATTTTATTTTTCTTCAACGTTTGATCACAGCAGCTTGTGTGAACATTTCTTGGTGAATGGACTAGTAGAAATGCTTCAAAATTGCTTGGGATAAAATCTCTTTAAATCACATTAACTTATATTAAAAGTTAAGACTATTCTTGGCCTCTCCTGTAAAGCTACTATTTTGGACATATACTATAGACAGTATTGGCATGACCAAATGTTTTCTCATTACAGAAATGATAAACTTTGAAAATAGTTCTTCATCAAAAGTGACTCCAAAATAGCAACTTTTCCAACTTTTCACTTGGAATTTGATTGTTTATGAGTCAGCTTAAACCTTAGAGTTGGTCAACAGCAGAGCAAAAGTGCATAAACACTACAGACCAAGAAATAATGCATGCTGTCATATCTGTAGAACATGATCACTTAGGGACAGCACAGTGGCATCTTGTTCATTAGTGCAATATGTGACACCATACATTATTGAATGTCCTGTAAGGCAATACCCTCTCAGCTCTGATCTACCAGACACATGTAACTGAGATGATTCATTAAGAAATTCATTATGGAATCAATCATTCCCAGATTCCATTTGTTCTCAGTGCTTTTCACTGATATGTTTTCAAACGCCTGTAATAATAATAATAATAAAATACATTTTCTTCTTTCATCTTTGATTGCAAAAAATTCAAAACTTTCTTGAATTTCATTTTCTACATTTAATTGTCTATATGCATCTACTTATATAATAAAAACAACAGGATTTGATTTTACATGACTATTTGAGACCCATCTTGTCATAAATTTTCTATAATATTTATTATTGTGCCATACTATTTTTTAGATATGTCATCTGATCTCATTGCCCTGTATTGTGCTTCATTCAAAGGCAGCAGTTCATGGTCTTTGTTCAGATAACCCACAGATATAGCTTTTATTGGCCAATCAGAGCTAAGATTGCTTTACCAAAAAGGGAAATGATAGCCATATTTGTTGTTTCCATTTTTCGCATATTCAGAATTCTTTCTTCAGTAGCTTTTGAATGGTGAATGACAATATGTTAATGTGTTCATTAGCAACCAAGCAAACAGTTTCTATTTAGTTGTCATCTAAAACTGTTGGAGGACATATTGATTTCTGTGGGGTGTAACCACTGTGAGAGCTTGAAACCTGTAGGACACAGATAGTATAGTTTTTAGAATAGTCTCTGGTTACAAGAGATGTGGGGCAGAGATTTTGGTAAAAGTTCATGTCACAAATACCTAAAAAAAAACTTTACTGATTGAGAAATCAATGTTACATTTTGAAATTCTGAATATGTTTACAGTCTATGTCAAATTATTTTATTTTAAAAAGTGAGAAAACTTTAGTTTTCCATAATATGGGAGCTACTGTTTTTTGACAGCATTCAAATTTTGCTTCTACAGTTTTTCCCCTTTCACTTACACAAGATTGTCTATTCAGGCAAGCCATTACTGGCAAAAGAACGTCTAATCTAGTGAGGGGTATGGGGAGAAGAAAGAAAGATGAAGAGAACTTATCTCCAGCAACAGCTGCTCATACAATATACACCACTTGTTTGTTTAACTCCAGAGAACTGATGACGGCCTCTGAACTCGTGCTCAACTCCTTCTGGCTTTGCTTTTGTGATGGCACCCAAAGATCTGCCACTGTCTGTCTCGCTACTGTTCCAGCCCATGGATCTCCTGACAGCTCTGCCACACTTTCTGTCTCATCCTGGATATAGAGGCTGAGCGGTCACTGTCGCGACCCTTTATTATAATTATTGCACCACTGGGCATTACCAAAGCTGGCATTAGTGACTAAGTAAACAGTGAGCTGTCAGCATCCAGTGAAAAACATCACCGATTGCTCCTGTTGCCTCCTCCACTCACACATAACCATGATGAATGTGACTGTTAGAACATTAAACGAATGTTTGGAACACTTCCATTTATGTTCCTTACCCCCTCCTCCTTCTCCATAAGATAATTGACCTGCTTGGTGACGCAAAGGTCAAGCCAAATCAATGCATGAATGAATTATTAATCAGAGTTTTCCATTTCTTTAAAAAGGATCAAATGACCTTTACGCAACATCAAATTGATCCTCGCAGCATAGGCCGCTGGAGGAATACATAGTTTCTAAAGCACAGACTGAGACAGATTACAGCCCCTTTTGTCTCCAGCACTAAAAAAACAATGAAGCAGCAGGATTCCTAAGCAAGAAGAATCCTCAGCTGTCAGATCTTTATCATTAGTAGACTACATGTTGGAAATTATTACTGATACTATATTACAACATGCAGCCTTAAAGGACTTATGCATGGTTCTTTAAAGAACCACATTTCTGAGATCAGAAGGCCTTGAAATGCCTTAAAAGGCCTTTCAAAATGTTAAAGAACCTCCACATAATATTTTAGTAAGTGGTGAACCATGACTATTTGTAACATTTGGGAGCGATGAGATGGACACATATGCTGAGATGAGCGAGATTTATTAAGGGCAAATCCATAATCAGGGTCGAAACGGTCCAGGGTCAGAGAGCCAACACGGAGAGATTGGGGAACAGACATGATGAAAAGGAAAACGGAAAAAACACAACGGAGGCCGGAATAACCAAACACCAAACAACAACAATACAAACACTACCAAACACTACAAAGACCAGCAAACAACTAGGGAAAAACACAGGGCTTAAATACAGAGACAACAAGGGTTAATATGACACAGGTGGTAAACACAGGTGAATACAATCAAGGGCAGGGTCTGGAAACAAGGGGGCAGGACTGGAAAGAAAAACAAAGAAACACAGGGACAAGACCAAAACAAAAGCACATGGAGGACTGGGAGGGGCCAATCGTGACACTATCACAGCTAGGGCATAAAACTTGGTCCAAAAATGAGAAAAAAAAAACACTTCTGCAATAATGCTATTTTGTTAGCCCTCAATGGCACTAAGCTAAAAATTGTCTAATATTTTTCTGGACAATTGGGCATTTGAAGTGCTGATATTGAATATTTTTATTTGACGGTTACAACAGACATCAATATATACTTCACACCAAGTTTCTAATGGCCGAATGAAACTAATGTATGCATCCACAGTCATAAAATAATATTAATGTCAATAATTGGTCAAAGAATGAGAAACATCTCAATTATAATGCTGATTTCTGCTAGCACTTAATGTGACATTGTTTTGTTCACCCTCTGCTTGATTTTTACGAACTTTTGCACAACTTGTGAGCTCACTAACCAATCATGGTCATCTGTGATGCTGACATGGCAACAACCAAGATATTCAATCAGCTGTGTCCCAGAAAGTTTTCCTTAAACACCAGAAGAATTCATTTGCCAACTTATTTCCTCTCAGATGATGTTCTCCAAAAGTGCCTCTATAAAGACCCTCAAATTGGATTGCAGACATCTGAGCTATATGTAAAAGTTCTCATAAAGTTGTAACTCTTAAATGAGTTGGTAAAACTCTCCATGCTCATTTTACTTTTTAAAAGGGAAAACAGTGTGCCCAGTGATGTTTACTTGAATATGTTTTGTTTGTGAAATTCAGAAAAAAGGAACTTCATCATGTCCGGTGTGTATAGCTTTGATGAGGAAAATTGCATCAAAATATTTGCTTTTTTAAAGCTGTTTAGTCTTGTTGCCTTTGGTGTGTAATCCCCTTTAAAATACATTTCATTTTCTCAGTCAGTGATGTATCTTGGCCTAGAATGGTATTCTTTTTACATTCATCTGAAAATACAAATGTGATTAGTTCTCTTAATTCTCTTATCACTATCTAAATAAATTGATGGTTTATCAACAGTATAAGACCCTCTGTCCAGCTCCTGAAGGCCTAACCAATAGGAAAGTTCACCTCGCTGTACCTACCTACATACAGGGCAGTTGGGCAATATTCTTGGCACAATAATAAATATTATAGAAAATGTATGACAAGATGGGTCTCTAACACTTCAGAAGTGTTAACTCTTAATTTTTCTTGATTTTTTCATGAATTCATCTTTAAAGGCATTTGCATTTGACGTGACCCACAATGTATTTTATATATACAAGGTATCAAGATATTCAGAGCAATCTCAGCTTTCTCTATAATGAGGCCCTGAAAAAATTAAATCCAGTTTTAGAAACTGTTAATATGTCTTTACTCATGTGGACAGGTTCTCTACTGATTTCAAGTTTACATCACTTATTTTTTCATAGAACTAAGTGTCCAACTAAGGAACTTTATGAGTGTAATGTATACATGGGCTGGTTATGCAAAATGAACACAATGCACAGTATTGTAGCATATACAAGCAGCCTTTCTTGATATTATAGGACATAACATTTCCTCACATAAGATAAAGGTTTTGCAGGTAACCCTGCAGACATCACTGAGACTCCATTGAAATTGATCAAAGTTCTGCATTCTGCTGCATGCCAGTTCCAGCCCGTCACCGTTCTCACTTATACACACTATATCAATTTAGTGTCCGTGCCTTCCAATGGAAGCTGCATGCTTATACATTCTATAGACATAATGAAAGAGTCTGTCTGAGATTGTCAGAAGCTTGTTGGGAAAATATAAAAACTGATGTGTTTGAACTGAGTGTGGTAGTTCAGATTAAGTATCTTGCCATTTTTGTTTTGAAAATAAATTCTTCAAAAAATACAATTTCCACAGTCGTCATTATAATCCTTAAATCTGAAATTTAACAAGTCTATCTTTTTCAACTTCTGCCTGGAATCTAGCTAACCTAAAATCTCTAGTTTGCCAAATGCCAAATTTTCCTTTTTTTGGCATAACTCACCCTCTTATATCATATTCAAATTTTATGATGACTAAAATTACTTTTTTTAAAAAGTTGTTTCCTTTTTGTCCTGAAAAGTTACCGTTTTGGAGATATGACCTGACCTGAGCCCAACAGGGTCTGAGCCATCACTGAGTTTCTCATACTTCAGGTTCAGGCTCAGGTTTCTATTCTAATCAATGATCTCTTATGAAGTAGACTTGCTTTTATTTGAATAAATACATTTTCTCTACATGTACGACAACGCTGGTCTCACAAACCGTTCAGCATGGATGAAATAAAAAAGAAAGCTGTTGAGCCAAGGACGTTTATATTGCAGAAACATGAATGACCTGGTTGTTGCATCAAATAAAATGTACACTGGTCCCACACAGTGGACAGCTTGTGATACTATTTTCACTATGACTATGACTAGCACATCGTCTCGTCAGTGACATATTTAGACTGGACACAGTGGCTGCTAACCAGAAACAATGTCAGTGTCGGAATAGCTCCTATCTCCAGTTATGTCAGTGTCGGCTATAGCAAAAGCTCAGCTTTCAGATTAGTGTGGAGAGTTTATCTTTAGCAAGTTCTGTCACTCAAGCACTTATTAACAAAGCAAAGCACTGTAAAAACTTGTCTGCTGGGATCCATCTCTATTAGTACATGCAAGCAGGTTCGGGGTTCAAAGGTAACTTGTCGGGCCTGGTTGGCTATCATAGTGGTGAGTACACGTTGGGTACAGACTTTAATTTCATGCCTCTAGACTCCATACCAGGTTTATTATTATCGCTAATGAATGCTATTAATAGAACATCATAAAAAAAACACTAGCAGTGACAAAGGTCCTTAATGAACTCAGTGAACACATTCTATGAATGTCACCTTTGTAAGCAGCTATAAAGATATGCTATAACGCATTCATAAGGCACTATAAACACTGGTATAAATATTTATAAAAAATGCATTACGTGTTATGGCTATGCTTATTATGCATTATAAATTGTTAACATAATGCATTATAAGTACTGTTCATAACAAATAATAAGAGCTCATAAGTCGTATTTGTAAAGTGAAGTATAGCGTGCTAAAGCCTCCTCCAGTGTTAAGAGTGAGGCTTCAAGTTGAACTATTCACTGAAGGATTTACTGAAACACTAAAACATCCACAATGAAGCACATTATAGGCTTCAAATGCCAGTTTAAACTAGTGCTCCCATCAGTGTTTTACCCATTGTGGGAAAGTGAATGTACACCACCGTTAGCTTGGCTTAACACTGCATATCCAATAGAACTCTAGCAAAAATTAGCATCACTGTAGTGTAGTGATGTTACAGAGTGAAGGGTTTTAGTGCATGGCATTAGAACCAGGGAGGGAACAAATTACAGTGACAGCACTCTAGTATCTTGCCTCTTCCTCTCCAGGCCTTCACTCCACAGTGACATCACGCTCAGTGTGATGTCAGGGGGGTTCAGGGGAGGGGCTGATGGGTACTTGGTTTACTGTGCTGTAATGTAACATTTAAGGTGACAGCGCTGGTTTAGAAAAGCACAGTGTAGCAGTAATTCCAGTTTGGAGCATCTGAATATTCAGGACTGAAGCCCTGAAGATGTAGCCCTAACAGGACCAATGCAGAGAAGTAAGATATTGGAAATCCCAGG
Source organism: Pygocentrus nattereri (assembly GCF_015220715.1). Taxonomy (NCBI): domain Eukaryota; kingdom Metazoa; phylum Chordata; class Actinopteri; order Characiformes; family Serrasalmidae; genus Pygocentrus; species Pygocentrus nattereri. The sequence continues at coordinate 26,116,029 of NC_051231.1, read as the reverse complement.
GAGTAAATAAACTTTGTGTTTGTCTTTAAGATCTCCAAGCTGGGACTGACTTCTTTGGCTCTGGCAATATAACAGTTATTAACACTACTTATAATGCATTATATTAACAATTCATAATGTATAATAAACATGGCTATAAAGTGTATGCCCTGCAATGGACTGGCGACCTGTCCAAGGTGAATCCTGCCTTCCGCCTGATGACAGCTGGGAAAGGCTCCAGCACCCTCCCGCGACTCTGAGGGAGAAGCGGCTTAGAAAACGTGTGTGTGTGTGTGTGTGTGTGTGTGTGTGTGTGTGTGTGTGTGTGTGTGTGTATATATATATATATATATATATATATATATATATATATATATATATATATGTAATGCAGTGTAATTCATTTTTATAAATATTTATAACCATTTTTACAATGCCTTATGAATGAATCCTAACATGTTATAAATGTGTTTATAGATGCTTACAAATATGACATTCACAGAAAGTGTTACCATGAACTTCTTTAATGGAAAATAAAATCTAAATGTCAGTTTTTAATATTGCATATGTTCATCACAACAAGAGCCAAAAATAAATAGTGTTTGTTACATCCTGTGTCTCTTTCTCTGTCTCTCTCTGTGTTTCAGTGTTATAGGTCATCGTTGCTGCATGACTGACACCCCGAGTTTCCTGGCATATGATTGGCTGTTCCTGTTGGTGGCGGCTATAAAAGGCATATAAAGTCAGTATGGAGCGTGTGGGTCAGTGAAAGTACTTTTGTGAATGTCGTTTCTTTTTTAATAAAGGAAATGTAAGGCTGGCCTGGCCTTTCTGTTTGATCTGTTGGGCTTTGTTTATTGGTGGGGTAGTGAGGCGAGTGTTTTTTGTCATTTTTTCTTTTTTTTTTGGTAGCTTAGCTAGTTGTTGTTTTTATAAGGATCTTTTACTTGCTATTTTGGGCCCTGGGCCTCCCTGAAGTTCCCTTTCCATTTTGTTCTCTTTACTTCAGGTGCATGTTGAAATGAATTTTGAAGCCAGGGTGAAAGTGCAGAGCATCAAATAAATTGTTAAATCTGTGAATGGTGTTTTTTTTTTTTAGCATTAGTTTTTAACCTGAGATTCCTCTTTGTTCTCATCTGGTATGGATGGGCAGCCTTGCTTCCTCTTTGTGCACCTTACCCCTATGGCGTAAGACACTGTAGAGTGGAAAACATTTTCATGTTTTAGTGCCTTCTGTCTGAAACCATTGATACTCTGGAAATTATGATGTCTTTGGGTTCTCGTAAACTAACTTACCATGAAACCGTGAAAGTCTGAGAAACACATCAGAATGAAATGACTTGAAATGAATTTTGCTCCAGTGTTCAGCATATTACTAAAAACCAGCACTAAAATAAAACTAAAGTTTAATTATTTATTGTCAAAATAAACTAAATGAACTCTAGTGCTCTACATTAGATTTATTGAAATTAACCTGGAATCAAAATTAAGCAAAAACAAATGAAATAAAACAGGTTATGAAAATTGTGAAACTAACATAACATTGTTCTCTAGTCTCTAAAGATACTTCTTGGCATTTTGGCTGACGGTCTTATCCATAGCAACTTACAATTTGATCATTTAATACAGGTAGACAAAGGTAGTGTTGGGAGTCTTGCCCAAGGAGTCTAATTGGTATAGAGTAGGATGCTTGTCCAGGTAGGGGATTGAACCCCACTCCACAACGTAGAAGGCAGAGGTGTTACCCACTACACTATACCAGCCACAAGATAAAAGCTTTACTGGATTTAACCTTTATGGGATTCTTATAGAAATTAAGCTTCTTTTAGAAGCCACTTAAATTTCAAGACCTATTTTAAAAACAAGCAGCCTGAAGATCCTCCAAAGACTGAATCTTTTGTTGTTGGAGTGTAGATCTGGAAATATGATCTAATGTTCCATTGCTGCTAGTAATATCCTCAAAGATTCTTTACAAACTTGGATTGAACCTATTATTTGCTTTGTACTCTAAAAACATACAAATATTAAAGATCTTAAAATATTCTTCCTCTCCTGCAATCATCAACTTCTTGCTCTAACCTGGCTATAGATTTCTTTTAGACAGCAACAACAAGTGGGTTGGAGTTTTGGTCCAACTTTACAATAAGACAAATAATGAACCTACATTCATATGCACTGTTAACCTCTTGAACTCCTTGACACCACCGGTGGTTCCAAAATGCACTTTGTCATATTCTTCATTAACGTTCCTACACTCAAAAGGTGGGTGTGGTATGAGGCTGTAACTGTGTTCTTTCCAGTTAAATAGATGGGTAAAATCATTTTAAACCCTTATAATAAAAGAAGCTGAACCCACTATTTTTTTTCTACTGAAAGTCGACCCATTTTTCCACAAATCTTGGCTATAAGCTATAAACAGATGACGCCTCTTCAGTGATCTGCTCTGTAAACATTATTTTTTATAAAATAATACAAAGAGACGTCTAAGACTTTTGGCTTTCAGCAGTAAACTGTCAGCATATAGCAATTTGTGTGTGATCATAAAACACATGCTCTGTTAATGTGAGGGGAGCTTTTAAATAAATAAATAAATAAATAAAAATGGCAAAATATTACATTTATTTCATGCAGTTAGTGAATAATTTGCCTTACATTTTGGTCATGTAAATTCAAATGGACAAACCAAAATATACCCTGGAGAACAAGAGGTTAAACCTCAGATCTTAGTGGTTACTTTTCAAACTGTGTCCTCTACATGAGCCTCATCGTTTGTTATTTTCCTTGCATCTGCTCTTTGTCTGTGCATATTTTTAATCAGTATTGCAGAAGTGTTATCCAATAATTGCTGTTTTGTTTTACACTTTACAATAAGGCTCCTTTTTGGCAGTTATAAGTGTTAACAAATGCTAATAGACCATTTAAGATGCAAAGAAACATCAAACCGAAAAAAGGGAACACCCAAAATCTGTGATTCAGCATTGGCGAAAGAGAAAATCGCACGATGATCTGGAAGCAGGGTTACTAACACAAACAGACACAGATATGATGCATCAGGCATGCCGCAGATATCCGGTTGGAACTAAGCTCTACAAGAAGGTCGCTCTGCAGGTCCAGGGTTGAAAACCAGTAAACCCATAAAAGAAAGTGTCCAACTGTGCCACATCTGAAACGCTGTTCTAAATGAGACGGCACCCAACCCCAACAATCATAATATTACCACCTTCATGTCCAGTGCACATTACCACCTGTCAGCGTTACATCAATACCTGAGACATACAAAGAAGATAGCATGCTGAAAACCACCAGATAAACAATATTGCTAAGACCTTGGAACAGTGGTGTCCATCCTGGTCTCCCAGAGCTACCTTCCTGCCAAGTTTAAGATTTGGATCCGACTTGTATCCAATAAGCTGACCCACCAATTACTTAACTCTAATACATCTGATCCAGCCTATCAGGGACTTGGGAAAAGGTTCAATAGCTGGAGGAAGTGTGGCATATTATGGTTGGATCTAGGCTCTGGAGGAAGGTAGCTCTGGAGACCACAGCATGAAGGCCAGCTTAGCATTTCTGACTAATAAAGTAATCTGTTGGTTGTTACATGGTAATAACATATTAACAAATATCTGATAGGTATAATATTGACTGATGGAGAAGATAAAGTAAGTTAAGTAACCAGCAAGATCTTTAGGTTTAAAAGTGTCAATGAATGTGGACTCTCTATTTGGCAAGGAACAGTGACCTTTTATATGTGTGATATAACTGCTTATTGCATTTTTTAAGCATTTATAACCTGTTTATAAAATATTAATAAGGACATTTTGAACCATTTGGAATGGTAGTTATATTATAAAGTGGTACCAACATTAGGAGAATAACAGATTAGGACAAGATGTCACTCTATAATTAACATTAAACTGATTACCTGTGTGCTAATTGAAGGATAGTCCTTTGGGAATATCTTGCTGCTGCCTCTGCCTGCTTATGACAGCAAAGTCCTATTGTCCTAAATGTCCTAATGTCCTCACACATGATTGTAAGCCTTCAAAAACCTACGCATTCATGGTCGACTACCTCTAAATGTGGAAGGCTATTCCTTGCATTATGCTCTAAGTACAAATAAAAAAATGAAAAGTGTCAAAATGTTATTCTTATCCTCACCTGCTATAGAGCTTAGGTAAGGGGATGTATCTGAAAATCCCTTTCCAAACTTTCATTTCCACCTAAATCAAGCGGCGCAGCACAGACAGGGGAATAACACGATAATGTGATGCATAGTGTTGTCTCTGGCCAGCAGAGGAAATAGCCCAGAATCCCGCAACCATCGCAAGATCAGTGCGCATCCCCACCATCGCTGTAGAGTGAAGGCAAAGAGAGGCGCGCCATACCGCCGGCTTTCTATCTGAATGAAAATCAGGGCCTCTCCTTTTATTGCCAAGGAGCCTTCAGGGAAATGTGAATGTTAGCGTTTTCATTTGACTGTTTCTTCACAGTGGGGCTTCGTTTTTCTTTTTTCTATCCTCGCTGCAACTGTCTCTCAAAGGCAATAAGGTTTGGCGATACAGGTGAACCACAGAGGTGATATGAATACAAATAGGACAGACAATGACCGCCCAGTTACATACTGAACCTTGTTTGCCAATTATTTTTACAATCAGTGATGTGTGGTAGGAAAGAAACGTTGGTGTAACATGCATGTATTCAAAAGCAATATTCAAAATACTCCGTCTCTTGTGATTTGTGCTTTTTCAGAAGAAATAATTGAAAAAAGGTTGAAAGAAACACTGGGGGTTGGGGTTGTGGTACAGCTCATAGGCATTCAAGAAGCAACCAAGTCTACATGAGATCAATGACAGCTCACAATATTAATCAATATTTGTGTTTGGTTAAAGCACTTCATCTCTGCCATTAATATGGTGGCCTAGGGTGAGGGTTGATGGACAGATCCCATAAAATACCAGAATGCATACAAAGAATGACACGGTAGTCAACTATTCCTTGAAGGAACACGATGTATTGCTAACAAATTGGATCGACTTGGACATTCTGAGGCCACTCAGGGTGCATGAATTGTCTGAGCAATGGGTGCTGAAAGCAGTGGTGTAGCCATAATTTCGTTCTAGGGGGGCCTGAGGGCAGCTAGGAAGCTTTATGTCCCAGAAACATTACTACAATGACGTTCACAACCACCAACTAATGTACTGTGCCTTTTGACAGAATTGGTGCAAAACAGCAAAGGCAGCATGCAGCCATGTAAATACAGCCATGGTGGTAACAGCCACTGAAAATTGGTGATCAAAGTAGAGTAGGTCACGTTTTAATGTTTAAGGTGGCATCTTTGGGTTCAGCACCTTGGGTGTATTACAGCAATAAGCCACGAGATGCCGTGTGTTACTGCGATTTATCATGGAATGGATGTTCTTAACAATAAAACTCGTTTCCCTGTGAGAAAATCATAGTACCGCATAGCCTCAAGTGGCTTGTCACTTTTATAAAATAGCAGCCAACTTAAAATGTGATAAAATACAATTTCTCAGAAAATAATTTATTATTAATACAACCCCAATTCCAAAGTTGGGACGTTGTGTAAAACATAAATAAAAACAGAATACGATGATTTGCAAATCCTTTTCAACCTATATTCAATTGAATACACTACAAAGACAAGATATTTAATGTTCAAACGGATAAACTTTATTGTTTTTTGCAAATATTCACTCATTTTGAATTTGATGCCTGCAACATGTTCCAAAGAAGTTGGGACAGGGGCGTGTTTACCACTGTGTTAATCTGAAATATGGACTCGTCAGACCACAGGACACTTTCCCACTTTGCGTCAGTCCATCTCAGATGAGCTCAGGCCCAGAGAAGCCGACGGTGTTTCTGGGTGGTGTTGATATATGGCTTTCACTTTGCATGACAGACTTTTAACTTGCACTTGTAGATGGAGCGACGAACTGTGTTCACTGACAGTGGTTTTCTGAAGTGTTCCTGAGCCCATGTGGGAATATCCGTTACAGAATGATGTCGGTTTTTAATGCAGTGCCGCCTGAGGGATCGAGGGTCATGGGCATTCAATGTTGGTTTTCTGCCTTGCTGCTTACTTGCAGAGATTTCTCCAGATTCTCTGAATCTTTTCATGATATTATGGACTGTAGATGATGAAACCCCTAAATTCCTTGCAATTGCACATTGAGAAACGTTGTTCTTAAACTGTTGGACTATTTGCTCACGCAGTTGTTCACAAAGTGGTGAACCTCGCCCCATCCTTGCTTGTGAACGTCTGAGTCTTTCAGGGATGCTCCCTTTATACCCGATCATTGCACTCACCTGTTTCCAATTAACCCCTTCACCTGTGGAATGTTCCAAACAGGTGTTTTTGAGAGCATTCCTCAACTTTCCTAGTCTTTTGTTGCCCCTGTCCCAACTTCTTTGGAACATGTTGCAGGCATCAAACTCAAATTGAGTGAATATTTGCAAAAAACAATAAAGTTTATCCGTTTGGACATTAAATGTCTTGTCTTTGTAGTTTATTCAATTGAAGATAGGTTGAAAAATAATTTGCAAATCACACAACATTTTACACATTGCAGTGATTTCATGAATTTTTAAATTGGTAACTTTTTGTCATATAACAATGAACATATCACAACACAATACTTTTCTGACACCAAATTACCACCATGAGTCTAATTTAGCACCAATCCGGTCGCACCCCTCTTCTTGTGCTGGGACTGAATCTCAAATGGCTCCCTGCTCCCTACATAGTGCATTACATAGGAACTTAAATACTGACTCCTGCAGCCCAACAGGGAATAATATAGCTAAGAAATTGTCATTTTGGACTCATTTGCCACATGATGCGCTATTTGGCTACAGATGCTAGAATTTCTAAACTTTCATAGCTAACACACTATCTAGGCAGTATGTGCCATGGCATAGTAATCTAAAATTCGTTTGTTGCAAGTTGGTCATAGGTGTCGTGTATATCATGGATTTTACGATGGCTTTGGATGTGGCTCAGCCAATCAGAATTAAGGACCAAGACAATCCATTTTATAATCTGTTGATAATGGTGGTCACTTTACAACATGGGTAAGAAACTGAGGCCCAGGGTCCATAATTTTGCTCAAACATGCTCACTAAACCTGGCCCCTGCTCTAGAACCTTCATGTTCACCTTGGAATGAAGATCAAGTGAGTCTCTTGAGAAATAAATTCAGTCACCTTCCAGTATGGATACTATAATTCTCTAATGCTATAATTAAGCCTAATCAAGCCACTAGCTGGTAACTCTTGATTGCTTATTACTAATTTATAAAGTATCAGCCTGGGTGAGTTAAGAACTTTTATTTGTTTTTTATATATTTTATGTGTCCATTATAATACCCTCATTAAGCCTCATCAATTATTATATATCACGATCATTATGTTGTGCTTGTAGTATTAAAGCTGTGCTTGTAGTATTAAAGTATTAAAGTGCACAGTGCACAAATAATAGCTGCTGTGCTTTATTCACCGTAGCTACTGCCTAATAAATTCATTAGCTAATGTTGGCTTGATAGGTTGCACCATGTATTAGGCCAATAAAGCTTAATAGGAGCATTAAAGTGGACATCTAAAATGTTGTGTAATATTATTATGCGTAAAATACAGATAAAAGTGGTTGGAAGGCTTAATTCACCATAATTACTACTTAATAACATACTAATGATCAGGCTTAGTAAGGTTTAATAAATGCTTTAAAAGCACTAAGTCCTTCTAGATCCATTGCATTTTTGAGAGCAGCCATGAGAGGAAGAAAAAGAAAACAGGATGATGAATTTATGGGGTCAGTTGGTGCCCACTGCCCATGGTCAGGGAAGAAACATGCAGTCAATACAAAATCAGCATCTATGAGTGCCATATCCAGAATTTGAACTAGGAAAGCACTCTCTAGTGTTTTGCTTTTACTTCTTGGATAAAGAACATTCCAAATGATCTTGTAAATGATATATATATATGAGCAGATCAGGTATCCCTATGAAAGAGTAATATACATACATTTCTCTTTCCTGATCTGCTTTTGTACCAGACGTCAATTTTACATGTAGCTCATGGTCCCATAAGTTCATCTCAAGGATCCTAATAAGCCATAATAGGCCCCTGTCTGAAATGAGGAATCTTTGTTTTCTCCTTCCATTTCAACCTGAACTCACCCCCTTTTGTGCTGGATGTCTACACAGATAAATGTTAAACAAACTTAAGTCAATACAAACATACATAAATCCATTAATAATCTATGGACTAACTCAGCGGTCAATCCTTGTTCCATTTATAATGGTGGAAGGTCTTGGAGAAAGCTTGCTCCTGGTGTAAAGTATCACATCACCGTGCGCTGTACATTACCAATGGATAAATCTGTTTGATGTATGGGTGAAAATCCCTCACGACCTGCAGCAGGTTTTTTTTCCCCAACTTTTGAAAGATTTCGAATTTATCCGTTTCAGCGCACAAGTGCCGGCTGGCAGAAGCTGAGTAATGAAAAAGAAGTGTGCGGATTGGTATGAACGGAGTTCACTGGACCAAGAGAGAGGAGGCTGGGGCCGGCCTGCAACGCACGTATGCCCGCTCACTCTCCTATTTATGGAAAATAAACGAGCTCGCCTACTTTTTGGCAGCCGAATCCGAACTTCTCCTGCCCTGACCCTCTGATTTTTTTTTCTTTTGCTTCAGGAGAGACGTATGCTCTTAAAAATAAAGATTTCTAAATTGTTCCTGGCTCATACATAGAGTTCTAGGAAAAACCTGCCATTGGTACACAACCTTTACATCTTTAGATTTAGCAAGCATTTTGCTTCATCAAGGGCTCCTGGGATCCAAGTTGGTGGGTTTATTTTCCATGAATTGTCGTAATTCAATTTATATGGTCATTTTCCAACCTCCTTGTCTCTTTTCACTGATGTATGTAAATGACTTCTGTTCTGAATGGCTGCTCTGTATTGTGTTGAAGCCTCAAAGCAGCCTGGGCTGAATCATTCCTTATACCTTTACCATGAATGTGCTGATAAAACCGCTACAGGCAAAACCTAAAATAAAAAATATATAGCAAGAAACAATCCACCTTTATGATACTGCCTCATAATAAAATGTCTGCTAGCTCCCCTATGGAATACTAGTGGCATATTAGTGCTAAGCTAATATTTTTTGGCCATTTTAGATTGAACACGGACATTTGAATCTCGTAAAAGACATATTAACACATATTCTGCCTTACATGTAGCAATTTTACAGTGACTCCTTCAGTAAAGAGCCTTGTATAGAGCTGTCACTGTTTCCAATTCCTAGCAACTGACTGAAACCTGGTTAGACTATGGTTTGCATTCACATTCATTGACATATCTAAGACTTCCAGAAGGCCTAGAGTGAAGTCTCAATCTTAAAAAATTGGTCCCACCTATTGTAAATCAAAACATGACTGGTTGATTCCACTATCACTTCCCAATCTGATACATTAGACCTTCAGTCCTGCTCCTGAAGGCCTAACCAGTGGGAGAGCTACATCATTTTTATTTCATAGAAAACATAAGGACCCCTATCAACACGTAGAAGGCCCTGAGGGTTCCCCACTATTGATTGTGGCTTAGTTTCCATATATGGACCATTAAGGACTGAAAAGTCACGCAATTTCAAACTTTCACAATGTTTTAATAATTCCTTTTTCAAAAAAGGGAGAAAGAACCGGTTCTCTAGTTCTCTATAAGGGCACCTTAAATAGGTTCTTCACCCTCATTTGCAAAACTTTGTTCTAGAAAGAACCGTCCTTTGAAAGTGGTTCTATGGCATCGTTCCACAGAACCCTTTTCAGCACCTTTATTTTTAAGAGCGTGGATGGCAGCGCCAAGTGGAGCAAACTGTAAATAGTCAGCCATCTGCACCGAAGCCCAAAGGCAGCGAGGTAGTGGGCTGATAAATGACCCAGCGGCATTGGCCAGGTCCAAATCATATTCTTTTTCTTCCTGTCTCAGACTACATGCATGAGGAGGGGCAAAAATTACCCTGCCTTTGCGTCTATATGTTTCGAGAGTGCGGGTCCCAAGCCAAATCACAGATAATGATGTTTCTCTGTAAGTGTATTCTTCATCCCCCTTGGCTCTGGTGGGCTTTGCAACGTGGGAGTTCCAGGACCTCATGCAAAATCTCCATACGCTGAGGCGTCGGATGCGCTCCACATAGCAGCAAACAGTGAGATGAATGATCGGATAGTGGGAATTACAGTTGGGAAGCCACCGCTGTGGTGGAATCAATCTTCAGATTGCCTCGTCCTCTCCTCCGGGGCCTCTGGCTTTACTCGAGTCGCACCCTGATTGAGTAATTCCTCGATTTTTTTTCCCCCTTCCCCGCCCCAAGAATCCTGGCAGACCGAGGCAGGACCTCATTTCACAAGTGACCTTTTGCTCATTTTCAAATTATGGCACGCGCAAAAGAAGCTGAGAACGTCTGTGATAAAGACTTACCGCGACCCCTTCAAGCCATGCAGGGGCCCAAGCACTTCTCTTGAGATAAAAGGATTTAGAAACATGGCTAGGAGATAAAGAAGGACTGCTTAACAAGGAAGACTCTTAATTGGAGGACGTATAGAAGTATACAGTGCATTTGAAAGGCAGTTGGTAAAATCAATTACCTGCTTTCAAGGACTCATTTAATCAATAGAAGGTTATTTTATGGCAAATGGTCCTTTTATATCAAAATCTCATAACATTTTTCTTTTTTCCATAGACTTCAGTCCTCATGAGTTCAAGGTATTAACCAGATAAGATAAAATCATTTAATGTTCCATGAGTAACATCACTTACATAATCGCTCAGCAACACGTAAAGCTGCCCTTATTTTAGTTAAATGGTCAGAAGTATATTTTGGTCAGAAGTATATTTTCAGACATGTGTTCGACTGTGTTTCTGTAGGAACACGAGAAGATTAAATTATATATAAGTATCATTTTTACATTAGTGAATTAATTAAAACTGCAGTTTCACATAAAATTAATATGTGAGCTTCCACAAAGTCTCTGGTGTCAAAGTCACTGGTGTGCCATACTTGTTTTAAATGAACAACATGACTAAAAAAAAATCACTAAAATAAAAATTCAAACAAAAGAAAGATCATAGCTTTTGTGGGTTGACAGATTATACAACCATCAACTTTCTGTGGTTTATTCTTACTTTCAGATCATTTTCCTTGCCTCACCATTGGCCACCACAATGGTAGACTGACCCACTAAAATATTTAATATATAAATCAATTTCCAAAGTGCTGTGTTAGCAAATAACAAGATAGTTAATACATTTATAATGTGCTGAAATTATTTGGTGGAACAAGATAAGGACTTTAGTTGGACTGTTTGGTTACTTACTGTCCTTTTATCTAAAATAATTGCACAGCAGTTTGTACCCTAGCAAGTTAATACCTAGACTCTATAAGTATTCCAGTGTAATTTAGTTCAACTGTCTTAGAACTTAATTAAATGTACACAATTTTCCACTTACTTCATATGTGGCTGATCAACTGAGATTCGTTTGGATTCTGAATTTTGCTTCTTCAGTTTAGTGATAGAGCTACATGGTTAACAACACCGGAAGTCAATAGTCACTCAAATGTTTTCTGTAAATACATCTCTAAAACTTTCTACAACCCACTCAAAACCACATCCAGCTTTTCCATAAGGCTGGACCAACTTGTCAGTCTTGAGTTAGACTGCAATATGACAATGTGAGGTAAAAAACTTCAAATTTTACTGTGTAGCAGAACACTGTGCTGAATTCAGACTCCCTTCATGTTCACACACCATAGTCATATGAACACTAGATTATGTAAACTTTTTCTATCATTCTATGGATAAACAATCATCTTAGATTCAGTTATTCATAAAAAGGGACCACTTTAAAATAAGACAACCCCTACAAAGCATTCATGAATGGTTTCCAATGAGTTTATTAATGTTATTATGTGAAAAAGACCTTTAAAATCATTAATGAGCAGTTCCAACACATAAATAATAGGGAAACAGTAAACTGTTGTTTGCGCAATCGTGAACCCACATTCATTTACATTCATTTGGGGCAGTCGTGGGCTGGAGGTTAGGGATCTGGTCCTGTGACCAGAAGGTCGCCGGTTCGATCCCCAGGCCGACAGTCCATGACTGAGGTGTCCTTGAGCAAGACACCTAACCCCCAGCTGCTCCCCGGGCGCCGTGGATAGGGCTGCCCACCGCTCCGGGCAAGTGTGCTCACTGCCCCCTAGTGTGTGTGTTCACTAGTGTCTATGTGGTGTTTCACTTGACGGATGGGTTAAATGCGGAGGTGGAATTTCCCCAGTTGTGGGATCAAAAAAGTATCACTTACTTATTTACACTGTTCAAAAAATGAGATGTTTACTGGTCTTACTTTGTCTTCTTCATCAGTCAGCATTGAACTTGTCAGCTTAATCACATATTCATATTCATAAAATATAACAGCTCACTTTGGTCCACTTTATTAAAGTGTTATAACTGCTTATTAATGCTTCTTAAAGTGTTTATGACCCAACAACTCACCATTAACTAATTTTAAACGCTTCATAAGGGTAACCTTATTTTAAAGTGGTACCAAAGAAACAACAATGACAGGAAAATGAACAAATGTAAATTTGTAAATGTGGCAAAAACCTATTGCCTAAACTCGTTGCCCCCAGCTTTTAGCTATGCAGTTAGCTATATAAAAGTTAGCTATAACTTTTTTTGGTAGTTCACTGTGACTCATACTGTGGATTAAACCATATTGACAAGTTTGCGCAGCCATAATGAAGACATGAACATGATTTGAATAGGTTGAAAGTTGCTATTTGGGGTAAATTTACAGAAAAGACTCGGGTAACTATTATATATTTTATGTATTGGGTGACTTCTAGTGTTTGTTAGCAAAGTTAGCCATGTAACTCCAGTTCCAAACTAAATTAAATTCAGATTTTAACCGTGTCTTGGCTGATCAACTACGTTTGGAGTAAGTGCAGAAGTTTTTCAATTAGATTTTTTGTTAAACTTTTTTTAAAAAGAAAGATTTACCAACATTTCATGATGAAAAGATGACTAGAAAATCCTCTAAATTGACATGAAGCAAACTTTTATTGGTCTATTGGTTCCTACCTCGTTTTTGGAAAAAAAAAATCTTTTAATTGAGATAGAACCTTTATATTCTGTGGAAGTTATTTAAACTTTATTAAAGTTCGTCACACTTGCATATCTCATTAAGAAGAAAAGTTCTTTGAAGAACGATTGATTGAAAAGTTCTTTATTCTATTCTGTGGGCATCGCTCCTTTTCATTACTTTATTAAGAGTATAATATGCATTAAAGGTAAGTTTGGTGACATTACAGGGTTTTATTGTCAGCTTTGATGCGTTTCAGCTGGATAATTTCTTGAAACTTCAACTTTTGACAGACCCACGCTTCTTAAGGAACTCCAATAAGCGATTGATCACTTGGAGGAACACCACAGCCCCCAGTGTCCAAAAGTCATGGTCTCAGGGTGTCACACAAAGCAAGGCTTCCGACTGATTATATCCACGTGCTCTCGCACACAAAGAGAAGAGGCATTAGGAGGATGGTGTGGAGGAGCTTCTGATGTATTCCCCCACCATATGCTGCTGAACGGGCAGATTTGGAGAGTTGGGGGGATTTTTCTCAGTGGCACTTTGTTCATTAGAGCACATCCAGAGACGCGCTACTAGCCTGATTTTTTTTTTTTCCTATCTTGCCTTTTTTTTTTTTCCTCGAACTCAGGGTGTGTTCGGAGACAGAGATCAAAGCTCCATTTAAAATGCCCTGCAGGTTTACAGCCAACCGTGGGCAGAGCAGTTTTTACCAGGCCATGGAAACGAGGGGGGGTGGAGGTGACATAGAGCGGGGGCGGGGGGGTGGGGGGGGTGGCTGGATGGCAAAAGGCAAGAGAGAGAGAGAGAGAGAGAGAGAGAGAGAGGGCGAGAAAGAAGCTGAGAAATGGAAAGGAGGTGGGGCGGGGTGGCCGCTTGATATGAAGGCTTGTCCCCAAGGACCTCTGAAGAATGCATTCTACCTGTTGTGGTTGGGCATGAAAAGCCAAAACAGGCCACAGGTGTGTCCCCATTCACCATAATCTGCTGGCGTAGATAGATAGATAGATAGATAGATAGATAGATAGATAGATAGACAGACAGACAGACAGACAGACAGACAGACAGACAGACAGACAGATAGATAGATAGATAGATAGATAGATAGATAGATAGATAGATAGATAGATAGATAGATAGATAGATAGATTGCCAATTTATTAGAAACACTCATTTGAGAGATGTTTTGGGGACGTATTTGCAGAAAAAGATTTAGGTGACTATTGATTTCTAGTATTTTTTTCTAGTGATATTAGCCTTGTACCTCCACAAGAAGCAAAATTTGGACTGTCTTAGAGATCAACTACATCTGGGGTAAATGGAATATTGTATTAACTGTATATTTATACTCATTGGCCATTTTATCAGAAACAGAAACACCTACTATACAGATGCACTTTGTAAGTACATGGTTTTTGACTATAATCCATCTGTTGCTATAGCAACACTGCTGTACTCAATACACTCATATCTAAGCAGCACTCCCATGCCACTCCCATATCCGCCAGTCAGATGCATGGTCAGAGATGGTTCTATGGTGGTTCCTTCTAGCAGCATAAATAGTATCTTCTGAGCCTCCAATTTAAAAATTACATTCCAATAAAAAAATGTAATTTGCTTGTTTGCTCACTGTTGTTATGTCTCAAAATGTTATTGCTCTCAAGGCATTTATGACAACACCTGTTATAAAAAGTGCTATATAAATAAACGTTGCTTGTTTGCTTGCTTGCATGCCACTCCACCCACTAACATCTAAAGTTTACCTGCCTGTTTACTTTAGACCACTTGTCTAAGACTTTAGTTATAAATAATAAACACATCATGTTGCAGGCTGTGAAGAATCTGTTTCCATGGATGAAATACATTATGGATAAGAGGGAGTGAAATAGACATCAGCTCTGTCTGTATAGTGTGGAGGCTAACTGGTGAGGTGTTTTTGCTGGGCCAAAGTAAAGATTTTAGGGGGTTTGGATGCCACAAGGTCCCCTGCAACCTACTCCACCCCACAGTAGTTACACCACTGGTCCCTTCCTATGGATGGATGGCGTAGAGATGGGCTGATGCATTGTGCAGATGGGCTGCAGTCAGTAATTATAAACCTACAAAGTGCACCTACTGTACTGTGCACAAGTCAGAGAATTTTCCAGTATCTGGAAGAGCAGAAAACACATGTAACGGAAAATTACACTGACACCTCAACAACTTCAAAGCATTTAGTGTGTCCACTGTTTGCCTTTGACCCATTATTTTCAGAGACATGCGCTGAGTTTTTTAAAAGGAAAATGAACAAACAAAAAATTTTCTCCAAAGTTCAGTCTCAGAAATTGGTTGCATTGCATTTTCACTATCAACATAATCTAATTCAACGACTCAATGATGTTGAATTCTGGAGGCCAGTTGATTGTTAAAAGCAGCTGCTTCATTCTTTGATTTTTACACTATTTCGTCTACTTCCTTTTCTCAGCAGCGGCTTCTTGACAGCTATAAGAGTTTGAAAGCTATGAAAAGCTACCAGGTCTTGCATGGTTGTTAGGAGTCCTGTGTTCTATGCCTTATAGTCATTTTTGGAACTCCAGATTAGAAACCTATGTTTTTCATTTACTTTCCTTTGACTTTGCCATTCTTCATGCAAGATGCCTCATCTTATTTCTAATCTCCTCAAAAATACACAGATCAGGCATAACATTATGTCCACCAGCAGCACTGCTGTGTCTGATCCACTCGTACCAGCACAAGACACACTAACACACCATCACCACATCAGTGTTAGTGCAGTGATGAGGATGATCCACCACCCGAATAGTACCTGCTCTGTGAGGGTCCATGGGGTCCAGAACAGGGTAAAAGGGGGTTAACAAAGTATCAGAGAAACAGATGGACTACAGTCTGTAACTGTAGAACTACAAAGTGCAGCTATACAGTAAGTGGAGCTGATAAAATGGACAATGAGTGTAGAAACAAGGAGGTGGTCATAATGTTATGCCAGATTGGTGTGTCTCTGTAAGATGAATAACCTCTGAGTTTTGCATAGTACTATATATATATATATATATATATATGAATAGATGCTTTATTGTATTTTATATGGGCACATATATTTTTCATACTCAAGGTGGAATCTGCTGCTGTAGTAGTGATTAAACTGGGCATGTGTATGAACATAAAATAAATACACATAATTACAAACATTTACACACAGTGCAAGACATCAATGCAAAAAGCATGACAAAGTGCAGAAGACAATAC
This sequence comes from Pygocentrus nattereri, assembly GCF_015220715.1. NCBI lineage: Eukaryota > Metazoa > Chordata > Actinopteri > Characiformes > Serrasalmidae > Pygocentrus > Pygocentrus nattereri. The sequence goes on along the minus strand of NC_051231.1, from coordinate 26,099,642 downwards.
CATCCAACTGCAACATCCCTATTCAATGCTGTGTGGGATGGGGGTTATTGTTTGATAGAAAATCTGTCCTATTGTTCTTCCTGAGAGGCTGGAGGCATGCTAGAACGTTCGGGAGGAAGGCATTGTGGAGCCTGATGGCAGCCGGCAGAAACAAAATCCCCACTAGTGCTTCCTGGAGCACTGTGGTGGAATTGAGAGTGCAAGCACAAGGACTTATTAGACACCTGACATGATTTTAAGTGAAATGAAACAAATCAGTGGCTCGTAATATCTGTATACGTATGCAGTCATGTGGGCATGATCGGAGCGTACAAAGAGGGGGAAAAACGAAAACAGGAAATGACACCCCAATTATTTTTCAGTCGCTTAAGGGGACGAATTAAATCGCGGGCAGCTCGTTGTGGATACGTGCTTGTCTTGGTGAGCGCTGCTCAACTGTCGCCTCCTATCCAATGCACTGTGATGTGAGGCAATTTAAACTTCTACTTTAAAGAGAATAGTCTGGCTGCGTACTGTAGTCAAGTTAATGCAGTATGTAGCTCAGAGGCACAGGCCTGACATGTTATTGACACTGACTCTCCTGGGCATCGGCCCCCACCCCACCCTCCCCTTCAATGCTGGTACTCCTAGCCCCACTGTCAAAGAGGGGCAACTCCAAGACAGCTTATATAATCATCTCATTTCATTAGCCACAAGCTAAGCCCCCTTCCAGGGCCTCCTCGGACCCTTCCGTTCTCTTGCACCGTAATGTGCTTTTAATTAAGCCGAGTTGCATGTATTTGGGAATTCAGCAATTTCCTTTTGAGCCGCCCTATGATTGCGCACGGCGAGGGGAGAGCAACTGCATATTTTTTCCTCTTTTCCCTGGTCGTGAACGCTTTTATGCAGCAACAGACGCAGCAACAGCTCGTCAATGGAGCCGAGTGCAGGTTTATTCCCCTCCCAAGACCCTGCAAATCACTGCCTTTGCAATTTTCGGTCATGTCTCAAAGCTTTGCATATTGTATCACCTTAAGGCTTTACTGTGCTTCATCGGGCACATTCATATTCGAAGTTAATACAGCTTTCTGATTGATGACTGGGCTAATGGATAATAATCAGAATTAAGTACATGCTGCTTGCAGCTTTTTACAAGTGTTTGCGCTAAACCTGTCCAATCGCCATATTAGGAAAATCATCTGTATTGATTTATCAAAATGTCTGCATGAGTAAACAGTCAAGATGTAAACAAAGTCATTCAGACGGGTTTAGTGTGAAATGTTCCATTCTGGAGAACCTTTCTGGGTCAGAATTGAAGTGGAGATAGGAACCAGATGTCTGAAGCATTTCATATGTCTAAAAGCTTAAACTTACAGAAAATTATTACACAATATAGTTATGCCACTGCCTCTGAATGCGTATGACAAATTATGACAATTTTTTTATTGTTTAAGTGAAAAGTGTTTCGAATCACTCACTAGCCAAAGAAGTGCTTCCTATTACACAGTGCAGGCCTTGGTGTGTGTGTGTGTGTATGTGTGTGTGTGTGTGTGTATGTATGTATAGTATCTCACAAAAGTGAGTACACCCCACACATTTCTGCAAATATTTATATCTTTTCATGGAACACAAATGAAACTTGGATATAACTTATATAAAGGCAGTGCTAGATAATAATGGTGGTCACACAAAATATTAACACGTTGAGCACAATTTGGACATGTTCACTGTGAGGAGTACTCACTTGTGTTGCCAGCTATTTAGACATGAATGGCTGTGTGTTGAGTTATTTTCAGAGGACTATACTGCTGTACACTGACTACTTTAAGTTCTATCCAAGTTTCATTTCTATAGTGTTGTCCCATCAATAGATATAATAAAATATCAGCAGAAATCTGAGGGGTGTATTCATGTTTGTTAGATACTGATTATATATATATATATATATATATATATATATATACACTGCTCAAAAAAATAAAGGGAACACTTAAACAACACAATAGAACTCCAAGTAAATCAAACTTCTGTGAAATCAAACTGTCCACTGAGTGACAATCAATTTCACAGCTGTTGTGCAAATGGAATAGACAACAGGTGGAAATTATTGGCAATTAGCAAGACACACTCAGTAAAGGAGTGGTTCTGCAGGTGGGGACCATAGACCACTTCTCAGTACCTTTCTGCTTTCTGACTGATGTTTTGGTCACTTTTGAATGTTGGTGGTGCTTTCACACTCGTGGTAGCATGAGACGGACTCTACAACCCACACAAGTGGCTCAGGTAGTGCAGCTCATCCAGGATGGCACATCAATGCGAGCTGTGGCAAGAAGGTTTGCTGTGTCTGTCAGCGTAGCGTCCAGAGACTGGAGGAGTCTCCAGTCTGGAGGAGACTCCGCCTTTGTGCAAGGAGGAACAGGAGGAGCACTGCCAGAGCCCTGCAAAATGACCTCCAGCAGGCCACAAATGTGCATGTGTCTGCACAAACGGTTAGAAACCGACTCCATGAGGATGGTATGAGGGCCCGACATCCACAGATGGGGGTTGTGCTCACAGCCCAACACCGTGCAGGACGCTTGGCATTTGCCAGAGAACACCAGGATTGGCAAATTCGCCACTGGTGCCCTGTGATCTTCACAGATGAAAGCAGGTTTACACTGAGCACATGTGACAGAAGTGACAGAGTCTGGAGATGCCGTGGAGAGCGATCTGCTGCCTGCAACATCCTTCAGCATGACCGGTTTGGCAGTGGGTCAGTAATGGTGTGGGGTGGCATTTCTTTGGAGGGCTGCACAGCCCTCCATGTGCTCGCCAGAGGTAGCCTGACTGCCATTAGGTACCGAGATGAGATCCTCAGACCCTTTGTGAGACCATATGCTGGTGCGTTTGGCCCTGGGTTCCTCCTAATGCAGGACAATGCTAGACCTCATGTGGCTGGAGTGTGTCAGCAGTTCCTGCAAGATGAAGGCATTGAAGCTATGGACTGGCCCACCCGTTCCCCAGACCTGAATCCGATTGAGCACATCTGGGACATCATGTCTCGCTCCATCCACCAATGTCACATTGCACCACACACTGTCCAGGAATTGGCAGATGCTTTAGTCCAGGTCTGGGAGGAGATCCCTCAGGAGACCATCCACCACCTCATCAGGAACATGCCCAGGCATTGTAGGGAGGTCATACAGGCACGTGGAGGCCACACACAATACTGAGCCTCATTTTGACTTGTTTTAAGGACATCACATCAAAGTTGGATCAGCCTGTAGTGTGTTTTTCCACTTTAATTTTGTGTGTGACTCCAAATCCAGGCCTCCATTGGTTAATAAATTTGATTTCCATTGATGATTTTTGTGTGATTTTGTTGTCAGCACATTCAACTTTGTACAGAACAAAGTATTCAATGAGAATATTTCATTCATTCAGATCTAGGATGTGTTATTTGAGTGTTCCCTTTATTTTTTTGAGCAGTGTATATAATCACCCTCAGCCTGAGCTAAATCCATCCATGCTAAGAGCTAAGCCATTACCCACGAGCACCATGTGTCCTTTAACCGTGGAGATGGCCGCTTGTTTAAAAACGGTCCTTAATGGGATCCCTGCTCCCCCAACTCATCTACCCAGGGCACCTAGTGACCATTATATTCTCATCCCCAAAATGGCAGTGTTAATGATTAAAACATGGAGGGCAGGCGGAAGAGAACATTATCCACATAGCCTCCCAGCTACTCCCACAGCAAAAATGATGGGCGACATGTACTTTAGCTTAACTAGTAAATGTCCCTCTGCTCCGAGTCCATTACTGGCAAATGATGTTGGTAATATGCCCAAGCACCAACAGTCTTATGGGATTTGCTCTCAAATAAATATGGGCACAAGCCTGAAAAATTGGCCAATGTTCATGGTGTATCGAGGTAAGGCTGGGTTGTGGTGTGGGGAAAGGTTTTGATTTTGAGGCACAAAGCCTGGACATTATTTTCTTTAAGGGATTGTCTGGCAGAGAAGAAACTGGCAGAAGTTTCTTAACAAGATAACCTGTATCACATCAATGCAACCAGATGCTATCTAAAACAGATGTGTGATCGCTTACATTTACAAATACGCTTTTTTGCATACAGCATAAACAATGCACTTCATTTTGTATGTCAGCTTATACCAGCTGGAGCGCCTGAGTGGCGTTTGCTGCGCATCATCTAAAATTCCAACCTTGTTCATTTTATTTGGCTTTATGCAATTACAAGCAGCAGCTGAGTATCTCTGGCCAATTGGGAAACAGTCACCTTCTACTGTCCATACACAACAAGTGTATGGCCAAAAGTATATGGACACTACTTGTTCATGTCCTGCAGAGTAGACTTGCACCTCGTGTGGCAGATGCAGTGGACATGTGATAAGTACTGGCCCTTATTGGCTGTGAGTTCGATTCCTGGTAATACCACATTCATCCACGTCCTACACAGCATAACTGGCCTCTGGGAGGGTCGAATGGCACCACTCTTCATGATGCTAGCCAACACAGGTAGCTATTTGCTGATGTTAGAGAACTGACATTTAGTGTGCTCCTCCAAGCGTGTTGAACTGTCCAATGAATCGAAGCAATAAGGTGCTACTTCACATGTTCACATCTGATAGAGATGCCCAGCTAGTGGGTGGAACGGGACACAATTAACCTAGGTAACAACCAAACAGTACCATTTTAAGAGCAAAATAAAGCCTTCTATATAGCTCTTAGACATATGATTCCATGTCTACACTTTACATTATGTGGAGGTTTTATAAACTACAAAAAGGTTCATCACACTCACACATCTCATTTACAAAGGTGGACTTCGTAGTTGTTAGTTGTACACGATTGTGTGGTATGAAGAAAGCTGGAGTTGTGCTGCACTGAATCTCAGCATGGCTATCTTTGTGGAAAGATGTGAATTGTTTTCGCAGCAAGGGAGCCCCCCCCCCTCCCCCCTCCCCCCTCCTCCCTTCATCCCTTTTTGCTCACTAGCAACTCAACACAGCATCACAGCATTTTAAACAGAGAGCTAACAGTGTAGTAGTTAATCTGACAACAGAGTTAGAGGGAAAATATTTGATCATATTAATTCAACATATCTGAGCCAATATCTAGCCGGCTGGTGGAATGGCCACTAGTGGGCCTGAGAAAGGGGTAAAAGAACCGTCCATTGAAAGGTTATTTAGGTTCTTCTATGCCATCACTTCAAAGAACACTTTTTGGCACATTTATGTTTAAGAATGCAGGTTTCCAGGATATCCAATTTTGATAGATGCTAGTCTTTATAGTTCATGTGAATATTTACTAACATGGTTTCCAAAAAGGAAACTCAAAGAGGCTTTGATGACTAATTCTCTCCCACAGATTGAGTAGAGGATTTTATGTTTGCCTTTAGATGTTCCAGTCTTCATATCAGAATACGGTGTCATATGTACAGCGTTTAGCAATTAGCAGTGGTGGGCTCATGAACAGGGTTCTGATTGAAGCAACTATGATGTTAAACTGTGCCCTAAACAAACCTCACCTTGCTACAAAGGCAGAGCCATGATGCCATTGTATATCTTGAGATCCTTGGAGAGGTGTAATGCTTGTTATGACCTACAGGAGGGTAATTACTTGGGACGTGTGTAAATAATGTCCCTCCTAAAGCACACATTCAGTATTATCTGGACAGTCCTTTTAATTGAAATTTCAAATGGGTAATTATATTCAATATCCTTTAAGGGTGTGACATTGTAATAGGGACAAAGTAATTATTCGACGTCAAGACGTATGATAAAGCCCGTGTTTACACGTAGAGCACTCCATGCTCTAACGGAGATCTTGAGCGTGATCCTGTGGGTAATTTCTGCCATGAATTTCATATGAGGCCAGGGTCCTTCCTATTCATTTAAGGCTGCTCTGCTGAACCATGTGTGATAGATTTCCCACCCCCTCCAAACTCTTCAAGATATTTCCTTAAAGAAAGCCCTCATGGACAATAACGTTTAAAATTCATGGGCCCGTTTTTTACAACTTGATTACCGGAAAAAGGCTACGGGCTCATAGACGTTACTCTGTCAGAATTGTATTTCCTTTTTCCGGATGAATAAGAGGCGAGTCAAGATCGTTTTATTTCCACATTGATAAAATAATACAAGTCATAATAGCTTCCAATGTGCGGCTGCGGGCCTAACAATAAATTCACGCAATAAGGGATTATTTGATGCTAACCACATTTTCTCAGCTCAGCTCTTATTGATAATATCCGGGCCTCAGCCGACGCTTTCATTTGTCAGTTTTTTCCTTAAATGCTTAAATGTAAATAATGATAGTTTCAAGCATAACAGACACAATGTGCGTACATTCTAACCTTCTACTATTCGGCTGAGCACTAGGCAATCACAAAACATGGATTATGAAAGGTAGTGATCCATTTCTTTTACTTTACTTGTCCTGTCCAGGCCTAAACCTTATTTGAATTGAAGACTGATCGTCTAACAGATGGTTTACCAACTACAGACTGATGACTGACCTTTGAGAAAGCACCTTGGCTACCAAATCCTATTTTGTCCATTTCCCCACTGACAGGATGACACGTCTGCTTAGGGAATAAGAAAAAAGCCCAATATGGTTGCTTTCGCTGATTTACATGACAACAATGGGATTGCTCAATGAATAATGAAATGTAGCTCAGGACACTCATGAATAACAAATATAAGAGATGACTTTGCATTGCATATCAGCCATATTGAAATACTGGGCTTTAGAATAAATGTGGCACTTAAAGGTACAGATTTCCATAAAACCTTGATGGAGTTTTGAGTAAAATGAATAGATTCAATGTAGGAGGTAAGCAGGGCCTGTAGTGTATAGTGACTACAGGCTGAAACAATCAAACGAAACAAAAAACTTTTGTTTACAGTCGTCAAATGGACAGTCCATGAGTTCCATGTGATGTCATATAAGAGACACCTGCCATGTTGCTGACCTACACTAGCCAGATAGGTTTGTGTCACCAGCAAAGTCATCAATTGTAGACAAAGTTGTAGTTTATTATTGTTATAGTTATCAGTGGTGGATCTAGTCAGTTTTACTGGGGTGGCAGGGAGTTTCGGTAATGTGAATCTGCGAGATCGGAAAATCGTTCCCAGTTTTAGCAGGCAGGAACTGACCACTCTGGTCATTTAATGCAGTTCAAATGAAGAGCCGAAAGGCAGGCCTTTCATTTGAAGTCATTGTGTATACCTACTGTGTTACCTGTGTTATTTGTTACTGTATAACAAGTAACTGTGTCACTAGATACTGTGTTACTGTTACTGTTCTACCACAAAGTGTACTACTGACTTGTACATTGTTGGTTGTGAAGGGACTACTTAGGCAAGTCTTATGTGTATCAGTTGCTCTTGCAATAATGTTATTTACAGGCTAATAACAGATTATTGCTAACTTTAGCCTTGGTAATGCTAAAGAGACATATTACACTGCTAGCTGCGAGATAATACTGATGTAATCATGCCAGACAGCCAAAAAGCTAACTAGATCAGTGACTATTAAAGCCAGGCTTTCAGTTTGCTTCACAAACTCTGTCAAAAACACGACAAAAACACCCCTGAGATAGTTGCTCTAGCACCCCTATGGGATTCACGTACTATATTAGCGCTAAGCTAACAGTACCTCACAGGAACATTTTTGGCGACTCTCGATTATTATGTATATTAGAAGCTTGTAAAGGTCTTTCATGTTTTATTTGAAGCTTGAAAGCGGCATATTACAATACATTTTACCTCACAGCAGTTTGAAGTGACTTTAATAAAGTGCCCTGAGGAAGATTTTCTGCTATTTCCCATTTCTGACAACTGACGGAAATTCATCACAGTCAGTGATGTATCTAACTTCCAGGAGACTAATTGTCTATTCCACCGTCAGTTACTAATCATGTTAGTTGTTAATCTGATGGATTAGGCCTTCAATCCAGTTTCTGAAGCTGAACCCATATCTGCATCTACCAAGATGGTGTATAATTTACCATTCAGCGTTTCAAGAATTTTATCCTTTTCCCCAACTATCTTCCCACTGAAATAAAAGTACTATGATGCTTGCAGGGATCTTGACTACATTGCAGACATATATATTTTTTATCTCATAACAAAAAACACTAGCATGTCATGAGGCTTCCCCTCCAAACTGTACTTTTAAGGCATTTTTAAGTGAATATATAATTTTCATTCAAAAACTAATAAAACGAAAAAGAGTGCAATTACACACTTTGTTGCAGTAAAATTCAGCTTTATTATTATAGCAAATAAGCCTTGTGATGGACTGGCGACCTGTCCAGGGTGTTTCCTGCCTTTCATCCAGTGACTGCTGGGATAGGCTCCAGAATCCCCTGTGACCCAGGAGGATAAGTAGCTTAGATAATGTGTGTGTGTGTGTGTGTGTGTGTGTGTGTGTGTGTGTGTGTGTGTGTGTGTGTGTGAGTGTGAGTGTGTGTGTTATTGCAAATAAAAAGTTGATGCCAAATCTTCATGTAAAATCACCATAGCTTTTCTTTAGCTGATCTGTTGGGGGGAAAAATGTTACCAATTAACAGCTATTATTGTTAAAGATTTATATTAGAAACATGCATGCATATCAAATCTACACTCACTGGGCACTTTATTAGGTACATCTACCTTGTTTCTACACTCATTATATCATCTCCGCTTACAATATAGAAGCATTTAGTAGTTCTGCAATTACAGACTGTAGTCCATCTGTTTCTTTGCATACTTTGTTGTCCCAACTTTACCCTGTTCATCAATGGTACAGGACCCCCACCAGACCACCACGAAGCAGGTGTTATTTGGGCAGCAGATCATCCTCAGTACTGCAGTGACACTGATGCGGTGGTGGTATGTTTTTGTGTTTTGCGCTGGTACAAGTGGATCAGACACCACAGTGCTTTAAACACTGTGTCCACTTACTGTCAATTCTATTAGATACACTCTATTAGATACTTGTTGGTCCACCTTGTAGATGTAAAATCAGAGACAGTAGCTCATCTGTTGCGGCATTTTTTATGTTAGTCATTGCTAGTCCCTCAATCCATGGTCAAAGCACCTGTGGGAGTCCTGGCAATTGATAAATTGGGTAAAGGCAAGATAAAGTATGCAGAGAAACAGATGAGCTACAGTCTGCAATTGTAGAACTACAAAGTGTATCTATATGGTAAGCAGAGTTTATAAAATGGACACTGAGTCGTAAAGGTGGATGACTTCAAATATCTTGCGTCAACCATCCAGAGCAATGGACAGTGCAAAAAAGAGGTGAGGAAGAGGGTGCAGGCAGGATGGAGTGGGTGGAGACAGATGTCAGGGCTGATGTGTGACAGAAGGATAGCAGCAAGAGTGAAAGGGAAGGTTTACAAGACAGTAGTGCATCCTGCTATGATGTATGGTTTGGAGACTGTGGCTCTGTCTAAAAGACAGGAGGCTGAGCTGGAGGTGGCGGAGATGAAGATGCTGAGATTTTCGTTGGGAGTGACAAGGCTGGACAAGATTAGAAATGAGCAGATCAGAGGGACAGTGAAGGTAGAGCAGTTTGGAGATAAAGCCAGAGAGGCCAGGTTGAGATGGTTTGGACATGTGTTGAGGAGGAATTGTGGATATATTGGGCAAAGAATGTTGGAGATGGAGCTGCCGGGTAGAAGGAGAAGAGGTAGACCTCAGAGGAGGTTTATGGATGTAGCGAAGGTGGACATGGAGATGGTTGATGTGAAAGTAGAGGAGGCAGTGGATAGGGCAAGATGGAGGCAGATGATCCGCTGTGGCGACCCCTAAAGGGAGCAGCCGAAAGAAGAAGAAGTGTAGATACAAGTTAGATGTACCTAATAAAATGCTCAGTTAGTGTAAATGGCAATAACAAACAAACATGCTTTGTCACTGCCAGTTTGTCATTGCCAGTTTTTATATATTATAGACGTCTTTACCAGAGGAAGTTAACTAAAGAGCCCCCTCAGCTCTGTCGCTTCTTTCGCCATCTCTTCCTCCGATCTCCATTTGGAGGGAACGTCTTCGGAGTCTTTGTCGTGTTTCTGGAGCTAAACAGAAGTAAAAAACATCCATATTACATAACATGTCCTCTGTTGTTCAGATAAGAAAGACAGAAAACACTTCCAGAAAGTGACAGTAAGTAGTGCAGTAAATGATAGCAAGCACTCTCCATTGCTGGCCTTGGGACAAATACAAGTAGATAAGACAAGATTGCTAGCAGTTTCTTCACTGTTGGAGTCTCACTGTTTGAAAATTATTGAAAAAAAACACTGAGAAGCGGAAGGTAAAAGAATGGTCTACTGAAAAATCAAATTAAGACAATTTCCTCCTGACTTCAAATGCAGTTCATCAGCCAAGACACCATCCGCCGGGTTGGGTGTCTGAAGTTTTTAGTGGCTTTAGTTTTGCAGTTGAGCTACAAAAGCTAATATCACAGAAGACTTCTGTCCTCCAAAAACTCTTTGAGTCAAGTCAAGTCTCTGATCTTCAATTCATTCAGTTATCAAACATTCCAGCATCATGACAACTGCCAGTAATGGTAAAATGATACTGTTAGATTACTGAACTAAAACTGTGATGACAGCATATGATATCCATTATGACATGTGGCATGGTTGTGTCACTATGATGTAGCAGGTTCAAGTAAAGCAGCTACAGTAGGCTAACTAATGTGAACCCCTACTAAAAACCTCTCATAGATCAATGACAGGTTGTTACTCCAACAACTTGAAATGGCTGGTTAGTCTGTACACTAAGTATCCAGTGGTTCCATATAGCACAAAAAGGGGTTCTTCTATCATTACAAGCTTGACATAATAACAATAGTAGAACCTTTTTGGTGCTATATAGAATCATGTACAACACTCTACCAATCTGAAGAACCATTTCACTATCCAGATAAGCTACTGAGCCAGAAACAGTTCTATTTAGAACTCAGGGTTCAAAATAGATCAACTGCCTTTAGCAAAGAACCAAAGAGTGCTAGCATTCAAGAAAAGCGCCAACTGACCATTTGCAAATAACATTGAGGGCCGTCATCTCAAAGGATCTGATGTGAGAACCAAATCACATTTGCCTGCAACCCCAAAGCCCACATCTTGGCCAAAATATGGGCTAAAATAAGGGGAAAATTGTGTAAATTTGATTTTTCAGTAAGAAGTAAACTGTTTATTTAACCCTTAAATGGCTAGGGCCCACTGGGAGGCCCAAAGTTTAATACACATTTCTATAATCTAATAATAGTTCAGCCAGTTTCCATTGAAGTCCCAGTATTACTGAAAAATAAGCATTAGTACACAATGAGACTGGGATTTTAAGGGGTTCAGATAGGTAAGGAGGTATATTACTATCCAAAATACAGTCACTAGCAAGCCAGAAAACAAGTGCTTTTTACAACAAGTGTTGTCACATAGCAGCTTTAGAGAAAAATCTGGGTCCAAACCCCTATGAGCATCGCCAACGGCAACCGTGTTAAGGAAAACCTCCCTAAGAACAGGAGGAAGAAACCTTGAGTGGATGAGAGGAACCAAGACTCAAAAGGGGAACCCATCCTTCTCTGGTTGACACTGGATAGCAAACAGCATTAGTATAAAGTGTTATACTACAAAACGGGGAAAACAGGAGGAGCAATGGTTAATTAGATTAGTTTGAACATTAGTTCATGCAGCTGCAGCAGCAGCATCAGGAGGGTCAGTTCATGAAGGTGAGGTTTGCACAGCGTTGTACAGCAGGAAGCTCAAAGGTGGTCGAGCCGGTCCAGAAACCAGTCACTAGTCACGTCAAGCATTCTAGATGGCAGTTTTGTTATAACTTCATTCTTGACCTTTTATAGTTTTCTCAGTTATGATGAAATGGAATCATTTCTGTCGTGGATACATCTAACATGTCTTGGTAACACTAGAGACTTCATCACAGATGCATAAGCATTGAATAATATTTGAATAAAGCACTAAATTTGAATTTCTGAACAGTTTATGCCAGGAATTGCAGTAATACCGCTGCCTTATGAGTGCCATTGCTTTGAGATGATGCTATATAAAAGTGTAATGAACATATTTCATTTTCTGCCGTTGGCAAATTTTCAAATACTGCTTTATAAATACGTAATTCAATGTCTCTATGAAGGTAGCCTTCAAATGAAGTGTTCCCAGCCTCTCAATATTTCTGTTAAGAGAAATGTTATGTTTTAATATTTAATCATTTAAAAATGATTTCAAATCTGCAGGTACACTGAACAAAATATTACTAAAATCAGAATATTCTGAATTAGTAGTATGCATTCTGCACATGTTCTTAGGCTGGAACGTTTGTTTATCTGTAACCATTTATATTTTCAGTCACCTTATATATAAGCTTCAGTTCAGTTTTTCAATACATATGTATTGCTGCTGTTTCATTTTACTGTTAAAATATAAAAATGTTAGAATAACATCAGTTATATCCAATACAGTGCATGTAGCCAATGTCTTAATGCATAATGCACAAAATAGATGTTGTTCCCTTAAATATACGAGAGGTAGAGTAAGTAAACAAGCAAAGGACAAGAACTAACTTATGATAACATCCTACAATTTGCTAACCAGTTTGATTTGGTTTAGTTTGGATAACAAAGCTAGACAGTTGAGTTTTGTTGCAATGTAATAATGTTATACCCTGTATTTCATATGTACACTCTTAAACATAAAGGTTCCTAAATGAGTCTTGGCTTAGTCATACTGGTACAGCATGCAATGGGTAGTCCACTCTCATGTTTGTACACTACATTTTTCCTTTTGACTCATTCCTTAAAAAGACAGGATATAACTAAAGGTTCCTAAACGGCTCTTGGCTTGGAAGTATTGATACAGAACCTTTAAAATGGCTTCTTGAAACCTTAAATAAGGTTTGTGATCTCATTTCTTTAAAGAACTATCCACTGAAAGGCTGGTTCTTCTACAACATTCACTTCAAAGAACCCTTCCTATTTAAGAGAAGTGAAGATGTTTCATCCAAATCCTCAAGTGTGAAAAAGGACATGTTTGCTTTCCTTCTTCATCCAAGAAACATTCCCAGCAACAACTTCATTTCTGGTAGGGAGGTTTCTGCTCCAGTGGGCATTGTTTCATGTTTGTTTTCATGTGCGGGATCCAAAAACGGAGTTGTTTGAAAGCTAACAAGCGTCTCCACACACAGAAGAAGATAGGAAAATATGTTGCGAGGCGGGCAGTCCGAGTTAGTCACTCTCTGCTAGTCTCAAAGCTTCACACAAACACTGCTGCTTTGTTTCCACCGAAACCATCACGCGGAGTTAAAATCTCCACCGCTTACCCTAAAGGACATCTCCGTGAGATTCAGAAGATGACATTTGTGGTGGGGGGAGCGTTTTGGATGGGGGTGGGCTGTAGTTAGCGATTTATTCTCTAAGCCAGTAAACCTGAACTGAAAAGAAGTCTGCTGACTTTAGATGATTGCATGAGACACATCAAGAAGAGCAAATGTGCGTCAGTATCAGATTTCGCTCTAAGCGCACGACCGGAGGAGGGCAAGTTCCTGGAAAAAGAGAGTGCTGCCGCAAGCTAAGCAGTCCAAAAGGAATAAAAATAAAGCCTGATGTCGACTTGAATTTGCCGAGGGATGACCTAATGAAGAGGCTGTCATATTGCAACAGTATTATATTTAGACCACTTTTGTTACAAAGGAAGAAATCATAGCTTCTGACAACACCGGCTACATCGTTTAAAGACCCAATCACGAACATCAGTTCCTCTCTCAGGCTTCTGAAGTTAGCTTTGGCAATGCTTTTCATGTTTCCCATTGCAAATGAACAGCAAAAGTGAGATGTTTTTCTTTGTTCTGAACATATCTCACCCCGGTCATTATTTAAATGATTTAAATCCCTAGAAGGCCTGTTTTAATGATGCATATAGATTGAGTAAGCTAACACTGATCCATTTAAAAGCCATCTCTTCACAGGGCTTTAACCATCCAAGTTTTGATAATGACATACCATTTGCTGCTAGGACAAGCTAACACACCACTTTGGCTATAAACACTGTCATTGGAAGCCTCAAGGCTGATGCTTAAGCATTAGGAAGAAACCAGTAAGTTAGACTGGCTAGTTGTAGTTGCTTTAATTGACAAAAGTACTTCTTGTGCACAAGCAAGTCCAAACAGTCTCTTTGCCAAATGTAGCCGATCATCCTAGACGTGTTTGTTTTTAGGCTAATATGGCTGACAAGTAATAGAAGCTTATCGCTCTTGTTGGACGAAAATTTTGTATCTCCACTTTTGTTGTTTTTCAGCTTTTGGCATAGTTTGAAAATGACTTGCCATTTACATTGTGTATAAGTTTCATGCTGACACAGCCCAAAATGATTTGGAAGAAAGTCTGGCTCCATTGACTTACATTAAAATTAAAGTAGGTCTTTTTTCCTTCGCCTGTAAAGTTACCATTTTGGAGATAGGAGGTTTTCTTCCAGCAACAGTGCTGTATTTAATCCAATCAGCATTAGTGGAAACTTCCCATTTGCCTCAAACTCTATTGAGTTGTTACGTAGTCCAACAAACAAGACTTACTTATGTGGTTTCTGATACAATTACAACCATTAAGATTAAATGAGCCTTATTAGTCCTACAACAGGGAAATTTCACCTCCGCAATCTAACCCATCTGTGCAATGAAGCACCACACACACACTAGTGAAGACATACATTAGGGGGCAGTGAGCACACTTGCCTAGAGTGGTGGGCAGCCCTATCCGCAATGCCCAGGGAGCAGCTGGGGGTTCGGTGCCATGCGCAAGGGCACCTCAGTCACAAAGTGTCGGCTCAGAGGATCAAACCGGCGACTCCAGTCCGCGACGGCCCCAATATGTCATACAGTGTCACAAACCATATGTGATGATTTTCTAACACGGTGCTAACAATGCTAACCTCATGGCTATAAGCTTCCATTAACTTTTATCTATATTAGCCTCTTAGTGAAGCTAAGAAAGCCAAATCATTAGGGAAAAATGAAAGTCGAGCTCCATATCATGTTTCAAAATACATTTTAGCACAGAAAATATTATACAAACTGTAATCTGTTTGCTTTAATCTTCAAATAGCTTTCATCCTCACATGCATCACTACATGCTGTAAAAAGCTTTGATTGTATTACTGCAGAGTGAAAGAAATTAGATCAGAAAGAAGCGCTATGAAACGCTGACATTTAATGAAACTGAGAATCGATACTTGCCCTTTCAACTGAAACAAGCAAATTTGATATATGAGACATCACAGAATGTTGCTGCTTCATTATGACTGGTAAAGACAAGATGAATACAGCATCTTATCCTGCTGTGATGCTATGCACTAAAACTACAGATAAGAGTAAATCATTGGTTCTGATCACCACAATAGTGTATCTGTAGAGTTGGGTTAATAGTAGTACAGTTGTTATTAGAGATGCATTTGAACAGAGGGGTTTGTACGGACCCCTCCTAAAGTCACAACTTACTCCAAACATAGAGCATCTATTCTATATATGTATTTTCATTTCATTTAGACAGGTAGACCTAGTAGGCACTTAAGCTGAGTGTGTTAAGCATCTCCATTTTCATGCAAAACAGTAAGCAGAACAATAAATTATATTGTTTATTATATTTATTATATTTCTGCAGGACATATGTTGTTTTATACAATGAAGCTATAGGGAGCGTTCTCTGATCCACATTACAAAAACCAGACAGCCTTAGGGTCCACCTCTATATGGAAATCCATATCAATGCACACCACCTTGAAATAATTACTGTTCAAAAATGTTCAATAATATAAAACCAATTTGGTTTTAGATGAATGTAAAAAGTCATTCTGATCCTGTAAAAATGAACAGCTGACAAATAAATAAGACAATAACCATATATAATAACCATTGATGCGTTTAGAATGATGAGCAGACCTACAAAATCCTTTAAAGCTAGTAGTTAACAGCCGTCCTCCTTGAGATCTAATTTCCTGCAGAGTTTAGTTTCAACCTGCATCTAATATGTTGCTCTTCCCCATACTTAACACCAACGCATCTGATCCAGCCAATCGAGAACTTCAGAGGAAGACCATTAAAACTTCTTTTTAAATTTTATTCTGTATGCTTTATCTCATGCACATCTCTTTGTGAAAGTGTTTCTTCTATGTTCATGGTTTTGGCATCTCTATTTTTAAGATTGTACAGGGAGATTCACTCGAAAGAGGCCCTGAATATTCCGTATTAACTCTCGCTAGGACGAAGCAATCTGAATGAAACATTGTGCAATGTGTTCCTCAGTATATGGAGCTTCGAACAAGCTGGGATGCCCCTGCGTCAGAGCGATGAGGTAGGCGCCGGACAGCCACCGCGACATTTAACCTCTGTAATTCTTGCCAATACATTCAGGAACAGGGAACACCACGTCGCAATGTGTCAGGCAGGAAACGGAGACTCACTTCCATCATCATATGTAATGCAATCAATTACACATACTTCAATGTATGTGGTGCATTTACTTGGTTCAGATTGCTTCATCCTAACGGGAGTTACAAGAGAATATTCTGGGCCTCTTTTGAGCGAATCTCCCTGTAGATAATGATTCCAAAAAAACTTGTTCAAGACTCAAAACTAAATTCTTCATTGCCAGGCCAGCAGAGTTGGTAGGTATTTACCTTAGCGTGCTTATTTGAAGAGAAAGACAAAAGACACCATGACAGCACAACAAGCAAACAGACACCGACTGACATACAAACAAAACCGAAAAGTGACAGGTGCATTATTCCCGTCGCATTATTTGACAAGGTGCAGCTGTAGTGAGGCATTCGCTTGTTTCTGCACACTGTCTCCTTCTCTAATGGTGAGCTCTAGGAGGATCTTCAGTGAGAGACTCTTCTGCAAAGGGAGATCCCAGCTGTGCCCATGTGACCGCAGCAGCTGCTGTGTCTCTGTAGGCGGCAGGGCACAGGGAGAAGCACAAGCACGTGTCTCCAACACCAAGAGCTGTCCAGATGTCTAAACAGCCTTCTCCACACTGCTCTCCCTGAGGGTATCAGCAAAGCTCCACAGCCTGCTCCTCCCAACAGACACATCAGCACAGCTCCACAGATAGTGACAGAAACAGCTCCACATGCTGCACTGGGGGCATGGACCACTGAATGGTGGCCCAGTCTAGCTTGCATTCTCGCTATGAACGTGAGGGCTACCTACAAAAGGACTTCAAAACGCATGCATACACATTTAATAATCTAGTCATGAAGCAATATTAAATGTTTATAAACAGTGCTATGTTACAAACTCATGCCAGTATGAGATACTGCATTGTTCCCAAGTAAGGGGACTTATTAAGCATAGGCCTAGTTAAAAACACCATTTATCAGCTCTATGGCATATTTCCTTTCCCTCAGATGTAATATAATTGATCAATATTTTCCCATATGAATGAATATAGATCCAAATTTACATACAAAAATGCTGTACTTGGGTAAAACTAGAGGTCTTTATAACAGTAGAACCTTCCAATCTGTGCAAAGCAATTATTTGTATATTCTTTATGACAGCAGACCTGTAAACAGAGTTCATATCTCATGTCTGCAGCCACACAGGTCTCGTGTGGAAATTGTACTGTTGCACTTTGACTTAAGTAAACTCTTCAAGGGCTCTTCAGTAAAGAAAACGGTTCTATAAAGAACCGTGGACACTCAAAGGGCCCATTGCAGGATTAAAGCGTTTTCAATCATGAAATGGTTCTTCAGACTGATGGAGAATGTGCAGTAGACGGTTCTATATGAAAGCTTTTTGAAAATGGTTCTCTATAGCACCCAAAAGGTTCTTCTATCATTACAATGTCAAGCTTGTAAAAACAGAAAAAACCCTTGTGTATGCTATATAGAACCCTTTTCACAAAGGTTCTGTATAGAACCATCTATATATATATATATATATATATATATATATATACATGCATAATTTTCATCAATCAGAAGAACCAGTTCACAATGCAAGGAGGCCTTTAATCATGCCAAGTGCTCTTTGAGTGTCCACAGTTTTCTATACAGAACTATTTTCTTCACTAAAGAACCCCTGAAGAACCGTCATTCTTAAATGTTGGAAATATGTAGGCCTTCTTAACTTACAGTCCATTTCTTGGGAATGATGCTCCACAACAGCATAATAAGTGGAACAAACTAAACCTTAGTTTAAAGCCTCTCATGTCAACGTAATGTATTTACTTCATAAAGCATCTAAAGGCATCTTACAATGAAGCTGTTTATAGATATTTAGGTATTGCTTCATATCATATATCATGGCAACCCAACTAATAAATCAAAGCTGAACATCTTGGACAAAAAAACAGTCACTTTCAGTAACACCACCACCACATCGGTGTTACTGCAGTGCTGAGAATGATCCAGCACCCAAACAGTACCTGCTCTGTGAGGGTCCATGGGGGTACTGACCACTGAAGAACAGGGTAAAAGGGGGCTAACAAAGTATCAGAGAAACAGATGGACTACAGTCTGTAACTGTAGAACATCAAAATGCACCTATATAGTAAGTGGAGCTGATAAAATGGACAATGAGCGTAGAAACAAGGAGGTTGTCATAATGCTATGCCTGATCAGTGTATTAGATACATTGACTTGATTGAAGATCATTTCACTTGACAAGATCCCATTTTTTGCCATTTATAATGCATTTTTCTACTTTAATAGGCTGAAATTTCTACCTAATGATCCAGAGAGGCTTTATAATAATATACAATAATATATGTAATAATACATATTCACATGTGACACATTTACAGTATGTGGCAGGTGTGAATCTCTGAATTCTTTCCCTCACTTCAATTTATGTCTTCATTAGGAGCTACGTGCTAATGTAGAATGGGAGTGTATAATGGCTTGGGTGGCTGCTTCTTGACATTTAACATGGAACAGCAATAAAAGGCAACATATCTCTGTTAACCACCTGCCTCTTGAACTGCACATCTTGACTCGCTTTCAGCAATGTGTGAGCGTGACTCCAAAGGGCAGCATACAATTATGAAAGAATATAGGCTATTCAGAAAGTATTGAAGACAGTGTTCCTTTTTTCCCCTCCCCCATAGAGAAATAACTAGCATAATCTCTGGCTCAGTACAGTCCATCTGCTCGTCTATGAACGTTCAATACATTATGTTCCCGGACATTTTATAACAAGAAGCTAATAAGCTCTGAAACAGGGTCACCGTTAAAAAGAATATGCTCTCCATTGTGTTTTCGTTACTGTAGCTGCGATTCTGTCAAGTGAACTCAGCATCAATGAACATCTCAAACTCTAAAAAGTGAAAGTTTCAATTGTAGTGATGAGAAAAATGTTACCTTGGCTATAATCAGCCTTTGAGAAACTGTCACAGAGGCAAAAAAGAAAGTAAAATGAAGTTGATTTCCACTTTTAGTGTCATCAAGACGCTCTTATTTTCAAATTCAAAGCACTCCTGTACCACAATTTCTCTTTAGGTGACTTAAGATTAGATTAAGTGCCCCTTATTCATCCCACAATGGGGAAATTTCACCTCCGCAATTTAACCCATCCATGCAGTGAAACACCACATACACACTGGTGAATGCACACACACTCAGGGGCAGTGAGAACACTTGCCCGGAGCGGTGGGCAGCCCTATCCACAGTGCCCAGGGAACAGTTCGGGGTTAGGTGTCTTGCTCAAGGCCACCTCAGTCACGTACTCTCAGCTCAGGGGATCGATCCAGCGACCTTCTGGCTGCAAGGCTGGTTCCCTAACCTCCAGCCTACGACTGCCCCAATCAAGAGTTCCCCCAGGTGACATGGCGTTATAATGAAGATAAGAGGGGAACACTTTCTTTGCAAGCTACCTACATAAGTGCTTCATAGCACTGAAAAACGTATTTTTGAAGCAATATTGAAGCATTAATGACTGGCTTATGCTAGTAAAATGTTCTATGATGTAAATGACACTGGATTGACATAAGGAACCTTAAATGATGGACAGTTGTTCCATTTATAATGAAATTATGACGTGTCATTCCCAAGTAATAGAACTTAGAAGGAAGATTCAGTTTAGGTATATAAATATATCCTGCATAGTTCTACATGAGTTAAAGTACAAAACTTGTGTCAATACAATTCCAGTTCCTTCAACTGATGGCATCTTGTGATTGCTGCCATAAACTCTTCATTAATATTCAGGTATTGCTTTATAAATATGTTATTCAGGGCTTATGCATGTATAATGATATCCTTATGCTGGCAGCTTTTGAATAAAGTGCTACTGCTATGCTATGAAAACATATTGTAGATGTTGAACACACCTTAACAATTCCCAAGGGCATGGGTGGTAATGCTACTGGACAATCCATTTGATATTAGGCATCAAACACGTACATTTAACTACATATTGCTGCTTTTTAAGCTCTGGAATGACTACACTTCCAATGCTATTCTTACAGGAAAGTAAGTTATAGTGGCATGTAATCCCCATTATTAGCATGCTCAGACTGGAGAGGGAAAAGGGCTGAGAAATCCGATGCGCATACAGAATATCATATCATAAACACTGTATAATGACAGCAGTTATCTACACAGGAAAGCTTTGGCCAAACGTGAATGTAACCCTTAAAAACATAAAATGTCTTGAAGCATCATCAGTTGTTCAAAGCACATTGTCTATATTGTTATCAAACTCTATTGCTTTCATAATGTAGCTGTTTTGTTGGGACGTATTTACTGCCACACATAACAAATAACAATGACATAAAACAGATCCACTACTGCTGTCATATGATGCAAACTGAACGTGGCAGGCAAAAAAAAGTTCAGGCATGAGAAACAGCAGCGCTCTGTGATAAGTCTGGTGTTTTAAAGCCCTTTTATACATTTACAGACATAACCAAACTGTGCCTCCCCTCCAGGGACACTTTAAGTTACACAAATGCTTTGCAGAGCAGCATATAAAGCATTTAGAGTTCATCAGAAAGGGCTCAATTAATTTTGAGACAAAGTGGGCAGGGACTCGAGCCCCTGCAGCCCACTCTGTGCACACCAGTGATCTCCATGTGCATCCTAGGTCGGCATGATGCAGATAAACAATATATTGTGATACTTGTGCAACTTATATACTGCGACTGTCATATATATATATATATATATATATATATATATATATATATATATATATATATATATATCACTTGTCAGAACAAAACGTCACATCTCCATTTTTGTCATTTTTCAGGTTTTGGCATAATATGAAAATGCCCATCATTCTTTAGACTGTCTGCAAATTTGATGATGAACGGATCAAAATAAATGGAGCAAAATGACTTGGGAAAACTTCTGGTTCCATTGACTTACATTAAAAGTAGAGTATGTTTTTTCCTTCTCCTGTAAAGTTACTATTTTGAAGATAAAACAAAAGCAGGCCTACTAATGGAATAATAACTCACTTTGTTACATTCATAAGGCTACATGACACCTACATAAGCCTGCATTACAACTGACATAAACCTATATGAACACTTATGGCTTTTCCAAGAAGTGTCCGTTGTCATAAAGGCTGATGTGGCTTCACCTCAGCTAGTGTCATGACATCTGATACTTGTTGGAATAAACCTTTATAACTTTCTATATAGGTTAATGTCAGTTATCATAAAATTGGTGACTTGGTACCAAAAAGCTATTGAATTTTGATACCCAGGCCTACTTATTATTGGTGTGTATTTATTTATTTGGTAACACTTTATTGTAGGGTTCTTTTCATAACTTACATAAGCTTGTCATGACGACTGGCATAACCCTACATACATGTTTATAAACATTAATTCCAATAGGCATCATCTGTCATAAAAGCTACTTTAGCTAACTTTGATCAAAGTTGACAAATGTAACCTTTATAGCAAATGACGCCTGCTGGAATAAGCATTTATAAACAGTTATGTAGGGTTATGTCAGTTGTCTTAAGCTTATGTAGACATCATGTAGCATCATGAACAGTACCCTAAAGTAAAGTATTACCATTTATTTTTATACCATTTGAAAACACCAGCTATCCATTACATTGTGTGAATAATTCATGACAAATAGACCAGTGGCCATGGTGTATGTATATCAACGTTAAGAACATTTTACAATGTCAATACGGTGCAGCCCCAAACACGGCAATAAAGATGGACTGGATATTCCACTGAATGGCTTATGACCAAATTTGTTCAGTGTGCCAATATGTCACTCAGAATCAAGTGTAATGATAGTGTATGTCAACATCCGTATGTTATTTTACCAAACCTGTCTTAAAAGAAGGGCTGTGATGGCATACGCATGGCTGGCAGCTTCTCTGCTAATGGTTCCTTTCTCCTTTCAGAGGCTAGCTGACACCAGGTGCCACACACAAGTCCCTGGCTGCCTACTCCTTCTTAAATGGTCACTGCACACTGACATAACTGTCTGGTAGCATCCAGGCTGAAAGGGAGGAGGGGGATTTTCTGAACAGATTGCTGCCACACGTTAGCTCCTGTCTCCCGCTAAGACAGAGGCCATCCTGATGGCATGTAAATACATTTCAACAGCTGGTACAGTAATTACTCAGTAAAAATAATATTCCCCAGACTGTCAAAACGAAGTGCCTCAGATGACAGCCTGTCAAAGCACGCCTGTGTTTTCCGAATGGCTGATGAGGCTCGAGAGAAATCATGATGCTGGTTCAAATCGGAGGCAGGGAGAGAAAAGAATGCCCCCGATGGACAAATACACAGTCCAGCCTGACACATGACTGCGCCACTGGGATATTTTTAAATCAAAAACTTTTCCAGTAAAAAAAAAGTTCCTCGGATAGAAAACCTAACACTGGATGTTAATGTTAAGCTGGCTGGTAAACTGAAATCTGTCCGTTTTTAGACCAAATGTTATTTAGCTACCCTCCCAGAATCAATGCACTACTTCAAATCATCTATAGTTTTTTTTTTTTTCTTCATTCTTCATTATTCAACCATGTGATCCTGCCTCCAACTTCACAATATACTGTGGTAGCTGGGTGCCACCTAGGTGAGGCGCTGCTGGTGCTCTAATGCAGCACTGCTTCTACTGTGCTAGCAGAGATTTACAAACACAACATGAAAAGTAGAATCCCAGGCTCGGCCAATCATATCAGACCTAGTAAGTTAAACTAGTCATATTAGTCCTCGGGGAGAGTCTCTGGTTTTATTCGCTCTGCATAGTAATGTGAGTCAGCAACCACTGGAGCTTTAGACAGGATAAAGAGGATTTTGGCTAAAATTCACTAAAATAAACATTAGACCTTCTTTAAAGTCTGTCATGTACAGAATAAACCAGTAAAAAAATACAATATGCATTTGTAGCAAATTATATTCAGTATAGTTATACCTGGTTCCTTGTTATCTAGCTAACTTTGGCTTTTTGTGAGACAAAGAAAAGTGATTAGGCAAACACTACATTAGCTAGCTGGCTGGTAAGCCAACTAGTTTAAGAATTTGAAGAAACTGCTTGATAGTTTATAGACAGAAATTATTGACATTATTGATGTCAATAATTTTATTTTCTTTGTTTTTATACTTCTCTTCAGTATTTGACAGCAGTATTTGGCATTGATTATTGTTTACAGTAAGTTAATGTCAGTGAAAAGGTCATATAGTGTTCATCATAACATCATAATGCAATTTTATAGATGGAGATTTTAAGCCATACTAACTCTGCACATAGTGCAAACTATGACGACACAAATCTACTGTGTGCCAATTTGACCAAATAGCTATTTTTGACCATTTTTCTGGCTCTTACTTCTCTAAATACTCAAGATTAACAAACATTTAGAAGCCATTAAAAATTCTGAAGGGGGACCATGTACCTAGACCCCCCTAGTACAGGCTTAGCACACCTATCCATAAACCATCACCTGGATGATAATATTACTCAGAAAATAACTCAAAATACAAAATACGTCATTAACCCGACAAAAAATGCCTTATTTTAATTAACTTATTGTTAAGCCAAAATTATTTTTTTGAGTCGTAACATCCCCTCAGCTGTTAAACTGGAACTATTCATCCTAATTCCAACTCATTCAATTCCAACTCCAACTCCACCACACTAGCTGTTAAGCCAAAACAGTGCATGCTCATGCTAACCCAAATGCTACCAATAACCCTAAACATAATTTTCAGACTATTCATGCTAACATTACCCCATATTTTAAGACTACACTTAAAACATCATCTTCAAACTAACTGTTAACCAAAACTATTCATGCAAACTTTACCCCAAAACCAAAAACAAAGCCTAAAATTTGTCTCTAAACTGGCAGTAAAGGCAAAACCATTAATGCTAACATTACCCTAAAAATAAAGATTAACCCCAAACTCACTAGTCAAATTCAAAACTATTTATTACAGAATTGCCCAAAAACCAAGACGCAAAGATTCCAAAAGCAAATGCTAAGTTACATTTCTTAACTTGAAATTTCTTAACTTGAACCATAAACTTAATCTCCAAACTCACTGTACGTCAAAACCATTAATGCTAACATTGTCCTAAAAGTAAACTTAATCTCCAAACTCACTGTTTAAAATAAAAAAAACATTTATGACAGAATAATCCCAAAACCAAAGACCCAAAGATTCTAAAACCAAACCAAAGATTCCAGATTGAGTGTTACGAACTATTCATGCTAGAACTTAAGAGCTAATGCTTTCTCTAAACATCATCTCCATATGGAAAAAACAAACATTACACAAGACATAGCTTAACCCCCCAAATCTAAGACTGTAAACTTAATCTCCAAATTGGCTACTAAGTTGAAATCATATATTCTAAAACTAAACTTCTCATGAAAGTGGCTATTAAGCTGAAACCATCTGTGGAAATACTAGCCCAAAAGTGATGTCCAAATAACCCTAAAGTCAATCTCCAAACTTGGAGTTAAGCCAGAAATATGTATTTAATCTAAACCTACAGCTCAGTAGACCCCAAAACCCCCAATTTCCACAAAAGATAATGTTAACATTATCTCAACTATTAGAAAAAGATTTCCCTCTGTTGTATCTCACCACTCTCTGGAAAACTTACAGAATCCTTGGGTCACCTCTATTAATCACTTTTACATTGCCTTACAGTTGCCCTTATAAAGTCATCCTATAAAGTCTTATACCTGACCTTATAATGCATTTCAATGCGCATAAGGCATTATATAAAAAAATAATAGAGATTGCATTTCAGTGGTGTCACACTTAGCCAGCATCTGGCAGGATGCCATGGATGATCTCATAATTATATTACTGACCTTTGAGCCACAACAATATTGTATATTAATCATGCTGCAATCTACTTTGGGCACATCATTTGGCATCCATTGACGTAAAACATGTCTATGTTCATCTATTCACCTGCACACAAAAAGGACATGCTAGGGCATTCATGCATTGATATGATTTGTCTGAGATGGCTAAGAAGAAACCCTTCTACAAAGTCAGGCCAGGGAAATAATATCCTGCACTAAGAGACATTGGACTTGATTAACCCAATGTAACCCCATCTTCTACTAAAGTGGCACAGCCCACTGGGGGTCACGGCCCCTCCCAAGTCAGATAGGACATGCTGGTATTAAGCAGTGACCCTTGGGGTGAGCAGCTGTAATGGTCCCCTAGCTGCCCTCTGCTAAGTGTCTTGGAGATAACAGCAACAGAGTCAGTCTGTTCTGGTCTCAGACACGGTGTTAATCACGAACACCTGAATGTCTTTGCATAAGTAAGATGCATAACAAGGGTGGAACTCGACTGGTCATTAAGGCCTGGTGGCTGACAATGCCAGTCCCTGTGCTTTCGGCTGACCAGCAGATATCTTCACTGTCATAAAAAAAAATTTTTATGGGGACCTGAAAGGTAAAGCAAAATAACTGATTTTAGTCGTATCCAATTCCACCCACTAGCCAGGTCTCACACTCAAACAATGATACCAAGGTGGGATGGTGAAGAACAGCATGTGTTTCCATTGAGTTGTGAAGCACCACCACAGCTTTTCAAACGGTCTCTAATATAATGTCATTGGACAACTCAACAAGCTTGGAGCAGAACATTTGCTGCCAATTCTGAAGGGATG
This sequence comes from Pygocentrus nattereri, assembly GCF_015220715.1. NCBI lineage: Eukaryota > Metazoa > Chordata > Actinopteri > Characiformes > Serrasalmidae > Pygocentrus > Pygocentrus nattereri. Next base: position 26,073,543 of record NC_051231.1, on the reverse strand, counting down.
TAGAGAAGTTTTCTGTTTTTCTGAAGAGGATTGTATATCACCACTGATTGTCTTGGTGTTCAATGCCCACTCTGAATGCATGCAATGAAAACTGGCTAAATCAAACATATGCAGATACGATGATTCGGTTTTGAATATAGTCAATGTTGGTGACAGACAATACTGGCGACAATTAAATGGTAGTTGGGCTGAGCCAAAGTCCAAAGACAAGTGTCAAGATCAGTCCAAGTGCACATACTATTGAAACAAAGACCAAGTACAAGCATTATTGAGTATAGAAGTTCCAATACAAAAACTCTTAAGTCCAAAGCATGTGCAAGTAAGAACATTATCAAGTGCAAGACAAGTTCAAATACATGTCCAAGTACATATGCTATCAAGACCAAGACAGGTCCAAGTACAAATACTATCAAGAACAAAAAATTCAAGTAAAAATACCATTGAGTCAAAGTGGCATCCCAAGGCCCATCCAAGTACAAATACTACTGAAACAAAGACAAGTCCCAGTACTAACACTACAAGACCAAAACAAGTTGAAGAACAAATATTAGTGAGCCCAAGACAAGTTCAAGTACAAATCCTCTCAAGTCTGAAACATGTCCAAGTAGGACAAGTTCAGGTACAAATATGATCATGTACAAGTCCAGGTACAAATATTACTTAGCCTAAAACAAGTCCAAGTACAAATATTGTTGGGTCTGACACATGTTCAAATACAAACACTTTCAAGTCCAAGACAAAACCAAGTACAAATATGATCAAGTCCAAGACAAGACCAAGTACAAATACAATCAAGTCCAAGACAAGACCCAGTACAAATATGATCAAGTCCAAGACAAGACCAAGTACAAATACAATCAGGTCCAAGACAAGACCCAGTACAAATATGATCAAGTCCCAGTACAAATACTATGAAGAGCAAGACAAAACCAAGTACAAATATCCAGTACAAATACTATCAAGAGCAAGACAAAACCAAGTACAAATATGATCAAGTCCAAGTCAAGACCAAGTACAAATACAATGAAGTCCAAGACAAGACCAACTACAAAAACAATCAAGTCCAAGACAAGACCCAGTACAAATACTATGAAGAGCAAGACAAAACCAAGTACAAATATGACCAAGTCCAAGACAAAACCAACTACAAATACAATCAAGCCCAAGACAAGACCCAGTAAAAATACTATCAAGACCAAGACAAGACCAAGTACAAATATCCAGTACAAATACTATGAAGAGCAAGACAAAACCAAGTACAAATATGACCATGTACAAGACAAAACCAACTACAAATACAAATACAATCAAGCCCAAGACAAGACCCAGTACAAATGCTCTCAAGTTTAAAACACGTCCAAGTAAGAATAAGCCCAAAACAAGTTCAAGCACAAATATGATCAAGTAAGTATGCATGTTGGGACTCATACAAGTTCAAATACAAACACTCTCAAGTCTAAGACAAGTCCAAGTACAATTGCAATCAAATTCAAGACCAGTAGAGGGAGAAATATTATTGGGTCTAATACAAGTCCATATACAAATACTATCAAGTCCAAGAAAATTCTGAGGACAAATACTATCAAGTCCAAGCACCCATACAATCAGACAAGTCCAAGTACATATTCTAGGGAGTCCACGACAAGTCCCAAGACTAGTCCACATACAGCTACTATTGAGGCCAAGTCTAATACAGTGCAAAAAGTCTATAACAGTAGAGGAGCATGGAAAGAGTAAGAACAACAGAAAAATCTACAATGTTCTGTACAGTTCTTAAGGGACACAGTGTTCCTTTAAGCATGTATTTTGCATACAAATATAGCAAACACCCCTGGACATTTCATTAAGATTTCACGAAGTGTTTTTTCCTCTCTTTCTTCTTCCATTATTTCTCCTTCATTAAACCAGAGTAAACACTAGCTAACAACAGCAGAGCTAGTGATTTGCTGAGAACAACAATAACTTGACAAAGAGAATTTATTATAACTTGTCTCACTGAATCAGGCTACAGACATGCTAACCCCCAGCATTAGAAGTTCTATTCTTAAGGAAGGAATGCTTTAAAACTTTTTTGCATGATTCTATCCCTTGACAAGTTTACAGATTACTCTGGGAATAATTAGTGACCCACAAGAAGGAAAGGGGAAGAAATACAGTACGGGGGAAAGAGCATATATTTTGAGAAAGGGGATGAAATGTTGAACTTTTTAGTCCAATTACATGCCATCAAACAGAATGTGAAAAGGCTCTGACCACTTCACTAATTCATGTCTGTTTCCACATTCTCCTTTTTGATGAAAGGCAGAAAGCTCCCATGATTAAATCGTCCTGCTCCATTAGCTGAATGATTAAAGCGGCGTGGCCCATTTGAAACACACTCACAGGCCACTATTATCATCATTGTAGTTATGTAAGTTATGATGACGATCTTCAGTGAAGTGCATCACATGAAGTGTGAGAAGACGCTGAAAGGCAAAACCAATGGTGTGGACTGATTTATACAGTAATTTTACAATAGGGTCAGTGTTCTCCCTGGATCTACCAGCTAGGCCAGTATGGATGTATTGGCTTCCATATGGTCAAGCTCATAATGATAGTAAAGGTACATTTCTGCAGACATTTGACCCTGAAATAAATATGACCATAGCATCTCTATACGCAACAGGAGGCTTAGGGGGTTAGACATAAGAGCTGGTTCTATTTGTTAGGGTTTTTTCAGTAATTGTGGTCAGGATAGGCAGCAGGGGTCAATACACAGGCAGGCGGGGTCAATACAGCCATGTCCATAGAGAGAAATTGAGCAACAGGCATGGTCAAAAATAGAAACTAACAGAAAACACCATAAATTAGCAAAGAAGAAAACTAGGAAAACAGGGGACATGAGGTCTAACTTGCACGATATAACCTATGCAGAACTTTGCAAGAGAACACCTCCACAAATGACTTAGGAATACAGTGATGATTCTGCAACAACACATAGTGGAAGTGAAGCCAATGGTTCTAGAGCGGCAAATGCAGGGCCTTTATGTGTGGAGGGCAAATATAGAAGGTTCTAGAGCATTTGGGACAGTGCCAGAAACCTCTAAAATAACCAAGATGGAACCAAAAACCTCTAAAGCAACTGAGGTGGAGAAGATTCCAGAACAACTTGAACAACTAGGACAGAGACAGAAGGTTCTAGAGTAACAAGGGCAAACAGAGGATTCTAAAGAGAGCATGATGGAGACAGAATATTCTAAAGCAAGAGAGGAGAGCAAAAAGGTTCTAGAGCAATGAGGACTATGCCAGACAGAGTTACAGCAACTATGAAACTAGGATGAGGGCAGAAAATTCTAGAGCAACTGGTGCAGAGAAAGAAGGTTCTTAAGCAATTAGGGTGAATCCAGAAGATTTCAGAGCAACTAAGGCAAAGTCAACAGGTTCTAGAGCAACTATCAAAACCAGAAAGGTTTCAGAGCAGCCATGTAGATCTAGAATGTTCCATAGCAATGAGGGCAGAGCCAGAAGATTCTAAAGTGACTAAGTCAAATTGAAGAGAAGGTTCTTAAGCAACTAGAGTGGGGCCAAAAAGTTTTGGAACAACTAGAGCAGTGCCAGTCACTTCTAGAGCAACTAGAGCAAACTAGAACAAGAACAGAAAATTGTAGAATAACTGAGGCAGAGCCAGAAGGCTCTTGAGTAACTAGGGTGAATCCAGAAGACCCCAGGCCAACTAAGGCATGGTTAAAACATTATAGAGCAACTACCAAAACCAGGATGGTTCTAGAGCAACCATGCGTTTTGTAGAATGTTTCAAAGCAATGAGGGCACAGCCAGAAGTTTCTAGCCCAACTATGTTAGAAGAGAAGGTTCTTAAACAACTTTTAAGAGAAGTAAGATTCTAGAGTAACTAGAGCAGTGCCAGTAGGTTCTAAAGCATCTAAGAACCTAGGATGAGGCCAGTATATTCTATAGCAACTACTAAAAAGGTTCAAAGGTTCTGCAGCAGGCTGCACAAACTCAGAGGGTTCTAGAACACCTATGTCGATTCAGCACATTCCAGAGTAATGAGGGCAGAACCTTAAGTAAAAGTCCTTGATAGTTTTACAGCAACTAAGGCAGAGCCAGAAGGTTCAAAATAAACTAAGGTGGAACATTCCAGAGACAAGACTACACTCTGACAACTTCCACGTGGAGACCATCTAAAATCATTCAAATGTACTTTACTTTCGAGAGAAAAAGAAACATTCCAAATGGGTATTGCAATGATGAAGACCTTTTGACATTGAGAGAAAAGCTCCAAACACTAATCTCACCTTCAAACACCTTCAAGCTGCTTCATGAAAGAACTTCACATCCTTAATGACTTCTCTTAGCAAGCTGTTTGTATGCATTCACATAAATTTGCAATTCTGTTGTTACTTCCCTACCTGTGAAAACCAGCACATGTATTTGAATGGTATTAATGGCATGAATCATAAACGAGGTGACTTAAAAACCCCATCAAGATTAATTACATTCTCACATATGCAAATCGATGCACTGAATTAGAGAGATGTTATGCCTCCCTGTCAGAGCATTCGCATCACAATTCATAAGGGACTGCAGAAAAAGTGCACACTTTACTGACATTTTCAGCACCTTGTTCGATGAAAAAGAAAGAGCAGGTCAGTAGCAGCCAAATAATTGAGTCTGATGGCTGTGCCTTTTTAATGCGAAAGAACATCAAAAAAGGGGGTTTAACGGGGAAGAGTAACTTGGAGCATATGGTTGCATTAGGAGTGGAAATCCGTTGACATATTGACGCTGACGGGAACAGGGGAAGAGACCTAACCTTTATCAAAGTGCTGACCTTCGTCTTTTTCGTCTTCCTCAGTCCTGCTCACCTCACCCTTACCCTGTCTGTCTCCAGCTCACTTCATAATCTCTCTCGGTAACAGTAATGATTTCCACCTCACAGCACTCTGTCACAAACTGTCATTTACCGTCTGAGTAAAGCCACCTATCAAAGGGACTGGATTAGGCGGACGGACAGACAACAAACATGGCCTAGCCGTGCCCTTTCCCTGGCTAGGTAGGGATCCTAGCTGCGTTTTTAAATCTTGCAGCCCTCGTTTCATTTATCGTCGCGGACGTTCTCCGCCATCCGCCGGTAATTAAAAGGCAGCATGAAAAAGGTTGGCACAAGAGGGAAGAGTGGGTTGTAATAAATAGCAAACTGGCTGTCATGGAGCTTGTGAAACGGACTCTGTTGTGACACAACAAAGAAGGCTGAGTGATGAGAAGGGGCTTTTTTCAGCAAATTCTTCATTTTTCGACAGATCGCTGATGGACAATGACAGAGGAGGCATTAGCAGTGATTGCAAAGTTTGGATTACACAAGAAAAACCGTAAAGGAAGATGAAAGAAGAAAGTAAGGAATGATGAAGCGGAGATTTTTTTGTTTTTTTGGCCGTCCTCACTGCTGCGACTGGTATGTGTTGGCTGGCAGCCAGATCTCCGGCAGATGAAGGGAGAAAGAGTATATATATGCGTGTGTCTTATTTGTCCCTGCACAGACCCACAGGCTGGTGACAGGGTCTCTCAGTGGACTTGTGGACAATCTGGTGCGTGTCACAACATCCAGCCACTTTCTCGCCCAGCGGAGACTAATTACTCAGCGTGACAACTCGTCTACCGCTTTGCGCTTTTTTCCTCCTTCCCTCCCCTACCTCCCTCTCTCTCTTTTGCATACCGGCACAGACAGCTTTAGTCTGAGATGTACTGAGGGAGTTAAAGACAATGCTTAAAAGGCGGGTTGTTTTTGCCTTGTTTCTTCTGTTGCTGCTACAGATGCTTAAAGGGATCCTCCAGCAATTGTCGACCTAATCTCTGTATCATATAATCAGTTACTAACCACAAATTTAAAGGTCTTCTCTATACTCAGAAAAAAACCTCTTGACACTCACTATAAAACACAATAGAAACCACTGGGCAGTTGCTTGATTCCAGGAATGAACCTTAGAAATACTATATAACAAAAATATGAAACTACAATGGTTGTACTTCAACCATACAGAAGGTTCTAGAATTTAGAGCAGGGTGAGAATGTTGTAGAACAACTAGTGCAGTGCCAGAATGTTCTAAAGCAAAGTAGGTCAGTTCTAGAATATTCCAGAGCAAAAGGTTCTTGAGCAACTGTAGTGAATCCAGGAAACTCTAAAGCAACTAAGCCAAAGTTAGACGGTTGTAGAGCACAGGTGTCCAATCTTCTCTGCAAAGGGCCAGTGTGGATGCAGGTTATCACTCCAGCAGAGCAGGAGATCACCTGCTGAAACATTTGAAGACTAAGACCTAGTGATTAAACAAGTGAAGTCAAGTGTGCTCCAGCTTGCTTTGAGTGAAAACCTCTAGCCACACTGGCCCTTTGCGGATCAGATTGGACACCCCTGTTGTAGAGCAACTAGCAGCAAGCAAGGGAGGTTCTACAGGAGTGGGTTCCCACCCTAGTCCTAGAGAGTTACCTTCCTGAAGAGTTTAGGTCCAATGTATATCCCATAAGCTGCCATGCCCCTTGCTTAACTTTAATACATCCATAATCCAGCCAATCAGGTAAATAGGAAGAGGTTGATTAGCTGGAGCAGGTATTGTTGAGCTGTTCTAGGACTACAATGCAGATTCAGAAGGTTCCAGAACAGTGATGGCAGAGCCAGAAGTACCTAGAGCAACTAAGGCAAAGTAACAAGGCTCTTAAGCAACTAGAGCTCTTAACAACTAGAGCAGTGGCAGCAGACAAATATTAAGTTGAAAAATACTGGAGGTTTACTTTAGACTCTACTAATCATCCAAATAATACCTGGTAGTCTTGTGCAGCTCCTGACCACTAACAAATGATGCAGAGAAACAGAAGGATTGTAATCTGTAATTACAGACCTAGAAAGTGCACTCACATGGTAAGTGGACCTGATAAAAAATATGATGCATGTAGCAAGGGAGTGTACCTAATAAAGTGGTCGGCTTTTCCAATCCACGCAATTCGAATGCAATGCTTATGTTTCACCTCTCCAGTCCCCATGGACTAACTCCAGGGCACTCACACAGAATACTCTTATTTAGGGCATGTATTCTACAGGTGAAATGCTGGTTTCATGGCATGAATATGTAGTGCTGTTAGGCCCACAGGGAATAGAAGGCATTGCTAAATTGCACTGTCGTGAGTCATTCCAGTGCCTCCATTAACCTTTTTTTCAGCAGCATTTGCAGGCTGTGGAAGGACGACGCTAACCACAAACAGACCACTGCTGTACGCATATGTGATCAGGCTTTCCAGATGTGTAAGGTGATTATTTCTGAGAGCTTGTTCAGGCTGCAACACTTACCCAAAAACAGTTGTGCCCTTGCCAATCAACACAGGAATTACCTTAGATTTGTGACTAATAGAGCCCAAATCCCAAGATTGCCACTCGTTATGATGATTATGGGGAAAAAAAACTAAGCATCACTATCAGGATTGACATTTGAGTTGGGTGTTAATTTAGCAATTACATGCCTGAATAGGCATTATGATGGAAACGCAATATAAACACCAGCTGTCCAGACAGATGAGGAACTCTGGGAAGGGATCAGTGAATATCCATGGAAATCTGGATGCACATGGACATAGATATATATAACACACACACTTTTTTTTCCTCCCTCGCTCTCGCTCTTCCTCGCTGTTTAATCAATAGAGTAGAGGCAAGTGGATTTTTTGAAGGCGAAGCAGAGGGACTTTAATCAGCCCACTGATAAAACAACTGCAGGGCCACGTAGCTATCAATAAAAGAAAGAAAACAGGAAAAAAAACACAAATCCTCAATGTTCGCTCATGTCCAAAATATGATTTATGATCAGTCTCCCGATGTCTATGGAAATGAAGCAAAACCAAAACATGTTGAAACAACCAAAGCTGACATTTCACATCAGATACATTGTGGCAACTGGAAGCAAGGTATAATGGCCAAAAGGCTGACCTCTTCTATTGTTCCTGAGAAGTGTTCCTATCAGTATAAACAAAGGGACAGATATTAAAATGCTGAAGACCACAACATGGACAAGACAGCATACTGTTTTTATGTTGTAAGAAATGCTGTATACAATGGTGAGAACAAAGTATGTATGACATTTCTAAACCATTCCAATGCCGTGTGACATATATGGACAATAAGCACACAAACTGAAACCCAGAAACAGATTCTTAAGATACTCAAATTGTTTCGCTAGCTAGCTTGTGTTGTTGTGTTATTCACTGTACTCTGGACAGTAAAAGAGCACGGACTAGAGGAAATTGGGATGGGTTTTACAGAAGAGGATCCTTGTTAGAGCTCCAAGCCAGGAACATGGAGCGCCACGCTGAGATGTGTCTGGCAGAAAACAAAGATCACTTCTAGGATCACATGTAAAGCAATAAATTACACATACATCAAGAAATGTAGCATATTTTTTGATTCAGATTACTTCACCCTAAGTTACACGACAATATTCAGAGCCTCTTCCATGTGAATTTCCCTGTATTTCTATTTATTGAACAATGTGCATCTTTATATTACAACCCCAATTCCAATGAATTTGGAACGCTGTGTAAAACATAAATAAAAACAGAATACGATGATTTGCAAATCCGTTTCAACCTATATTCAATTGAATACACTACAAAGACAAGATATTTCATGTTCAAACTGATAAACTTTATTGTTTTTTGTAAATATTCACTCATTTTGAATTTGATGCCTGCAACACATTCCAAAGAAGTTGGGACAGGGGCATGTTTACCACTGTGTTACATCACCTTTCCTTTTAACAACACTCAATATGCGTTTGGGAACTGAGGACACTAATTGTTGAAGCTTTGTAGGTGGAATTCTTTCCCATTCTTGCTTGATGTACAACTTCAGTTGCTCAACAGTCCGGGGTCTCCGTCGTCGTATTTTGCGCTTCATAATGTGCCACACATTTTCAATGGGAGACAGGTCTGGACTGCAGGCAGGCCAGTCTAGTACCCACATTCTTTTACTATGAAGCCACGCTGTTGTAACACGTGCAGAATGTGGCTTGGCATTGTCTTGCTGAAATAAGCAGGGACGTCCCTGAAAAAGACGTTGCTTGGATGGCAGCAGATGTTGCTCCAAAACCTGTATGTACCTTTCAGCATTAATGGTGCCTTCACAGATGTGCAGGTTACCCATGCCAGGGGCACTAATACACCCCCACACCATCTGAGATGCTGGCTTTTGAACTTTGGGCTGATAACAATCCGGACAGTCCTTTTCCTCTTTGGCCCGGAGAACACGACGTCCATGATTTCCAAAAACAATTTGAAATGTGGACTCGTCAGACAACAGGACACTTTTCCACTCTGCGTCAGTCCATCTCAGATGAGCTCGGGCTCAGAGAATGGTTTTCTGAAGTGTTCCTGAGCCCATGTGGTAAAATCCGTTACAGAGTGATGTCAGTTTTTAATGCAGTGCCGCCTGAGGGATCGAAGGTCAAAGGCATTCAATGTTGGTTTTCTGCCTTGCTGCTTACTTGCAGAGATTTCTCCAGATTCTCTGAATCTTTTGATGATATTATGGACTGTAGATGATGAAACCCCTACATTCCTTGCAATTGCACAATGAAAAATATTGTTCTTAAACTGTTGGACTATTTGCTCATGCAGTTGTTCACAAAGTTGTGAATGACTGAGCCTTTCAGGGATGCTCCCTTTATACAGAAACATGGCACTCACCTGTTTCCAATTAACCTGTTCACCTGTGGAATGTTCCAAACAGGTGTTTTTTGAGCATTCCTCAACTTTTGTTGCCCCTGTTCCAACTTCTTTGGAATGTGTTGCAGGCATCAAATTCAAAATGAGTGAATAGTTGCAAAAAACAATAAAGTTTATCTGTTTGAACATCAATTGAATATATGTTGAAAAGTATTTGCAAATCATCGTATTCTGTTTTTATTGATGTTTTACACAACGTCCCAACTTCATTGGAATTGGGGTTGTACAAAGACAAAAATGACTTGCTTTTTTGACATAAATTAGTTATGCCATTCACCCATAGTGAGCTGTAAGTATTAGAGATTAACCCTTGGTTTGGGTCAAAATGCCAAATCTTGGGGAGGAAATGAATGAACAACTCACCTCTATGATATTGCTACATTCAGCAATTCTACCCTATGGGGTTTCCAATAGTATGTTAGTACTAAGCTATCCCTGGTAGATATGAATATGTTTTGGCTGTTATTAACAAGGACAACTGAAGACATGTGTTTTATCTAAAGCTTGTGATACACTTTAACTTTTATTTTGCATTGTATGTTGCAGGTTTACAGGGACTCTTTCAATAAAGAGCCCTGGCACAGAGTTGCAGCTGTTTGTTGAAACCTGGCTAGATTTCAGCTCACTGGCATGGCGTGTCTAAGACTTCCCTCAGTCCATATGTGGAAACTAAGCTGCCAAATGGACTGTTTTGAATTGTTGTGATGTCATATATATATATATATATATAAGCTGCAGTAACAAAAAACAGCCTTAATTCTGAGGTATTGAGGTCGGTCATGGTCACTTAACATTAAATATATAAATATACTGTTTTTGGTACATAAAACCAGACAACGTGAGAAAATCTACGATATGGCTCCCATATAGGAGACTGGTCAGGTTACCCAATCAAAAGAATCAATGATGTTCTTTGTTAAAGGATTCATTTGCATAGTCATCTATGGTGATTTCAATACTGCAAACCTAATACTGTGATAACAGTCAGCAAATGATACAGCCTTAATCCCGACTCTATGGACTAAGCACTTGCGCCGAGCACATTGGGAGAGTGCCTCCTTCCCACTCAGAATTCCCATCCATCCACATTAAAGCAGGTTGGGCTGTGCTGAGTGAAGCAGTCAGAAAGGTCACCTCTCTGTGCACTCAGAATAGCACACTCTGTCCTACTCTGGCCCGCCTCACATAGACCACCACTCATAAATATGAAAGAGACTGACATTTCTAAATTAAACATCACGAGCAAACAACTCACTGCAAGATTTACAGGAGTGGTTTGAAGCCATCTGAAAAACTTTGTAAGCTTATCTGATTATAAAATAATAATTAAAGCACCTAGTATGGTTTTAGATTTCATAGTCTCAGGTTCAGCCACCTTTGACGTCTGGATATGGTACAATTCCACTGCGGAGCTAGAGGATTACCCCAGTATTTTTCAGTGAACAGATTATCTCACTGCTTCCAAACTCACTCATAATAGAAGCCGCTGGGCAGCTGCTGAAATAATCGTTGGAAATATGTAACTATATGGCGTGACTTTGAAACATAACAGTAAGTCCCAGGAGATTAAATATGTCTCAGGATACCAAAGCTGTTCCCATCAATTTTTAAATATTGGAGCAACTTCAGTATAGAGGAAATTATAATGCACTTTTACTTACTGTGCTTATTACGTCCTCACAAGCAAGTAGTTCATAATGAACTGGCTGCTCATTACAAAGTTATTAAGTAGTAAATATAGCAAATGAAACATTTTTCCAGAACACTTGTAAAGCTTCATTAAGCCTTAACTAAAAAGTAGCATGTCATCAACTAGCTGCATATTACCGCATTATTAAGCAGTAGCTTGAGAAATTCAGCATTTTTCACAGCCTTTGTAATGCTCTTATTATACTATAAAAAGCAGAGCCGGGTTTATGAGTAGGCTGGCCACTTCTTATCCCCCTCATTATATCAAAAACAAGACTGCAAAACAGCAGAGGGCGCTCACTCGTGAGTCCTCAATGAATGGGAGCACTAATGACTAAAAAGGAAAAGTTAAAATAGTTTCTAATTACTTGCCTAGAACTTTCCTTTCATTTTAGAAAGTAGAAGGACACATTTTACTAAAAAACTAAGAAAATTTACATTTAAATTTCCTTTTTTTCCCCACTGTAAACAGGTTTTGGGCAGCAGAAGGCAGGCGTTACTGCTAGACAGCGGTGATTGATTCGCGAGTGGAGCAGCTCATTGGCTGTTCACGCTCACTCACGTCATGGACACACATGAGGCGCTGTTTTAAACTCCTATAACTCAAGTTTAAAAGCTCTTCAAAATATTAAAATGTTTTATGCTGCTCGGTGTTCACGAAATGACCGCATTCTTTTACGTGAAAAATGTTTAAGCATTTATAAACTATGATTTTGCTCAAAAGCGCCATATCGACCCATTCATTTTGGACTCACTTGGGAGCGCCCTCTAGTGTTTGAGAAAACCAGAAGACATTGCAAGGCCGTAATTCTCCTCTCTGCAGGTTCTCCGATAACAACCTTGTAGTAAGTAATTAACTAGCTGCTTATTATAAAATGATTAAGCAGAAACTAGGGTAAATTAAACATTTTGTAATACTCTTATTAATCTATAGCAGGCCAGTAGTTGATAATAAACTAGCTGCTTATTACTACATTATTAAGCAGTATCTGGGGTAAACAAGGAATTTGCAAAGCACTTACCACAAGTAGTTTGTTACTGACTGACTGCTTACTATTACATTATTTAGCAGTACTTGGGTTAAATTTAAAAAAAATTCAGACTAATGTGTGACTCAGTCTCCCCCACTACTTGTTTTAACTTGGATCATTTAGATTGGATAAAGAGCATTACAAGTGTCCTGGGAAATGTTTAATTAACAGTAGTTAATGTTTAATAATATAGTGATGGGCCAGTTAATCACCAACTACTGGCATGTAATATTGGCTTGAAAAGTTAGTTTCTAATTATTAACATGATAACGGCATAATAATAAGACCTAAGATACTGTTCTTAAGATTAATTCATATGTTATAATGCACAAACACAATGCTGTGGAAAATACTAAACTCACCCTGGTTACAGCTTAATAATGTAGTAATAAGCAGCCAATGAATGTTTGACTACTGGCTTCAGGCTTGTCCAGTTTTAATAAGAGCATTATAAATGCTTTAGAAATGATTATTTGACTCAGAACTTGTTAATGTAGCGATGAGTTCACTATCAACTACTGGCTTGTTAAAGATCACTAAATACATTAAAAAGGCATTGGAATGTGCTTGTTAAAGTGTAATAAGCACATCACAACAGCATAATAATATATATTGTGTGCTTTACATAACAGAATACAGCAACTGCCCAATGGCTTTTCTTATAAGTGTATTTCAAGTCAATGGGTTTTCCGTTCCTATTCTCAGTATAGGGAAGTGCTTCAAAATGATTGTTGACAGTAATTGTCCATATATCACAGATATGGCAGATAAAGATTAGGTTGAAAAGTGCTGGGATATTCTGATAGATGGCGCTCCTGAATGACAGAAATTGGGAATTGAGTCGGTAAATCACTTTTATATGGTCCTTTGGCAATTTGATTGGCCCGAAGAGAATGCCTTGTACGTCCCTACGCAAAAGCGAGCCAATACTTACAGTTAAGTACTGTAGCATATGCTATCATCTGAAAAACAGTGCTACATGCAGCAAGGGGTTTGTGAATGTTTCCAGATAGATCAGGCAGACAAAACAGGTTTCAACAAAGTACGCACTACTGAATAGCGCGATGGCTGAATTATACGAGCCAGTCGTTATTTCCTTAAAGAACGGGTGCGCTTTGAAGGAGACTTCATCTCTCTTTTAATTAAAGTGTTCAAGTGTCACTTGAAACAAGAGCAGACCATATGAGAACCGTCCACAAAAGAGCTTCAGGCAGGGAAGAAAAAGCCAATGCTGATCAATCCTTTACTTTGCTTCTTTTTTTTTTTAATTATTAAATGAAAAGATCAAAAACAAATGTAATGAATCACATCTCTCTTCTGGTCCTATGACATGGCTTGTGGCAATTCCATAGCACTCTGAAAAACACAACATTTTCCATTTGGTAGTTCTTAGGATTCCTATGGTCACTTATATCGATACTATGACTGCATTTGGGTTATGTACACTTTCTCAGGCCCTGTTGTTACGCAGGGCTTATGGACATGGATGGATATGTATTCCTACAAGCACACGCCATAAACATAGTGCAATTTTCTGCTCATTATCTAATGTCATACAAAGTCCAAAGATATTTGAAGACAGTGATAGGGCAGATACTAAATGCACTCACATAACGACTTCCGTGCAAAGATGCGTTGAGACAGACCTGCCGATTGAAGCGTCATGAGTGGAGCAGACTATTCAGATGGTTTTAGCAAGCTGTAGAGAACTGGCTAACTCAGCACACCATGAGAAAGTTGGGGTGACTTTATTGCGGTGTTACGAAGTTCAGGATTTTTTTGGACAACACTAATAAAGTGGTTCGATAGAAGCTCTTTTATCTGTTTTATTCTGTGCAAACCTGGCTACTTGCTCATTGTAGTGTTTATGGTAGCCAGCTAGACAACATGGGTGAGCTACTATTCATGATGGTGCAATGCAATTTGTTTACAACTTTACAGCAAAAAAAATGTATGAATGAAACAGGTAAGACTAGTAAGCTATCCAATGGTAGCACTTTAAAGAATTTCAGGACTGAACGCTGCAGTCAAATTTGCATAATTAAGGGATTAAATATCTGATTAATCAAAAGGAGCAGAACAGTGGCATATTGCCCTAAAGCTATATGTATAAATGAACACTGACATTGTTCCACTGCATACGCATTTTATGTACTTAATCCGGCCACTAATATGGATTTCATGTCACAGTGGCTAGTTTTTGAGAGAATACATATCCCAAATAAAATAAGTGTGTGTTGCATTTTCAATCAGCAAAACAACAATACAACAGCACAGATCCCACGTCAGAATCAAATGTAAACATAGTAACACTACGTTTGTGTTTAGACAGTATATAACAGAATAAAAACAACTAAACTAAAATATAGTAAAACTTTTCGGTAACACTTTATTTGAAGGCTACCTACATAAGGACTTCATGAAGCATTCATAAGCGCTGAATAATGTGTTTATGAAGCACTACTTGAACATTTATTAAGTGCTTATGTCGGTTCTCGCAACCTGACATAAGATGTTTTATGAAATAAATGACATTATACTGACATAATAAGAATAAACATTGAACATATTTACAGCACTAAACATATTTAAAACACTATACATGACTATTTATGTCAGCATTCTTAAGACAACATAAATATCACGTATTAATATCAGGTGAAATATGCCTGGAAACCACCCCCTCTTCCCTCCATGGCGTGGATAAGATGATTGATGCAATTATGTACAGGGTTTAAATGTGTTTAGTGCTGTAAATATGTTCAACGTTTCTTCTTATTATGTCAGTACAATGTCATTTATTTCATAAAACATCTTATGTCAGGTTGCGAGAACCGACATAAGCACTTAATAAATGTTCAAGTAGTGCTTCATAAACACATTATTCAGTGCTTATGAATGCGTCATAAAGCCCTTATGTAGTTAGCCTTCAAATAAAGTGTTACCAACTTTTCTGTCGATGGTTACATTGCTACTTCACTAAACTCTTAAAACGATGGTTTTTCAAGGGTTCTATAGTATAGAAAGTGGTTTTATTTAGAACCATAAACACTCAAAGAACCCCCTGCATGATAAAAGGGTTCTTTCTATCATGAAGGAGTTCTTCAGACTGATGGAAGATGCGCTGTACATGGTTCACAATGTTTCTGAAAAGCTTTCTGTATAGCACCAAAAAGGGGATCTGCTATTGCTATGATGTCAAGCTTATAACAACAGAGGAATCCTTTTTGGTGCTATATAGAACCTTTTTTTTTTTCAAAAGAAAAGTTCTAAATAGAGCCATCTAGAGCACATTCACATTCATGACGCAAAGAATCCTTTAATCATGCAAGGGTTCTTTAAGTGTTCATGGTTCTATATAGAACCATTTTCTTTACTAAAGAACCCTTGAAGAACCATTTTTGTTCACAACTTTGTTTGGCTCAACTCGTCTCTGACTGTTTGTGCAATGTATCGCGGGCACACATGCCCAGCAGGCGCGATTAGTATCTCCTCAATGAAAGAGCGCAACATAGTGCCTTAAAGGCCTTAACAGCAGTAGTAAACTTTTATGGACGATCAACCCTTTTAGGCAGAGCATTAGATCATGTTTTCATGTTTGCAAAATGAAGAGCAATGTAATTCTTTCCAAAGGGGCTTTTCAGATGTTTAACAAGTGAAACATGTTTCACCTTTTTCCCCCAACTCAGTTATAAATCATGTAAGAAGTTCTTTCAGTGTGAAAACCTGCGTTAAAAAGATAAAAGAAGTGCAAAGACACAGAGATACATACATAATTATGTACATGCATATGTCAATGCATATACAGAAATAGATGAAAACACAGATAAATAATAAATAATGCATGCCTGCTGCAGTTTGTAATTAGCTGATATTAAATTCAGGATTATTTACAATATAATGGAATTGCCAGGCCTTGAACATAAGTGCAAAAATAGTTCAGCTAAGTTCTACTAAATGAAGATTTGGGGCATTTTCCTTGCATTCTATTTTTCCCCTGAAGTGCACTTATGAAATTTTTAAGGGTTTATGTATGAAACGTGACCATTTTCTGACCTCTTTTATCCCTTAGAATTAAAACCAATTTACTGCTGTTTGTTGCCCTCTTGTTCTTATTCTACCCAATTTTTGGACAGTTTTCACTGGTCAGTGTTTGAGTTAAAACCATGAAACTTTGCCCAAACATAGAGCCTATTTGAGTATATTGTGCTCATGCTTTTTGGAACAATTGCATATACAAGTTTTTGTACAGCATTTGTTAAAACACGATATTTCCTCATATGAAATAAATGTCGAGAAATTTCAAATCTAGCTGCCACAGCATCACATTGGACATCTCTCACAATGCCCCTCGTAGACATTACATACAATGGCCAAGCAACACCTTAGCAACCACCTGGGATACCAAAGCGATACCTAGTAATGCCTTAGGAGCCACCTAGAATAGCGAATTGATGGCCTAGCAACTGCTTCTGAACCATCTAGTATAGGATATCAACAGCCTAGCAACACCTAGGACTACAAACCACCTAGGACTACATAATAGCCTAGCATCACCGTAGCAACCACCTGGGATACTACAGCTACAGTTTAGCAACACTTGGCTTAACACAGAAATGGCTTTGTCAAGCCAACCTAAAGTTTGATCACAGTTTCTTCTAGTTATTTCTGTATGTTTAAGGCTGATTTATGTGAAGCTCTGCTCTAACATCATAAAAACAAAGAACTCAACCTGGGCTTAGTTTCTATAAATGGACTGTAAGGACTGGCGAATGAGTATGTTTTGAAACTTTGACCATGTTTACAAGTCAAGAGGCTTTTATTGTCATTCCATCTATGTACACAGTGGAGTGAAATTACGTTCCCCCAGGAACAACACAGTGCAACAAGGAACAAAAAGTACAAAGTACAAACATACAGACATAGTATGCAAATAAAAAATTTAACTAGTAACAATATAATAAATATGATAAATTAAACAGACATTAGACACAGTAAACAGACAGGACAGTGCAGCACCAACACGGCACACATTCCTGGACATGAGGTGGTGAGAATAAGGTGCAGAGATATTTAACATGCTGTGATCTGTGAGCCACGCAGTCAGATGGCATACGTAAACACAGCAGTTACTGAGGTAGTAAAACTTGATTAAACAGTGTAAACACAGTGTTAGCAGCAATGTTCCAGATAGTGCAAGTAGAGCATCAAAAGAGGTATGCATGTGTGTGTGTGTGAGTGTAGGGTATGCATGTGAGGGAGGCTTTCAGATCAGCCCTTGTGAGTTTAAAAACCTGATTGCTTGAGGAACAAATCTGTTGCAGAGTCTGGCAGTGGTGGCACGGATGCTCTGGTACATTCTGCTGGACGGGAGCAGTTAAAAAGGTCTGTGTGAGGGATGGATGGGGTCGTCCACAATGCTGGTGGCTTTCCAGATACAACGTGTGGTGTAGAAGTCCATGATGAGGAGAGAGACCCAGATGATCTTCTCAGCCGTCCTCATTATACACTGTAGGGTCTTGCGGTCCGAGGCGGTGCAAGTCCCAAACCAGGCAATGATGCAGCTGCTCAAGAAGCTCTCCACAGTCCCCCTGTGGAACATGGTGAGGATGGGAGGGGGCAGATGAGCTTTCTTCAGTCTCAGCAAGAAGTAGAGGGGCTCTCTTGGCTATGGAGTTGGTGCTGTGATGTGGACACTGAGGAACTTGGTGCGCCTGATGATTTCCACAGCAGAGCCAATGATGTTCAGTGGGGGGTGGTCACCTTGCACTCTTCGGAATTCAACAACCATCTCCTTAGCTTTGCCTACATTCAGAAACAGGTTGTTGGTTCCACAACAGTCTGTTAGCCACTGCACCCCCTCTCTGTATGCTGACTCATCGTTCTTGCTGATCAGACCCACCACAGTCATGTCATCAGAAAACTTGATGATGTGGTTTGATCTGTACTTTGTAGTACAGTCATGAGTCAGCAAATTAAAAAGCAGTGGACTAAGCACACAGCCCTGAGGGGCACTGGTGCTCAGTGTGGTGGAGCTGGAGATGATATTACCCATCCTGACTAACTGAGGTCCCTCAGTCAGGAAATCCAGGACCCAGTTACAGAGGGAGGCATTCAGGCCCAGCATGCTCAGTTTTCCAATCAGCTGCTGAGGAATAATGGTGTTGAATGCTGAACTGAAGTCTACGAACAGCATTCTGACATAGGTGTCTGTATTGTCCAGGTGGGTAAGAGCCAGGTGGAGTGTGGTGGAGATGGCATCGTCTGTTGAGCGCTTGAGGAGATATGCAAATTGCAGTGGGTCCAGTGAAGGAGGAAGCTGGTCTTTAATGTGCCTCATGAAAAGCCTCTCAAAGGACTTCATGATGATTGGAGTGAGTGCAACGGGACGGTAGTCATTGAGGCAGGACACTGGAGACTTCTTCGGCACAGGGATCATGATGGTGGACTTGAAGCACGTTGAAACGACTGCAGTGTTCATAGAGATGTTGAATATGTCCATGAGAACATCAGCCAGCTGTTCGGCACATTCTCTGAGCACTCTGCCTGGTATGCTGTCGGATCCTGGTGCTTTTTATGGGTTGACTCTGTGTAGAGTTCTCCACACATCAGCTGTGGACAGACACAGTACCTGTTCACTTGGAGGGGGTTTTTGGTTGGGGTGAGTTGTGAAGAGTTTGAAGACAGTAACATCATCAATGCACTTGGTGATGTAGCCAGCCACTGATTCTGTATACTCCTCCAGGTTGATGGAGTCATCACAGGTTGCTGCTTCTCTAAACATCTCCCAGAAAAGCAGAGATAGCTCCTGTCGGCCAGGTTCTCACTTGCTTCTGGTCTGGTTTGGCACATCTGATGAGCGGTCTGTATGCTGGGATGAGCATCACAGAGATGTGGTCTGAGTAGCTGTAGTGGGGGCGGGGTTCGTCCCTGTACACGCTGGAGATTTGTGTAAACAAGATCCAGCATGTTAGCGCCCCCGGGTTGCAAAGTGGTGAAATTTGGGGAGCACTGACTTCAGATTGGCATGGTTGAAATCTCCAGAGACAATAAACAGTCCATTTGGGTGTGTGTTTTGGAGGTCACTGATAGCGCTGTATAGCTTCTTCAGTGCAGCGTTAGCATTAGCACTGGGAGCTATATACACCGCTACTGTGTACAGTGTAGTTAGCTCTCTTGGCAAATAAAATGGCCTGGCTCTGACAATCGCAAACTCCACCAGCAGTGAGCACTGACTGGAAACTAGCGCCGTGTTCGTACACCATTCAGTGTTGATGTAAACACACAGTTCCCCACCTCGAGTCTTACCGCAAAGCTCAGCGTCTCTGTCCGCATGGATGCACAACAGACCATCGAGCTGAACGGCTGAGTCCGGAGTGGAGCTCGTCATCCACGTCTCCATAAAAACAAAAACACAGCAGTCTTTAAACTCACGTTGGTTAGCCCACTGAAACCAGAGGATGTCCAGTTTATTCTCCAGGGAACAAACGTTTGAGAGAAGAAGCGATGGAATGGCTGGTCATCTGAGGTTAGCCATTAGCCTTGCACGCACCCCAGCTTGCTTGCCTTACTTCCACCCTCCCACGCATCGCTTTCAGCCAGAAGGCTCACGCAGCACCGTGGAACGTAGCAGGCCTAGTTATTGCAGCTTTTCCCACAGTACGTTTGGAAGCAGAGATTGTTGCTGATTTCTCAGCTGTAGAAGGCTCTGGTGATGGTAGATGCTGGTTCTGGTTGATGCGGTCATGATATTTCGTTTTGGTTGGTTTACACGACAGATAGTAAACAAAAAAATAGCAAACAGCACCATTTTGCTGTTCCTAAAGTGGCCCCTGCAAGCTACCTGCCCTGCTGCCGGCAGGTAGCTGGCTTTTATTTCACTTATATTTCACAAAAGGTGAGGAAAATTTGTTTTTTCATTGAACCACTAATTATTTAGAAACATTTACAGGAATCTTTGAACAGCAAGATATTATCCAGTTATTACTGGCATTAAAATGTGCACTGAAAGTGTAGTTAGTGGCAATATTACTACACATAATCATGTTCCTTGCCAAAAATAACAATGAGTGATAAAATAGGTCATTTCAGCACAACTCCAGTAGTGTGGCATCATCAAAATCATCATCACCATCACTTTCACAATATTTATGGTACCACTTTATTTGGATGGTCCACTGTAGATGCTTTGTAAAAGCTCTGTATATCTGTAAGTATAATTCAACTAATTATCTGCTAAATGCAACTGAACTTTAAGTTGGATGGTCCACTGTAGATGCACTGTAAACGCTCAGTGTGTTTATAAGTAACATTCAGCTAAATATCTATTAAATGCAACTGAATTACAAATTCAGAGTGAAAGAGTTTATTAGATCTATCCTTACTCCTAACCCTAAACCTAATCCAAACCTCAAGGTTAAACCTACATTTACTCCTAACCTTAATCCTAACCACAATGTTGTTGATAATCAACTGAACATCCCCGGAAAGTTTGTTAATGATTTACGTATCTGTAGAGCATCTATAGGGGACCAAGCAAATGCATTGTGACCGGATTTATAATGATGCAAGCACTACAGTTGGGGTGAACGTGCTAGGCAGCTATTATTGTCCTGCAGATCAGACATATGCAAAAGCAGCACGTGTACATATATATGGATTTTTCTAAACTTGCCTAATTATACCAAACATCCTCCTTAGAACTTTCAATCTCTCTCTTTCAATCGCCATATAAAATAATGACAGGAAAATAATGACAGCAAGTCTCTTGGGTGAACACATGCTTCTTTTGTAAGGAGCCGTATCTTACTTTAGCTTAGTACTTTTTCTGTTATTCTGCCCATTTCCCAGCTGGAACAGCATAAAAAGTACTGTGCAAAGGTGTTAGATGGCCAAAAACATCACTTAAAGCTATTTATCCCTGCAGTAAGTAAAAAAACATCACATAACATTAAAATAAATACATAGACTTTTTGTTGATGTTCTTCAAAATTGCTGAAACAGCATGTTGGTCTAAGCTTATTTATGCTGGTCTGGTCATGCTGGTTGACCAACACAACAGCATCCAAACCACAGCATGTGCTGGTTTTCAAGGTGACTAGCCACGTTGTTATATGGTGATTTTTCTAGCACTAGTTATTAGTTACTGACATCTTGGTTGCGAGTAATACAGATCATCCTACCCAATTGGTTCAGTGTTGGAGTTGAAAACCCATTTCAAACGTTTAACTGACTTAGACTAAAATCCTATTGATTTAAGTGATCCTATACGTTAATAATGATTACTTTATTAATAAATGATTAATCCTCCACCAAAAAAAAAAAACAATCATAACACTATAGAACATTGTACAAATGTTTCAGTAGTGACAATTTTGGCTAATTTTGAAAAATAAATGCTGGTACATGACTAGCAAACACGATTTTGAACATTTGTACACATATAAAATCATAATATGTTTCATTTAAACACCCAAAAAACGTTTATTTAACTGCCGAAAACGCGTTTCAGTAGTAACAATTCTTAATGTTCCACACCAATCTTCAGATTTTGGGACATTTATTTCAAAACAACTGCTCACCATTTGGCCATGAGGGACAAGGATGCAGTCTCATGTCCTGCTCTAAAGGGGTGTGGCTAAAATAAGGCTCCGCCTACAGACTAAAAAGTTTTGGTTGTGACATGAAAACAGCCTTTTTTTTAACGATCTGCATGAGCTGACCATCACAACAAAACACTGTTAAACATGAGCGACTGTTTTCAGTTGTGCAGCATTTTCTGTAGTAACAAAACTCAAACAAGCAACATTCAGGCCTACTTTCTTACAATGAATTCCAACTGACAGGCCTTAAAGGGGAAATCAACCAATTGTTACAAACCACTGCATGAGTAAACTGTTAAGATGTAAACAAAGTCATTCAGGGTGGTTTGATGTGAAATGTTCCATTCTAGAGCAATTTACTGACTCACGATTGTTCACAGTGGTGGTGATAGGAGCCAGACATCGAGAGTTTAATGCCTCTAAACAGTACCAAACAAAGTTGTTATATGAAATGATTACAAATACGCTGCCTGACGCCTGAGATGATGTTTCAAGATAGTCTTGAGATGGCTTTAAAATGCCTTTTTACGTCAAAATGTTTGCACTTGTAAAGCAATTTATGGTGAAGAGGTACAAAGAAAACTTTTTCAGATTTACCACAATTTTGCCATCATCAACATAACATATAAACACTTAGAAGACATCTATAGGTTCACTGGCCATTTAGGTTAAAACTACATGGCTATGTTAGTGTTATAAACATTATGGTTCCCATCACCACAATTCTAAAGAAATCAGATTCAGTGAGTTTCCCTACAATGAACCATATCATCTCAAACTACTGTGAATGTTGTTGTTTACATTTCACTGGCTGAGCCACTTTCAAAGCCATTGTAAAATAGTGGATATGCACGTATATGACTACATACATTAATTGAATTCTGTATAAGCCCCTTAAAATCTCAGTCTTATCACATACAAAGGCTTATTATTCAGCAATAACAGGCACTTCTATGCAAGCTGGCTGAGCTTTTCTTAGGTTATAGAAGTGTAACAAAAGCGTAATTCTCAGACTATAGAAGTGAGCCAAAGCACCAAGTTATAATTATGTTGCTTGGCAACTATAGCCTCATGTTAGTGAACTATTTTGTGTAGCACAAGAACTGCTTATTGCAATTATTGATGATCATACATTCAATTATTATACTCTATTTTATCATCTTGTATTGTATTGGGCATATTATATAAGCAAAAGGTCACTCACAGTCATGGGTTACTGCAGTTTCACCAGTAAATCTGGATGCTCAAGAAGCAAAACTTCGTGCGCTGCAATTTGTCCTCATGAGAACTAGGAAACATCTAAGACTGACCTTATTCCTGTAGACGTTTTAATGTAAGTCAATGGAACCAGACATCTTTCTAAGCCATTTTGGGCCGTTTCTTTGAGTCCATTCATCATGAAAGTTTGAAACAATATAAAGGACAAAAGATTTTTTCAAGTTAGGTAAAAAAACGGAAAACGACAAAAATGGAGATACGAGGTTTTGTTCTGACAGCAGTGATATATTTAGTTGTTGAGGCTTCTGTGTGAGTTTATGTTTTCAGTTTTTTCAGCGTTTACAGGCTTTGACAGGCAATAAAACACATGAATCTGACTTTTGCATAGTCCTGTGACTAATTATTGTTTTTGAGGTGATTTTGAGAACAAGTGTTCAGGTCCACCATTCAAAGCCTGTAACCTGTTGTTTGCACCATTTTACATTTCATTTATCAAAAGGCCACTCAAAGCCACGGCCTCTAACAACTGTACCAGTAAATCTGGTCTGCAGTGCCTCTCGATGCTTTTTTTTTGTGTGTTTTTCAGTCATACAACACATTCAGTAGTGAAAAGCTCAATGGGCGAAACTTTGTTTACTGTTTTTTTCCTCCCACACATGACTGAAAACAATATGGCACTGTCTCAACAAACCATCTCATTGTGCCTAAGTACCGTATTACTTCCATTACAGCCCTCCAACGACATGCTTTCTGTAATCCTCGCTTTCAATTAGCAGGCGGCAGCGTTCATTAATTGCTGTTCCAATAATGGAGTTTTGGATAGCTGGAGAGAAGCTTCTCAGGCATTTCAAACAGAGGAGGAGACTCGCCACACCAGTCCCGCAATGCTCCTCCCTGACCGATAATTGCACATAATTGCCCCGGCAGGCGCTGAGAGGAGGCAAGTGTGTAAGAGTGTGTGTGCGTATGTGTGAGTGTGTGGGTGGCTGGATGGTGTCAGGCTCATTCACCGATGAGCTACTTATGTCCTCTATGCTCACCTTTCTCTGAGGGGGCGGTTTTAACGAGCCGTGCTCACTCTTTGCCCTCGTTCTCTGGCATAAAAAAAGGTAACATGCCTGGCACTCTTTGTTCAAGCTTTAAAGCTATAAATGAGCTTTGTCGCCATTTTTGCATCAAAAGTGAGTTGGCTAAAAGGTTTTTGAGAAAAAAAAAGGAAATGAAAGAAAATCTTCACCTTGGTAATATTTCAGTGTAATTGCCATATCAAGGGCATGTCATTTATAAACTGTAATTACCAGAGGTGAAGAACTGCATCAGTCTGAAGGTGGAGATACAGCAGGATAGATTGTGGAGTAATTTATTCAATGCAACATTGACCATAACAGCAGCCAACAGACACAGATGTATTGTTTTCACTGCCTACATTCACTACTGTGTAAATAATCCATCCATTCACAGCGTTTCCCATACATAGGTTATACTTTGGTGATGTGCTAAGATATGTGGAGGTATATGAACACCTGCTATAGAGCACTGAGATTGTGTGGAAACATGAGAATTGGTTTCAAAATGATAATGTGCTTTTATTTTTACCACTACTTGAACACAGCTTGGAGAAGAGGAGAGCAAGAGAGAGCAACGGAGACAGCAGGAGAGTGAGAGAAAGTGAATAGGGCAGCAGGAGAGTGAGAGAAAGTGAATAGGGCAGCAGGAGAGTGAGAGAAAGTGAATAGGGCAGCAGGAGATAGGTGAGATTGGGTGCAGACAGAAGGAAGGAGAGAGAGAGAGTGAAGGAGGTACAGAGAGAGGGGGAAAGATTGAAGGAGGCAGAGGAAGAGTCGGTTAGATTGAAGGGGATTGAGAGAGTGAAAGAAGCAATGAGAGAGTGAGAGTGAAGAAGAGAGCAAGAGAGGAAGAGAGAGTGACAAAGAGTGAAGGAGACAGTGGAAGAGAGAGTGAAGGATAGTGGGAGAGTGAGAGAGAGTGAAAGAGACAGCAGGAGAAAGACAGAGAGTGAGGAAGACAGCAGGAGAATGACAGAGAGTGAGGAAGACAGCAGGAGAGTGACAGAGAGTGAGGAAGGCAGCAGGAGAGGGACAGAGAGTGAGGAAGACAGCAGGAGAGTGACAGAGAGTGAGGAAGACAGCAGGACAGTGACAGAGTGAGGAAGACAGCAGGAGAGTGACAGAGAGTGAGGAAGACAGCAGGAGAATGACAGAGAGTGAATGAGACAACCAGAGAGTGAGAAGGTGAAGGAGTGAGAGAGATTGAAGGGGATTGAAGGAGAGCGAGAGAGAGTGAAAGAGACAGCATCAGAAAAAGTGACAGTGTGACAAAGAAAGTGAAGTAGTGAGAGGGGTGAAAGAGACAGCAGGAGAATGACAGAGAGTGAGGAAGACAGCAGGAGAGTGACAGAGAGTGAGGAAGGCAGCAGGAGAGGGACAGAGAGTGAGGAAGAAAGTAGAAGAGTGAGAGAGATTGAAGGAGGCAGAGGGACAGTGAGGGAGCCTGAAGGACAGTGAGAGAGAGGCCACTGGAGAGTGATGGAGAGTAAAGGAAAAAGCAGGAGAGTGTAAGAGCGTGAAGGAGAAAGCAAGAGAGTGAGAAAGAGTGAAGAAGGCAGAAGGAGAGTGGGGGAGATTGAGGGAGAGTGAAAGAGAGTGAGTGAAAGAGATAGTGGGTGTGATTGAAGGAAAAACCATGAGAGAAAAAGAGAGTGAAGGAGAAAGCAGAAGAGTGAGAGAGTGAATCAGGCAATAGGAGAGTGAAAGAGAGTAAATGAGGCAGAGGGAGAGTGAGAGAGAGTGAAGGAGACTGTTGGAGAGTGACGGAGAGTGAGGAAGACAGCAGGAGAGTGACAGAGAGTGAAGAAGACAGCAGGAGAATGACAGAGAGTGAATGAGACAACAGGAGAGTGGGGGGGGGGGTTGAAGGAGAGCGAGAGTGAGTGAAAGAGACAGCATCAGAAAAAGTGACAGTGTGACAAAGAAAGTGAAGTAGTGAGAGGGGTGAAAGAGAGTGAGAGAGAGTGAAGGAGACTGTTGGAGAGTGACGGACAATAAAGAAGGCAGAGGGAGAGTAAAACAGATTGAAGCAAAAAGTGGGAGAATGGAGAGAGTGAAGGGGAAAGCAGGAGAGTGAGAAAGAGTGAAGGCGGCAATTGAAGAGTGAGAGTGAAAAAGACAGCGGGCATGTGAGAGAAGAAGCGCGAGAGTTTAAACAAGCAAACTGGGCTGAAACACTCCTTAACTGAAACTAACATCTGCGTGAAAGGGGTGGGGCTAAACTGAATAGGTGGATATGTGTAAATGCTTTGGTTTTTGTGACATCACAAAGAACTTATTCAAAACAGTTTTGAAGCTTACTTTCCATATTGCTATTATTAACTTTACAGGAGAAGGAAAAAACATACTGTACATTTAATGTAAATCAATGGAACCAGAATTTTTTCAGAGTCATTTTGAGTCATTTCTTTAAGTTCTGTCATCATGAAATTTACACACAATATAAAGGATGGATATAAAGGATATAAAATGGGTAATTTCATATTATGCAAAAACCACAAAAATGGAGATACAAAACCAAAACCACAAAAATGGAGATACAAGGCTTTTCCTCAGTGAACAAACTCAGGCACATCTATATATCAAGTACATCTTTTTTTGACAGATGGAGAAATTGAGGAATGCCTTGAAGGGGCCTGGAGATTCATGTTCAGATATTACCACTCGCCGCTCCAGAAAAGAAAGAAAAGAAAAACACAAAGTTTCTCTACAGCCCAGCATTAATATTGTATACTAACTCATCTTCTAGGCTCTTCTCTATGGAGTTAAACCTCCAACTCGTACGATATTCGGGTTTATTCATGCATTTAGCTAAGCCTCTAACAAAGCATGAATATTTGAAAGGAAAACAAAAAGCTCCCGCCGTGATCGCTGGCTTTCGCTGCGGAAGCGTGGCCGGTGCTCAGTGTGTGCGAGTGCTCTTTAGGCCAGCCGTTCAGATATGCCAAGATTGTCGAGTACAATTCATACTGCTCTCAAACTGTTTAACGAAATGGGTCAATTACATACTGCTTACCCCCCCACACTGATTACAGACACTGTCACTACAATCCTTCTGCTTTTTCCCAGCAGAAACAAACCTCAGTGAAGCTATGCCAACAGTATCAGACTAGCTTTCCAAAGGACTATGCGAAGACTCCACTGAGTCAGTGTAACGCCTTTGATTTTGAGTGGATTCATGTGTTTATGGGCCATCTGCTCATGTGGAACAGTGTGGTATATGGTCACGGCTAGCTCACTACGCTCAAGGCCGCAGGACCATTCTGTTGGATGATGCAATGACATAGTTCTTTGATTACTTCTATGTTTACAATGCCATTGATTTTTTAATCCACCATTCAATAAACAACAAACTATCAATCTAACAACTGTTGAATGTTAAAAGGCACTGCTAACTTCTAACTTAGCTAGCATGCTACCAGCTCTTCTTGCCACAGAACAGGTTCAGTTTTTTCCGTGGAAACTGCTCTCAGGAGTGATCGATTAAGCTTTTATCTGGCAGTCTGATGGATGAATCTGGGGTTGGCAGTTGTGAAGAGAAAGCTACCTATTTGAATGCATAGCGCCAAGAGTAAAGTTTGGAGAAGGAGGAATAATGGGCTCGGGCTGTTTTTCAGGGTTTGGGCTCAGTACCATTTAAGGGTAATGTTAATGCTGCATCACACAAAGACATTTAAAAGAATAATATGTTTTCAACTTTGTGGAAATGTTTTTTTATTTTATGTTTTTTTAATGTTATTTGCTGTAGAGCAGGGATGTGCAACTCTGGTCCTGGAGTGCCGGTGTCCAGCAGAGTTTGATGACTTACCTGTACCAACACACCTGATTACATTCATTTGTTAATTGCCAGGGTAAGTGGGTGTTTGAGCAGTGCTGGACAATGGCCCTCCAGGACCAGACTTGTGCACCCCTGCTGTAAAGGAACTCCAGTGGTCTGCACAGACCCCTGACTTCAACCCCACTGAACACACCTGGATTGAACTGGAACATCGCTTGTGAGATAGGCCTTCTTGATCAAACATCACGGCCCGACTTCACAAATGATTGTTTTAATCTGAGCACGGATTCCCGCAGGCACACTCCAAAATCTTGTGGAAAGCCTCCACAGAGGAATGGAGGATGTTATAGCATCAAAAGGGGGCCGATTATACATTAAAGCCTGTGGTTTCTGAATGGGATATCCAACAAATTCATATATGTGTGATGGTCAGGTGTCTACATACTTTTGGCCACACTGTGTGTATGGGTTTTAAAGATAAATTTGTCTAATTCAAGGACTGCATAAAATGCATAATAGACATAAAGCCACACAAATATCATTAGTGGACCTGGTAAATGTCAGATACGGGCTATTTAAAGTATCTCGGAACAACTAAACACACTTCACTGACCTCAAGACTTTGTGGAGTCAAATAATGACTTCGCTTTATCTTTCAGTGTCTGAGTGACATCACCTTGAACGCCCCTCCACCATCTCACGCACCATCTCAATCACCCCCTCCCATACCCCCTCCAAAGACAAAGGACTTTCCCCAACCTGTGAGACCTTCTCTCCTTCTCCTCATTCCTTAAAATTCTTTCTCTAAAAGCTGATTTATTCTGTCCACTCGCGATAACGACGTGAGATCTGATAGTGACTAATTAGCATGTAAATGCGTAGGGCTTTACGGGTGAAGGGAGCAGGCTTGCACTCTGCTGCAGTCACGTGATCATTATGCCCGTCAGTTTAACACACCACATCATACATCCTCCAAGAATGCTGTGAAATACAGAAAATTCTGTTTAAAGAGGCGTTACAGCCTAAAACCAGGTGCCATCTGTCATGTTATGTAATCAACATTGCCTCATTGGTTTGACACAATTCGTGATTTCGTGATCCTTTTTGTGCTTTTGGCCAACAATGTTCTCTCACTACAATACCCAGCATGCATTATACAAATAGGCTGTATAATCATTGGAAATCCCTCTCAATGCAATTATAATGCAGATGTGCTATTGGATTTAATAGTCAATGTCATGTTACGTGAGATTACTATACATGTTTCTTACATGACTTTAATCATAACATTTAAAGTTTTAATGAGATATTTAATGAGACAATTTCAGTGACATTCCTCTTGTGATTCAATACTGCCATGTTCCATCGCAGACATATGCCAACTGCACTTTAAATGTGGCAATATTTACTCATTTTCATGATCTTCTTATAACTATTATCCCTAGTTATTGTGGTTTTCTTACAACGAACATGCAGAGGAAGAATAAAGTTGGTCTTTTCAGTTGAAATGGCGTTTTCTTTTGTTTGATTTCAGCTGGGTGGGATTAAATTTGGTCCAGGTGATGTCAGATCTGCCAACATGCCAGTCACAGTGGAACAACGTGGAGCGGTGATGAGGCGGACGCTAAGAGAATCACGATTTATTAGGGGCAAATCCAGAGCCAGGGTCAAGACAGTCCAGGGTCAGAGAGCCAACACGGATAGATGGAGGGACAGACATAACAAAAAGGAAAACAGGAAAAACACACAAAGGAGACCGGAAGAACGATGTTAAACACCACAATACAAAACAATGACCAGCAACCTAACAGGGGAAAACACAGGGCTTAAATACCAGGAAACAATGAGGGTTAACAATAAACAGGTGGATAACATAGGTGAGAACAATCAAGTCAAAAAACAAGGGGGCAGGACATGGAAGAATCAAAGCAAAGAATCACATGGACAAGACCAAAACAAAAAAAAAAGCACATGGAGGACTGGGAGGGGCTAATCATGACACAGAGTTAGCAATATGTGCAGATCAGCTACTCGCATTCCTCTCACTCATAAAAAGTGACTGCATTTTCTTCAAAACTTCATTTATGACAGCACGATAGCCAGAGGTCTGTCTTGACAGTAGGAATACAAAGATAGTACATTAGCTACTCCCCCAACATCAAGGCTCATGGTGTTTCCCAAAAATTGTAGCACAGGCAATGTGCACAGTAAAGCACACAGGAACTTTCTGACCAGACCATGCTGACTCCTAACAGGAGCTTGGGTGACCTGTGTTTCAGAAGCACGTTTCAGCACTTATCTAGCTAGCTATAGTTTACAGATATAACATTAGTACTGCTGCATGTTCGATAGGATTGTGATCCTCACGTCATCAGATGGTCTCCTTATTATGCACCATTCAGAGAGGGGTCAAAAAGAGCAAAGCAGTCTATTTTTCTGCACAGGGGGACTCAATCATGTAGGGCTGAGTGAAACCGACTGGCAGAGTCATTCACAATGGCCCCTGGAGTTGGGTTGTTTACATAGTCTGGGAGATGCCACTGTCAATCATTTTGTGCTCTGACATGCCCACACAGTTTGGAAGTCTGCTTGCAGCAGCAGCTCAGAATCTTTAAGGCATTTGTCTACAATTATATTGTAATAATTAATACATATTTCCTAAACATAACACTGTTTTTTCCATATCTTTACGATTCAAACAAAAATATAACCAATGTTTAAAACCATGCTGACAAGGACTTTAATGCAAGTGGCATAAATATGTAACATACAGGTCCAAAGGATGCTGTTACCCCCAGTCTGGGGTAAAGTACACAGGTCTTTATCAATTTTGTTGGGCACTTCTGAACATCCTTAACATGTAATTAGGGCCGTATGCAAAGCTTTAGTCAAATTACGTTTTATTGATTGTCTAGATGAAAAGTATTGAACATGTCCTCTACAGAAAACACAATTCTGCACATTTTAATTCACTTTTCTTTTTTTTTTATTTGCTGAATTTAACATAACCGAAAAATGTTGGCAAATAAATAGAAATTGTGCAGATCTAAAGAGGAAATTCCAACGATTTTTCAAATTTTCTGTAAAATTCAGTCGATGAAATTTAGAGTGATTTTTTGTGAAATTTTAGAAAAATTTACCAAGTCAGAATTTTATTCACAGTGGTGGTGACAGGAACTAAAAGCCTCTTAAAGCTACCAAAATGGTGGCAAACACACTGTCTGATATCCTAATGTCTGAGATGTTGTTTTACATTCGTTGTACTTTAGGACGTTGGCCTAAAACTATTGGTAACACTTTACTGTAGGTGTTGTTCATAAGATTACATGACATCTACATAAGGCTGTCATTACAACTGACATAACCCTACATAACTGTTTATACATGCTTGTTCCAATAAGCATCATTCGCTATAGAGGTTACAATTGCCCATTTTAATCAAAGCTAGAAAAGTAGCCTTTATGACAGATGACGCCTATTGAAATAAGCCAGCTGTAATGATAACCTTATATAGGTGTCATGTAGCCTTATGAAGAGCACCCTATAGTAAAGAAGAGGTAATTGCAGGGTGCTGTGTGGCATTTTTTAATACTATTTTATCATCATCAATATTATAATCTTCTATCACCAGCACAGGATAGAAACCCAAGTTAGTAAATTTCTCTACTATGAACCACTTTACATCAAACCACTCGGAATGAATTTGTTTACATTTCAAACATTGAGATATGCAGAAAGTTTGAAAAGTGAGTGAAATTCCCATTTAAGTTTGGTCTCTATAGAGATTGTGTTAACTTATTTTCACTTTGAAAATCACCGAAACGTCATTTGAATGGAAGTGTTCAAACTTTTGCTTATGACCAAATGTGGTGGCCAGAAAATCCTTGAAAAGCTTTAATAAAAAAAAATCAAGCTGAAATGAAACTGATCTTTTTTTTTAAAAATCACTTCTTTTTCACAGTGACAAATTCAACCAGTCACTCGGTGTTCCGGAGAGGCTCGGCACGTTGGACGCATATTAATCCAGCGAACCTGTACATCTCATACTCATTTGCAAATGTTATGGAAATGATATTCACTTTGTGAAGCCACTTCAGCCACAGGCAGAAACTGATTACAGCAAAATGAGGCGAAAGTCGAGGTGGTCTGCCAAAATGGTGAACTGCACTCTGGGGTCTTGTGCAGTAGCAGCAATCTTCTTTCATGTTTCAAACAACGGCGCCTGGTCCAAACGCAAACAGTCGATCAATGGCCCTTTTTGCTGCTTATCTAACGCTTGGAGCAGCCTGGGAAGGAAAAAGCACCCACGTATGCACCGGTACAAAATAGACAGGTGTTGAGCATAAATCAAAACAGAGTTTTGGTGGAAAAACAACCAAAAACGGGCACTTGAACGAGTCACTGGGTGCAGAAAGAGAATGTGCCTGGCCAGAGATCGGCTTGGATGCAGCTAGAGTTAGAGCGAGCGAGAGGGACTGACTCCAGCTCCATGTCTGCTCCCCTGCTGAGAACCCAACAGCTGGGGCTGTTCTGTGCTGGCCTTGGACAGGAAGAGGCGCTGGCACTGCAATGCGGCGAAGCCGGCGGGAGGGCACAGAGGGCTGACTGGCAGCAGTCGTGGCCCAGATTATCACGAGCCACGCCGGGGTGTCAGCCATGGTGGGCGGCCTGGTACTGACAGAGCCCACGCTGGCACTGGAGGCATGTCAGGGCAGGTGTCGGACCCTGTTAGGCCTGGACGGAGGTTGTGCTCAGCAGGGAAGGAAATGAAGCTGAGGCCCTTTGCCTAGAATGGGTGAGGGGGGGGGGGGGGGGGGGGGGGCAACAAATTTACACAGTTTTCTGCTTAATACCAAATGCAGTCAATCAGCCAAGACATGTTTGCTTCTTTAGTTTTGCACTGGAGCTACGAGGCTAATGAAGCTAATGTCTACATACTTATACTTGAGCTATTAAAAAGTCTTAAATAGATTTGATGACAATGTACAACCATGTTACTGTTATCTAGAAACATTTAGCATGATGGCTGCTGCTAATGTTGCAGTATGCAAAGTAAAGTTCCTGCGCAAAAGGCAAAAAATACAGAATTTATTTAATTCATGGCAAAACAGCCATAAAATAGATGTTATCAGGTGTTAAGGAGATACTTCTCAGATTAGATATAAGATATTCCACCTACATAAGGAAGGGGAAAGTAAAAGCAAATATAAAAAAAAATAGAGTTAAAAATATATTATTATTAAAAGATCCACAGAAAATGGAACCCCTAACAACAGTGCAAGACATGCTAGACCACCAAAACTATTACTATCAGACAGACAGTACTTTCATCAGTACAAAGTTTCATTTAAAGAACAAATCAAGCTCCACTCTTGCTTCAGATTTAAAAGAACCCACAGATGTTTCTGTCCATTCTTCCACTGTGAGAAGACAACTCAATGCTATGAGACTGAAAGGAGGCATAGCTGTCAAGAAAAAGGACCAAAAAACAGCAAATCAATCAAAAATCTGTTCTCAGAATAACTTAATAAGGACCACAACAGAAATAGACTCTCAGTTTTTATAGCAGCTTAATCCTCAGCGATTTTAATGTGAGTAATGGCTGCTCTGTGGTGTTTTATGTACAACCCCAATGCTTGTGAACGACTGAGCCTTTCAGGGATGCTCCCTTTATTCCCAATCATGACACCTGTTTCCAATTAACCTGTTCACCTGTGGAATGTTCCAAACAGGTGTTTTTTGAACATTCCTCAACTTTCCCAGTCTTTTGTTGCCCCTGTCCCAACTTCTTTGGAACGTGTTGCAGGCATCAAATTCAAAATGAGCAAATATTTGCAAAAAACAATAAAGTTTATCCGTTTTAACACTAAACGTCTTGTCTTTGTAGTGCATTCAATTGAATATAGGTTGAAAAGGATTTGCAAATCATCGTAATCTGTTTTTATTTATGTTTTACACAACGTCCCAACTTCATTGGAACTGGGGTTATATGAAGTTCACCTATAAATTGAACTATACACTGACCACCTCAAAGACTAGACCTTAAAATCATTGAATTGGGATTGTGAGCTGAACATACAACCAACTTCTACGACTGAACTTGAACTTTGGAGGTGTGGAAAAACATCCCTGGAGATTTTCTTTGAAAAACTGAAAGCAAGTCTCCTGACAAGAAAGGAAGCTGTAATAAAGGCAAAGTGTGGACACATTAAATACTAAAAATATATACATTTAGTTGTTGAGGCTACAGTGTAATTTTCTATCTTTTCTTTTTTTTTTCCCCTGACAGTAAAAAATGAACAGCTTGTACATGATGGGTGTTTTGACTGATTAAGATAATGAAGGGTGGTCTCTGACTTTATACAGCATGTGTCTCATACAGTGACAGTAAGGGTTAAGAATTTGACACAGTCTCAGGCAAGTGTGTGATGACTTAGGCTTGTGGTTTGCAAGTTAAAGTTGTCATAGCCTTACATTATATTATAGATGCTAGAAGCTTCTATAATTTGGTTGCTGTATTATCTAAAGAAGCACACTTCATTCAACAACCATACATTGTCTGATTGACTTCATTTGGGATAAAGGGGGAAGCTAAGGTAAAAGTAAATTTACCTTTTTGTCACTTAAGCCACTCACGGACACCTTCAGGCCAAGAAGAGCTGGAAGCAGACCAAGTTAAACGTCTAAACACCCTCTCTTCAAATTTGCACATAAAGTACATTAGGCTGCTCAATATTTAAGAATTAAAGTGTAGGTTCTTTGGCACCAGGTCTCGAGGATCATCCAGAAATCTTTAATCAAATCTTAAACTTTGACAAGCAGACAGAAACGTCTGCCTTAGCAGAATTATACTGGGTTTTTCAACTTTGCTAAAATTGCAAAGCTGAGAGAAGACCCCTCTCTCTCCATCTCTCCCACCCACCCCCCTCCAAAAAAATAAAGTGCCAGTAGGTGAGATAAGGCCCGTGTGCTTATGAGATCCTAATTGCAGGTCATCTGCATATGAATGGGCACCGCAGTTAGATTACCGGGCCGAGTGAAGATAACGACTCAAGCACCTCGCCAGCTCTGCTTTGGCGTACAACTTTAAAGTCTGTGGAAAAGAGAGAGAGAGAGAGAGAGAGAGAGAGAGAGAGAGAGAGAGAGAGAGAGAGAGAGAAAGAGAGAGAGACTCTGGCTCTCTTGCCAAGGAGGTTTAAACACTTAATCACCTTTAATTATACCGTTTCACGAGGAAAAGTAGAGCGGCAGTAATTTCTCCAACAGACCAGGCACGGAGAATCATTATCTTCTTAAATGTAAAAAAAAGAAGAAAAAAAAGACCTTGTGTGTCATCTTTCTTGCTTTTTTTTTCCTCTTTCGGTGATGGGTTTTGGAAATCCGCTCACGCTCCAGCTAGGCCCCGCCAGTGACCTGGGAGAGGGGGGCTGCGCAAAAAGCCCATGAACATTGGACTTTGTCTTCAAGAGAAGTGCAGCATTCGGCAGAAGTGATGTCAAAAGTCATGTGATTATCACCCCCCCCTCCACTACCCCCTACACCACCCCCCACCCCCAACCCCCCTCTCCAGGTGTTCTTCAGAGGCAATTCTCCACCACTGGCCCAAGCTCAGATGCTTCCAGCCTCATTTGAATGCATTAATCCAAATCACCTTCTCTTAGAGACTCCAAACGTAGACCTCTGCCTAAGGCTTTTCACGGAGGTTTACTCCATTACCAATTCATTGTCTTTAGTAGGCGATTTCTGTTATGGGCTTGGTCCTCAAAGGGTAATTAATCCAAAACATTGGGATTACAGGGGTGTATCAACAAAAGTGAGTACACATTTTAAGGAAATACTCCCCACTTTTTCTTTATCTGCTGCATCTGTAGGCAGTTGCTCAAAAAATGAATGCGTTACAAATAACTAATAACCTCACAAACTGTAGTGGGATTACTTTTTTTATTACTGTCTTGAAAATGTAATCTCACTACTCATTACTCTGGGTTTATTTCATTAAACTGCGTCTAAGGTCCAACTGTGCACCTTAAATAGGTTTTTCCAGGTGAAAAGTACATAACCTAATGATTTATAACAGAGCAATAAAATCAAAAGGCCTGGAAACGAGATGGGGTGTATGAAGTCTGTACAACTTACAAAATTGAATTTCAATGGATTATGGTACAATTATGATCCCTGACTAAAGGTACTTAGATGTGTCCTTGAGGGGACCACCCCAGAGGCAAGAGTGGTACTGCCCCAGTGACGAATTCATACCTTTATTTCTGAGAGCGTACTGCACCCAGTGTTACGTTGTAAGAACAATGTAAAATCTTCTATATAGAATTCATGGTTCTAAATAGAGCCATTCCCTTTATTCCAAAAACCCTTAAAGAACCCTCTTTTTAAGGGTTTAGATTGGGATATTAATCATAAAAAATATTCACCCAGATACTTACACATTACATGTCCGGCCATAACTCACAAACTGAGTAATGTTGCATGAAAAACTTAGTTTTCATTTAAAAACTTGTTTTTGGAATCTGTGGACATTATGTTTATATGTTTATGTACAATTCTTCATTCTTCATTTTGCAGTACAGTGTGGCTATGTTTACAGTGATCTAGCCCCCCCCCTCTCTCTTTATATCTATATCTATATCTATCTATCTATATCTCTATATATATATATATATATATATATATAGCGCTGATGTCGAAACAAAACCTTGTATCTCCATTTTTGTCGTTATTCAGTTTCTGACAATTTAAAAATGTCTGTTTGCCTTTATATTGAATCAAAATTTCTTGATGAATGGATCACAACAAACAGCCCAAAATTACTTTGAAAAAATCTGGTTCCACTGACTTACATTAAAAGTAATTTTGGAGATAAAAGGTTTTGTTCCAACAGCAGCTATTATATATATGTATATATATATATATATATATATATATATATATATATATAGGCTAAAAAATCCTGGACTATACCTTTAAATCTGCATTACTAAAGCAACACAAACCTTTATAGTCAGTGTGGCAGAGTCTGATTTACATACTCTCTGTAATTGAGCCACAAGGGTATAAGGCAATTTCTATAACTGTACAGTCAATCAGTCTATATATACTCTCAGCATGTTTGTAACAATCCCGCAAAATCCCGGCTGCCCCTGATTTTCTATTCCAGATCCAGTGCCAGATGGGACACAAAGCTAATCTTCAGAGATTCCTGTGCACGTTTTAGTGTACAAGGAGTTGTGAAGCAACTACACGGTGTTAAGATTTCCTGAATAAAACTATGCTATCATGATTCCCTGTAGAAATTAAGAACTAGAACTGATCCCACAAAGCCATGACAGCCCCCGCCGGACACCACCCACCAGCATCTGGTGTGTCTGCTGTGTCCGTGATATGTTCACACTAAAAAGCTAACTGTGCTCATGTAAGGAGAAAGAAAGCAAACCACTAGAGGGTTGAAAGGAAAGAGAGGGCTGTGATTTTCCTGCTCGGTGCAAAAGAATTTTTAGAATCAAATTACACCAGCACAGCCGGTACCGTGGGGAGCGTCCGTCACTGGACACGTAACACACTCTTCCCCGGGCCAGACCGCTGGCACGGCATGTATCTGAAGTAAATGAGAAATGATTTGAGCAAAAGGTTAGCTGCTATCATCCACCGAGCCTGTCTCTATTGCTGCCTATCACTCTCAATGAGCCAGCTAACCTGATTTAAAAATAACACTTAAAAAAGACCCAGCCTGTTCTGAACATCACAAATGGGGGAAGCTGACGCTGTCAGGATGCTTTATACATCCTTAAAAAGGAACATGTACAAACCCAATTCCATGAAGCTGGGAAAGTGGGTAAAATGCAGATAAAAACAGACTTTTGTAAATATATGCTAGTTCAAAATTTGATGCCTGAAACATTCTAAAAAGTTGAGAAAGGGGTCATTTTAGACGGGGAACTTTGTGGAACGATCACCAGTTCCTGTTTTGGAACATTCAACAGGTAAACAGGTGAGGCTATCATGACTGGGTATAAGAGGAGCATTCATGAAACGTTCTGTCACCACCACAACCTACGTCAGCAAATAGCAAATAAGCAAATAAGAATGTTTCTGAATGCGTGGTGGAAAGAAAGCTAAAGATTTTATCATCTACAGTGCCTAACATTATCAAAAGATCCAGGAAATCTGTAGTCTTTGTGCATAAAGGACAAGGCCAAAAAACCAATATTGAATGCCTGTGATCTTCAAACCCTCAGAAGGCACTCTTTAAAAACCAAAATGCTTCGTTAATAAACATTATATACTATAATATAGTAAAGCACATGGGCTTGGGAAATCTTGGGAAAACCCTTTACAGTAAACACAGCCCGTTGCTATATGTACAACTGCAAGTTAACACTCTACTACACAAAGCAGAAACCATATATTAACAACATGCAGAAACACTGACGACTTCTCTGGGCTGAGACAGATCGATGCAAAGTAGAAACGTGTTCTGTATTATGATGAGCACCTTTCAGCTTGTTTTCGTAAATGATGGATGTCAAGCTCTCTGGGCCAAAGAAGGACTATCCTGACT
This sequence comes from Pygocentrus nattereri, assembly GCF_015220715.1. Classification (NCBI taxonomy): domain Eukaryota; kingdom Metazoa; phylum Chordata; class Actinopteri; order Characiformes; family Serrasalmidae; genus Pygocentrus; species Pygocentrus nattereri. The sequence goes on along the minus strand of NC_051231.1, from coordinate 26,034,825 downwards.
ATTACCGAAGCAACTGTCAAAGGCCAGGGTTCATCATGGTATAGATGCATGTTAGTGGGTAACTTGCACATCTGTGAAGGGATACATACACATTTTGGAGGAACGTATGCTGTCTTCTAGTTGACAATATCTTCCAGGAATGTCCCTGCTTGTTTCAAGAAGACAATACCAGGCCATATTCTGCATGTGTTACAACAGCATGGCTTTGTAGTAAGAGAGTGCAGATGCTAGACTAGCCCAGCTGCAGTCCAGAACTGTCTCATATTCAAAAAGTGTGGATTTTTTTCTGTATTGACGTTGTCAACCTGGAACCTTCAACTGCCCGCATTCATGGCGCTAAGGAAAAGACACTAATGGCTTGGGAGAATGCTGCTGACATGTTTACAACACTGCTTTGAACTTGTCTAATCTTATCTCTGCTCACTGTTTTCAACGTAACATTGTTTTTGACTGAACTGGCCACTGGAGAAGGGTGCCTCGGGGAGGGGGAGTTCGCGGGAGGTGTACACAATCACCCCCATTATTGATTTTATTCTGTAATGTATATTATTGCTTCTAGGTGGAAAATAATGAAAATAAATAAATAATTGATCAAAAAAAAGTGTGGCTTATTATGAAGCACAATCTTGAACAGAGACCCCGGACTATTGAGCAGCTGCAGTGTTATGTCAAGCAAGAATGGGGAAAGCTCCATTTTCATGACTACAACAATTGTTATGCAGTTTCCAAATAATTTCTGAACACTGGAAAAAGGAAAGGTGATGTAACACAGTGGTAAATATGCATCAGTCACAACTTTTTTGGGTGGGCATCAAAAGTAGAACAAGTGTATATAAAGAAAAACAATACAGTTAATTGACTCAAACATTCAATATCTCGTCTTTGCACGATTTTCAAATACAGGTCAAAAAGTGTTTACAAATCATTACTGTCTGTTAAATTAGCCTTTTTTAAATAATATGTAGAGACATCACACTAAATACTGAAAAATTTGCTAGTGCCTCTAAGCTTCCATTACTAGATGAGCTTTGTAGCTCCAGAGGAAAATTAAAAAAGAAAACATGTCTTCACTGACTGGCCATGGGAAAAGCTGTAAATTGGATTTTTGGCCACACCATCTCTTTAAGATCACTACAAATGTCAGTGACATGCCCTACCAGAATTAGCTAGCATTTCTATTTTATTTCTATCTATAAAAGGAACTAACCCAGCCACCCTGGGCTGACTGTCAAACATTAAACATGCACATACCTATCACAGGTTCACCCAGCGAGTCTTACTTATGCAACTGCATTTAAATCATATGCAAATGAACTCATCGGTAGCATTCCTGCACCTATATAGCTCTCAGATCACTTAATAAATTAAACACATGCACACGTTCAAGCATCCAGGCTTACCGGGCAATTTCCCATAGGCTGTGTACACCAAGTCTCCCACTCTGCCTAGATTCAGTGCTCGCTGCAACTAATGACATCTTGACATGCTGAATTATCTCAAATCTAGTTCGTATGTGTAATATTTTCCCTTTATGAGATTGTTGTCAGTGTATTAGAAGATTTTTAAAATCTATTTCTTCTCACCATTTCATCTAGTGAAAGTACTTCATCATTTTGCCAGTGCAATAAGAAATAAAGCACCACTTCAAATTCTGATCAAATCTGCCAATGCGATAAGATTTCAGTAGATAAAATAACTTAAAACAAGTAAACATGCCTACAAACACGCTGAAAAAAATTTGATAACACTTTATTTGAAGGCTACGGACACTGAACACTGAATAACATACTCATACTCTGCAATACTTGGATATTTATGAATTACTTATGCCAGTAACCACAAGATGACACAAGATGTTTTATGAAATCAATTATATTGCATTGGCATAAGAAGCTTTAAACTAAAGTGATGGACATCTGCTCTATTTATAACACAGTTGTGAGTTAAGGCACCACTTTCATGTCTCACATGGCTGTCATTCACGGCTATTAGCATACGAGACTCAGGCACCGCCGTCCCGCCCTCTCTTGCAGCCGTCATTGGTCCCAACGGGTTGGGCGACTGTCACAATGCTCTGCTAGTTATTACAGTTATTGGTATTTCGTTTTGATCAACCGTTTTGATTCATGAGCTCTGTATGGCTGCAGACATGCACACAGAGTAAGCTGTGCTGCAACTACATAGGTCTCCTTAATATAAAATGTACTTAAGTGTAAATATGTAGAATAAATATTCTGCATTCTATATTCAGTATATGGTGGTGTTAACGAGGGGTCTACCTTTCACATTCCATTACTTGCTCCATCACAGTGCTATAAACAGAACAAATGTGCTTCTTAATACAATATCATTTACTTAGCATATCATTGCTGTCCAATGAAAAACATGTATCTCCATTTTTAGCCGTCCTTTACATTGTGTGAAAATTAGAAAATTAGAAAATTAGTGAAGACTAGACCAGTAGAAATGCTCCAAAACTGCTTAGAATTCTCCTGTAAAGTTACTATTTTCCAGAGTTTTCCATTGGACAATAACAATAAATGGAATAAGATGCTCATAAATACTCAAGTATTGCTTTGAAAATACATTATTCAGTACATTCTCAATGTATTATGAAGTCCTGATTTAACTAACCTTCAAATAAAGTGATAAATATAAACAGAACAAGCAACAGTACCACAGTGATTAATATTATTCTGGATTATTTATGACATTTAAGATAATTTCACTCGCCAAGATGTTCACAATTCACTGGAAAACGAGAGAATTTCATGAACCTTTCCATTCATTTTGCTAAACAAGTGCAGGTGGCACTTGAAAAACTAGCATCTTAGTCTCTGCTGAATATGTTCAATAGAGGGCCTGTCTCTAAACACAGTCTGACTGTTCCTGAGGTCAAGGTCTGGGAATGAGAAAAGCTTTTGATAGCAGGAAAAAAGGACAGATAGAAAGAAGGAACCAAAGAGAGACTGATGTGCACAAAAAAGGAGGTGAAAACGCAGAAATCAATAATCCAAGTCGCGGCAATGTCACCAAACGTCTCAGCTTGGGCCAGCGACCTATCTTCAGTCAAAACAGCTTTGCAAAAAGATGCATTTTTGCATCCTTTCACTAAATCAGCAAGGACACAAATACACTGAAGGACAAAAGACCAAGGCAGTCCAACACTCATGAATATCGATCATCACTGTATTCCATTTGTTTCGGCTCGAAACAGCCAGAAAGACAGGATAAGGGTTTCTCCAAGGCGGGAGCGCCGGACGAAGAGAAGTTCACCATGCAGAAAATAAGGTAAGCTCTGGAAGTGACAGAGGCATTTACTGTACTGAAGCAGGCTTCATCCGCTTCCCCTCAGCTCCACACCATGCACTATGAAATTTCATTTCTACTGTACCTGCTGTGAAAACTGCACTGGGAAACCGTACTTAAAGTTATGACCAGGAACTGTCGAAACCTCAGAGTTCACCAACAGTAATATTCACGTCTGTGAATTCCACTTAGTTTTAGTATCTCTGCATAATTAAATGGTCAAGATGTAAGCAAACTCATTCAGAGTGGTTTGGTGTGAGTTGTTCACAGTGGTGGTGATTGAACCCAGACGTCTGAAGGGTTTAATGCTTCTAAAATCTACTTTACAGAGGGTTATTGCACAACATCCACTGCCTGATATCTGAGACATTGAGTGTGTTTACATGCAGTCAAAAATCTAATCATAATCAGATTTCTGCAGTAATCTGATTATTCAAATAGTCATGTAAACAGCTTACTCCAATTTCTTTGATTGGACTAAGGTCTAGAAATCTGATCAAAAGAGCTGGATTTTAGCTCAGTAATCAGATTTCTTAGTGCATGTAAACTCTTACTCTGATTTCTTTCGGCTCAGTCTGCGCATGTGTGAAAGCAGACAATGGCACTAGAAATGAGCAAGAAGCGCCTGCAAGATGGCAGCAAACGACACGCTTGATGAAATTAAGGATTATATTTTTCCCTATGTCTTCTAGATGATGTATGCTCATATATTCATGTACAGTGGGGCAAAGTTTCACGTTATGTTTACATCACATCTTCTTCTGTGAGCTTATTGGCCAGCTGCAAAGCAGAAATCTGATCACTGCCTGACTCATGTAGACCTGAAGTTTCCCCATTATCTGATTAATCAAGGGCATGTAAATGTGTTGGTCAGAATACTGAGTAAATCTGATTTTCAGCAGTTATCAGAAAATGAAGTGCATGCAAACGCACACATTGTTTCATTGCAAGTCTAAGATAAGCTTTTGGCCTAAAATGTTTTTCAAATATATTCATGGCAGAGAAGTATACGCAGGGTGTTCAAAGCCAAAAAAGTCCCCAGTGGTGAAAGGAAAGGAACCAGATGTTCATTCAATGCCTCTAAAATCTACCTCACAGAAGCTGACTATAGAAAATCATAGTGAACATGTGCCATGGCGCCATTGTTTCTTGATCGTTTTGAGATGTGTTTTATTGTAAATGCATGTTCATGGCATGCAGGGGTACATGTAGGGTGTCATAAGGTAAAATGGCACCCAAAAAAACCCTATTTTACCATTATTAGCATTACATATAAAAATTCAGCAGATATGTACATTCTGGCTAGTCAATTAAAGAGCTATCATGACCCCTTGTTCCTATCACACCACTGTAAAGAAACTCTTCATTGAACCATTTCAAATTAAATCACTAGGAATGACTGATTTTTTTTTATTATGCACAACTTCTGGTGAAAAACCAGTGAAATTCCCTTTTAATTGGTTCTGCCTCAATAATAAGACTTTTATTTTCCAAGCTATTGTTAAAAGCATCAGTTTATTACTGCATGTAGTGTTTTCCCTGTTCTAACACACCCAGCACACCTTGTTAGAGCTTATTAATTACTTCATTAGCTGAATCACAGGTATTGGAAGCAGGGGAACCTCTAGAATATACAGCCCAATGGTGCTTCAGGTCAAGACTAAGATGCTCTGTATCAAAGTATCTTGACGTTTCTCCCTTTACTGACAACACAGTATCTCACAAAAGTGAGTACACCCCTCACATTTCTGAAAATATTTTATGATATCTTTTCATGGGTCAACACTTGTAGTAGTCAGTGTACAGCTTGTATAGCAGTATAGATTTACTGTCCTCTGAAAAGAACTCAACACACAGCCATTAATGTCTAAACAGCTAGCAACACAAGTGAGTCCACCTCACAGTGAACATGTCCAAATTGTGCCGTTGTGCCTCCCTGGTGTTATGTGACTCATTAGAGTTACAAGGTTCCAGGTGTGAATGGGGAACAGGGCTGTTAAATTTGGTGTTCTGGGTACAATTCACTCATACTGGCCAATGGATATTCAACTTGGCACCTCATGGCAAAGAACTCTCTGAGGATGTGAGAAATAGAATAGTTGCTGTCCACAAAGATGGCCTAGGCTATAGGAAGATTGCTAACACCCTGAAACTGAGCTAGAGCATGGTGGCCAAGGTCATACAGTGGTTTTCCAGGACAGGTTCTACTCTGAACAGGCCTCGCCAGGGTCGGCAAAAGAAGTTGAGTCCACATGTTCAGCGTCACATTCAGAGGTTAGCTTAAAAAAAATAGACGCATGAGCGCTGCCAGCATTGCTGCAGAGGTTGAAGAAGTGGGAGGTCAGCCTGTCAGTGCTCAAACCAAACGCCGCACAATGCATCAACTCAGTCTGCATGGCCGTTGTCCCAGAAGGACGCCTCTTCTGAAGCTGACACACAAGAAAGCCCGCAAACAGTTTGCTGAAGACAAGCAGTCCAAGATCATGGATTACTTGAACCATGTCCTGTGGTCTGATGAGACCAAGATAAACATGCTTGGCTAAGATGGTGTCCAGCTTGTGTGGTGGCAGCCTGGTGAGGAGTACCAAGACAACTGTCTCTTGCCTACAGTCAAGGTCAATGGTCTGGGGCTGCATGAGAGCTGCCAGCACTGGGGAGCTGTGGTTCATTGAGGTAAACATGAATTCTAACATGTACTATGACATTCCGAAGCAGAACATGATCTTCTCCCTTCAGAAACTGCACCGCATGGCAGTTTTCCAACATGATAATGACCCAAAATGACCCAAATGACCCAAAACACACCAAAATGACAACTGCCTTGCTGAAGGTAAAGGTGATGGATTGGCCAAGTATGTCTCTAGAACTAAATCCAATTGAGCACCTGTGGGGCATTCTCAAGTGGAAGGAGGAGGAGTGCAAGGTGTCTAACATCCACCAGCTCCGTGATGTCATCATGGAGGAGTGGAAAAGAATTCCAGTAGCAACCTGTGCAGCTCTGGTGAATTCCATGCCCAAGAGGGTGAAGGCAGTGCTAGATATTAATATATGGCGATATCTTAAAGAAGGTGTGGTTTGAATGTACTTTACTGGTGAATGTGCATCCAAGGAATGCACAAACAGACTGCTGGCATGGCCAGTTGGATAGATGAATGGACGAATAGATGAACAAATGGACGACCAGCAGACAGATGAGTGAGCTTAACAGCTTGGTTGTTATTTCTAGACTAGCTTTTGCTTGGTTGTTAGCTTTCACTTGATGCGTTTCTCTAAATCTAACAGAGGGAGACCATGGGAAACACATAGTTTTGTTAAAGCTGTGTGATTGGGACAAGCTGCATTAACCTTGTGATGGGTCAGTGTTAAACTTCAAGCATTACTCAAGATTAGGACCAACCAGTATAAAATGGGTAGAATTTTGGCAAAATAACTTATTATTTATTGGACACTGGAACATTATTTATGGGGAAAGTTTGCACATGTATATCATGTGCCCACAAGAACAAGTTATAGAAGAGTATAATAAAAGCTTGGACCTGCCAGTTTAAAAGGTTTTCAGAAGCTATGAGGTTTGAGTGCTGATGAGACATCACAAGCGAACAAAATATGTGGGCTTTGTAATTATTAGGCTGCAGTTTTTGAAGAAAAATTTAAAAATGAAAGTTTAGGTTATTATATAATAACAAAGATGACAATATTAAATATAATTGTTTTAATAATGTCTGTCTAGTAAAGTCCTCCCATTTGAGTGAAAAAGCCATCGCTCTTAGCTACACCGTGAAAAAAGTTACAATGCAACAAATAAAGGCACAAAACTTCCCTTCTCATCGTTCATCATTTATCCAAAGAAGCTGGACGTCACAGATTCTTCATCTTTATCTAAACTATTAGTGGAGGCCCCCAGCCTCGCCGCGGGGTGAGGGCTAAAAATTCTGTCCCGCTGATAAAAATGTTAACTAGGTGAGTGTCAGGGAGATGGATCGTATACTGTCAGCGAAGGGAGGAACATGAGGATACATTGATATTTCTCATTACATTGCCCTCTCCCCCTTTACGTTCTCTAATAACGCTGTCACAGAGAGGAGAGGGAGTCTGGAGATAAATCATGCTCCGAAAACAACTGAGTGTGTCCTCGGAATATGATCACTTCCCAGCTCAGTATCTTCACAGCTTGTGGCCAGAGCCATTGATATAGATCTAATGAACAAAGCTATCAAATGGCATCAGGGTTTGAGAGAGAGAGAGACAGACAGACAGATGGAGAGAGAGAGAAGGAGGCTAGATTTCACCGTGGCAGTAGCTGGACCTCTTGGTAACTGAGGCGAGGTTGGGGACCATTTATTGATTGGACAGACAAATAGAGAAATGAAGGGACATAATCAGAGAACAAAATAAGTGAAATGCACTCTACAGGCCCACGGAGACTCTTTCAGGGTGCCGTGACCCGGCATAGGAAATGAGAGATATTATCAGAGCGGACTATTCTCAGCTGATGCTGGCAGAGAAATGCCTCAGCATTTTGTTCTAAAGTTTCCTCTGTCTATCATACTCTTCTCCAGGGACCTTGAGTTCTGTGCAACACCAATTACCCAGTTTAAACCACCAGAACTGGTGTGCTGCCACTGGAAGCTGTGTGGAAAGTCATAATGATTTTTGGTAGTTTTAATTTATCGTGAAGGACCCACATATTGACATTTTCCTGGAAAAGGTGACACTTAAAGTGATACGGCAACATACTCCATGGATTTCTTGAGTTAACTCAAGTTAAAGACACTACAGTTCACCCGACTCATATTTCTTATTCTTGTCAGAGGTTCTTCCAACTCACATTTTGCAGGTTTGGACTGTGCCTTCCGCCTATGGTGATAGTATGAGGGGAGAGTGGAGTTCTGGGGGGCTTCTGCTTGGAGCTAGGAGGCCAAAACCATCGTTTCTAGATGGTTGTAGGGCTGACAAAGGAGTAAGGAACAGGAGATGGGGTGCTGTTCGAGATTGTGAGAACTTAGTAATGGGAAATGGAAGGTAGAGATGGAAATTTATAGGGCTTTAGATTGGAAGATGGCTTTCAAGCATGGTCCAAATTTCAGTCATTCCATAACTCCATTTTTAGTACTATAGTTTTGACCTCTGGAAGGTTGTGGTAAGATGGCTGACTGACTTGAAGTTCATTGAACATGCAAAAGTCTGCGTAGAACGTTGCTCTGTTAACTTACTGTCGGATGTTGAATTAACTCAAAATTTTAGGTCAGCCACAAATAATGTTGAACCAAATTTCAACTAGACCCTTGATTAAATTAAACCCTTGGTTAATTAAAACTTTGATATTTAAGCATTTTACGCGTTCCAAGTATCAAGGCAGACTGTTTTATAGGTCAACATGGTTAAGCAATCAGATTTTTTGAGTTACACTGACTCCATGCACTTTTTTTTTCATTAAGTTAGGATATAAAAAGCTATAAATTATGCATTTCTTCTAGGAAAGTGAACATAGTGTACAGGTAAAACTCACTTGAAGTACATTAAAGAGCCATGTACCTTTGAGGGAACATTTACATAGCTTGCACCCTAGGGTACTGAAATTTAGTGTTTACACTTCTACAATTAACTGCTGAATTTAACATATTGGGGAAAAACAAAACTTAATAGTAAACATGTCATATCCTCTGTACATGCCACAGTATATGTATTTTTTTCTTAACATGTTAGTGAGCAAATAAACATTGACTATGCATCTCCAGTGTGTTCACTGTAAAAGATGTGAACTTATTTTCTTTTTTAAAAATCAACAAAACATATAATCAGACCAGGAGCTCCCACACTTTCACATTTGCCTATCATTGTTGTCCAAACAAAAACATGTGTCTCCATTTTTTGGCCAGTTTTATTTTTCGACATAATTTGAACGCAACACTTCTCGTTTACATTGTGTGAAAATTTCATGATTATTGGACCAATAGAAATGCCCCATAATCAGCTGGAATAAAATATCTTTAAGGACATTAAGGATGTTTTTGTCACATCCTGCAAAGTTACCATTTTGGAAATACTTATTTCTCTTTGGACAGCGATGATATGACGATGTTCAAATGACCTGTGCTTTCTTTCTCTGGCTGGCCTGTATTGTGCATCATTCAGAAAAGCAGTTGGAGCTGAAAAGGACAAAACGGTTCAGACTGAAACTTGAACTCAGGGGTGCTGGAAAAATTCCACCTCAGACACTTCTTTCCAATGTTTGGATACTTTGGAAGGCTGCAATGATCCTTTTGATTCCATTTGCAGCTACATTTAACCATTTTCTCCCCAACTTCCACTTTAATAGCTCTGCTACAGACAGTCTGCAGTAACAACAGTCCTTAGAACTTCCATGTGAATGGAAGCTGAATGGGAAGCCATATGCAACAGTGTGAATGGTCATGACATCAAGATTATGATGAATGAGTTTTGTGCAGTGTAGGAATGTATGGACATTGGCATGAACAGTTTGTTTTAAAACTGTAACAAGGATTAATAAAGAACGGCAACACAATCTAAAGACATATCACCATCCTTCACAATACCCATATTTAAAACTCTGAACGCTGAAATGTACTTCTGCTTGGCTTGTGTCTTTAGCAGACGGCCTTAAACATTGTTGTTTGCAGCTTGTGTGAACTTTCTCTCACCTATCACAATAAGGTGACTGCCAATTGCTTCTGCAGGCGTTCATTGATAACATTTATCTTTCTTTTTTAGCCTGGAGATGTTATTGAACACGTCGGTTAGCTCATTAGTTAGAGGGAATCAAAATTGATTACCCCTCTAGTAGGCGTATTACGGCAGGGCTAATTCTGAAGTGGACTGTTTAACCGTTAACGTCTTGTTCTCACGCCGCCGACATGAAAAGGCCCTATTATGCAGTGCACTTTTGAGGACTACATTTCTTCCCTCATTTTTCCACATTTACAGCCAATAAAGAGGTGTTAAGGGAAGCTGACTGTGCTTTATCCACTGACCTCTGTGGTGGTAATGAGAGGTCCTTTAGAAGACTCCTAGCAAGGCTAAAGCTGACAATGCACCTCAACAATGGGGCCTTATATTGCTATTCTCTCACAGAACAAGCTTTCTTTTAAAAACCTGAGTGCCCATATTGGCTAATAGCCAGTTAATGCATTAGGGAGAAGGAACCCCGATGAGACAGAAGTAACAAGAGACGAATACAAAGCGTTAATTGCTGTCATTGTCTGTAGGCCCGTTCCAAGCTTTTTCGCAACAGTGTCACCGTTTGATGAAACCTTTTTTCCCGGATTATTAATCGAATGCACGTGGAAGACTAAAACTGTGCTCTTTCCTCTTCCATTATATCTCCTGACAAGTCGGGGCGTTAAAGAATGAGACAAAAGAACAGAAAGGCACAAAACAAGCACGATGTGTGACGATAGTTGTGATTTTTTTTTGTCTTCTGGCAAGGTGACACTGCAAAGAAAATTGGAACTGCCATCTGCTACATCAGAGCGGGAGGGAACGCAAAAAGCCGCGCTGGAGATCTTTCAGAGAGACGCTGTCAGGCACTTTATGACCACACTGCGTGAGTCTGCCGCCGAGCGTCACGTCGTCTAAATAAAGTGACAAATAAAATCGCACTCGCGAGGCCCATGCCTAGCGCTTTCAGGATAAACACCATCCCAGTGACGGGATCAGCTTCAACACAGACGAGGCTTTCGATCCGGGGAAAGAGAGGAACAAGAGGGGGAAGACAGAGAAACAAAGGGGGAAAGAGAAGAGAGCGACAAAGCAAGAGTGAGCGACAGTAGCCAGTGGAGTGAGAGGAGACAGGCAGATGGACAGGCAAACAAATGGAGAGACAGTCATTCAAAAGCTTTCCTAGGAAAAAAAAATCTGAACAGCACTTCCAGATGAACACCGTGGTCCCTTTCTTGGGCAGGGGAATATGCCCCGGCCTGGACTACACAGGACTATGAGTGGAGAATTTCAACTGAAAGGGAATCGATGATTAGGCTTAATTCTCATTCATTAAACCAGAGCCCTGTGAAGTCAGTAGGAATGTGCTAAAATGTCATTCTTGAAAAGTTCACAAATATTTAAACCAAAACGTTTTTAGCAAGCAAGAATTAAGAGTAATGGTGGAGGAAACACTTCCTATTTTTCAATTTCATTTCATTTCATTTTATTTTATTCAGTACATGTGTATTGTCTGTCTGATACTGTGCACTGTGAGCTAACCTGTAACCAAACCAAATTCCTTGTATGTGTAAACAAACCTGGCCAATAAAGCTTGATTTTTATTCTTATTCTGATTCTGAAACAGCCTATAGGAAAACAGTATTTGGTTCATTTTAATAATAACATTTTGTAGAACTCATTAGAGGTTACCTTGCCAAGTGAGGCTTCATCAGCTCATCAGTTGCTTTTCTTACAAGAAAGTTTTTGAAAAATAAAAATATATCTCTTAACATAGTTGTTTGATATAGATAAACTGTTTAATTAACTTACAATGTCATTGGCTATAACACTATAGCTAATAGGAATGTATGCTAATTGAGCTACACATGTTCCCTTGCTTAAATATAAAGCTCTGAGGGAACTACAGGAACCACTAGGGATTAACACGGCCTAAGCCATTCTTCTCTACAGGGAAAGATGGACGACTTTTTTGAAAATCACTGCTATCGTGCCTTGAGGTTTTACAGAAATGGTTGGTATAGTGTAGTGGGTAACACTTTTGCCCTCTATGCTGTAGATTTGGGTTCAATCCCCCACCTTGGTAAGCACCTGACACTACACCAATAAGAATCCCTGGGCTAGACTCCTAACACTACCCTCACCTAAAATCTAAAAGATTTAAATTATAAGTCACTCTGGATAAGCGTGTCTGCCAAATGGTGTAAATGTACATATACCAAACCTGATATGATTCGTCCTGTGTGCGTTATTTTTCCCAAACATCACTGGATCCTCTGAATTATGAGGTTATCAAGGAGGCAATATATGAATACTGAAACATGCAAGCTTACATTGTTGTGTGCTGAATTACCTTCATATGACTGGCAACCTCGACAAAATATCCCACGCAAACCAACAAGCTTTTATAAGTGCACTAGTGAAGTATTTGTATGCCCACTCCTTAACAACCTTTTTAGTCAGGAGATTAGTGACACAGTCACGGGGAAACTGTGTGTAGGAGAAGTGCTTCAGCTTTGGAGCTCTCTTGTTTACTACAGAGCATGATAGCAGTAGTTTTGGAATACGGCATTCATCTTTCCGATAAAGGTGAACAGCTAACAGCTTAGACCCAGCGTTCCTTATATGGACACACACACACACACACACACACACACACACACACACACATACATATATATATATGGACGTCAACCACTAATAAATGCACAAAACTGGCTGCTGCTAATTTCCCTAAATTTAGCAAAGCAAATGGAATAGTTAATCAGCCCAGCTCCAGTATCTCCACCCATTTTTGCAGACTCCTCCCACTTTTAACATGGTCTTCCCTCAAATGCACATGCGCGTGGCAGAGAAATGCTTCCAGCTGTAAAAAACTTGCATGCTAGATATGTATGCATACAAACATGCATAGGTTTTCTGGACATAATGCCCCCTATTTGCTCCTAAAACTAGCACAAAAGGCATAGCATATAGCTGTTTATTAGCTCAGTCATTGCTTTGGCTCATCAAGGACACTATACAGACCTATATTATACTGAATACCTCACTACACTTATGAACCACTCACTGCATCACTCTTCGGGCCTTGAAATGGAACATTCAGAACACCTACACATGTCACTTACAATATCTGGAAAAAAGGAGAAACAAGCGGCAGTATGGCAGCCATTCAGCACGTCCCGAGATAATCCTCAGAGGCACAGGGAAGCTGAACTCATCCATTGTTTCTTAAATAGTCTTTATGAGGGAGTAAACGTCCTTTGCTCAGGTTATAAAATGTTTAGCGCTTGGGCGTTTAGCAGTGATTATTTATAGCGAAGCGTGACCATTTCTGAGAAAAATGCTACTCATTTTCGAGCTAGCACACGTAGGAGTGTATATATATATATGTATATATATATACACACACACGTGTGTGTGTGTGTGTGTGTGCTTATTTATGACAGAGCTGTTCTCACAATAGCCCATTTGATCACATGCAAATTAAAAACAAGCATATTTGTATTACAGCGGTAAGGCTAGCAGTGCCGAGGCGCTCCATTTCTCCCTGAAGCACTCCGGGGTATTAATAAACCAAGGCTGCTTTTATTAGAAGTGGTTATTAGAATAGACCATAGTGGTTGGTATTCATTCAGTATGGCATCACTGATTACACATTTAAAATGTCACAGTTATACATACGGAAATAGCAAACTGAATTATTTGGTGTCAGAATACTGTGGTTCAGCAGCTAATCATATCTTGTGGGACCGAAAGGCCTTGCAGGTATTTCTATATCTATGATGAATTTGCCATTATAGTACATTTGCCTTCTTTTTAAACCAACAAAGTTGCAGTATGCAGCACACCGGAAGAAACAGTGCTTTAATGTGGAACGCCAAAGATTTCTCAACATTTCTGCATAATTTGACCATAGAGTGGTTTAAAATGGTTCACTGTAAAGAAACGCACTGACTTAGACTTCTACTTTCTGAAATGACCAGTGAACCTATATATGTCCCCTGAGGTTTTATATGGGACAGTTTGGGCACCCCCAGTCAAATGACGTTTTGTTGATTTTCTAAGTGAAATAAGTGAACACATCTTGTACAGAGAAGCAGATTTTAATGCACAATTACTGCTTATTTGCTGAATTTAACATATTGGAAAGAAAATAAAATATAAAATGAGGTCTATGAAAAAGCACATAGTCTATTTTCTGTTTTACCCCCATCCCCCCTGCCACCACCCCCATATGTTACACTTAAATAAATGGAAATTGTGCATAAACATTTTGCAGAAAAGTCCTATTTTTTACGTTTCCTTTTAAAAGGTAAGTGTTGATTTTTCAACATTTCTACCTAATTAAACGGTTAAGATGTAAACACAGTCATTCAGAGTGTTTGGTGTGAAATGCCCAATTCTGGAGGAACTTAGAGTCAGAATTATCGACAGTGGTGGTGATAGGAAGCAGACATTCACCCTTAACAGCTCCCTCACAGAAAGTTATGACATGAAATGGTTATGAAGACGCTGCCCAATGGGGTACATGTGGGGTGCTGAAGGCCACATAGTCCCCCAAATGAATCATAGTAAGGAAAATTGCTTGCTTGCTATAACTTTCTCTAAAATGAGCCACTGCACTTCAACCACTCTGAATGAGTTCGTTTACATCGCAACTTCAGAATTATGTAAAAATTTTTAATGGTGAAAAATCACCATTCAAACTCTTGCATATAACATTGCATATGTTGTGGGAACAAAACTTCAAACCTCCAAAATTGTAACTTTACAGGAGAAGTAAAAAAACCTACTGTACTTGTAATGTAAGTAATTGGAACCCGACTTTTTCCAAGCCATTTTGGGCCATTTCTTTTGCTCCATTCATCATAAATTTTATATACGATGTAAAGGCCAACGGGCATTTTCAAATTATGTCAAAAACTGAAAAACGACAACAATGGAGACACAAGGTTTTGTTCCGACAGCAGCGATATGCTTGTATGTAATGTTGATATCAATAAAACAGCCAAGTATTACATTTGAGAGAAAGAAAAAAATTTTTGTGGACCGTTTTAAAAACATTCTAGATTAAAACTTTGCAAAACTACAAAAAAGCATAAATCAGGCAGCAAATCCATAACTATTTCATGCAATATCCATATGTGAGGTATCTTTTAGAGGTATTAAACCCTTCAGACGTCTGGGTTCTATCACCATCACTGTGAACAATTCTGAATTATAGGTTTCTCCCCAATGGAGCATTTGACATCAAACCACTCTAAACGGCTTTGTTTATATGTTATCCATTTAAGCAAGCAGACGATTCGAAAAATCTGCCTAATTCCCCTTTAAATGTGCTGAATCAGTTCCACATGAACAAATCACACTAGAACAGAAAAATTGCAAAAGTGTGTAATATAAAAGGCAACATTCTATTAATGTAGCCATATGCAAACAGTTGAATCATGTAAATTTTCCAAGCACTAGGCCATTGTGAGATTTCCAAAGATAGCAAAATCACAAAATCCTTGATGCTTCCTGACATGATACAAAAAAAAGGCAACGGCAACGCTGGGCCTTGTTATCCTACTGTATTTACAGTTTGCCTGAGGATGCACAATCTGGCGCACCGGTGATGTTTACGAGCATGCCATCACAGCAGTGACCCCCGTGTGTATTTACTAGGTCTTGATGTGAACGGTGCATGCAATCTGCCACAGCTTCTTGACAATATATCAGGTCGTTACCTCGTCGTAGATGCTGTCGTTCCTCTCAAAGTCGCCGGCTCTCCTCGGCAACACGTGGACGTGGACGTGCTGCAAGACACGAGAAAACAAACAGGGAGAGCTTTAATCAAACAGGTTTAGTGGGCCGTGCGGGGAAGCAGAAGCAAGGAGACAGGCAGCCGGGCATTCTGTTCACACCGGTATGCTCTACCAAACACACTATCCTCACACATACAGTACTTAATTAATTCACAATCTGGCAGCATGCTGTGCTGTTTTCTGCCACGAAATATATTTTTATTTTTTTTTTTTAATCACCAGAGGGCTACAGTAAATTCCACCAAGCGTACATATGTAAACCTCAGAGACTTAAGCTTTTTTTTTTTCTTTTTTAACTCTTTTAAAACTTAAATTGACTTTGTCAGACGTCCTTCGCAGTTCCCCGCCGCAATATGCTGTCACAAACTCGACCATCTGTACAGTTAGATTCAAGAAACTCCGCTCTCCTTGGGTGCACATTAGCAAAGTTATTCCAGTCCCAGCACAACTGGCTCTTTTTTTAATTAAACAAACCTGAGGTGTTTTATTTATTGCATTTTATGGAAACATTACACTGCTCAAGTTCCCTTTAAAGAGGAATGCTTTGTTCTACGTTTGTCTCGTCTTTCATATATTTTCCCTTGAAGCTGATATGAGTGGGGTTTAGGCAGCAAAAGCAGACAGATGACCTTTCTTTTTCCTTTTGAATTAAATAGGCTGTCTGATATGTAAATGATCTTAGTTCTGATTGGCATAATTCATTTAAAAAGCAGGTCAAGCTAAAACACTCCGTATAGCTTCATAATGGATGGGCATTTCTCCAGTGGGTTAAATTGTGCAAATAAATAGAAGCCGTGTATTAAAATGTTCTGGATGTGTGAACTTGGCTCCTCCTAGAAAATCAACCAAACATGTAATCTGACTGCTCAAACCTTTGCATAGAACAATATGTTAAGTGACTCTGTTCTGATTTGCTGCCCTGTATCGTGCCTGATTGAAAAAGCAGTCTGGGCTGAAACAACTGGGCTGCCCTTAACAATAATGGGTGGGGCTAATCTGCTGCTGAAGAGGTGGATGTACTGTATGTAAATGTTTTTCATGCCATCACAACAGTGCATTCAAAGCTTGGCTTAGTTTCCATATATCACTGTTGTTGGATGAGAACCTCCTATCTCCAAAATGGGAACTTTACAGGAGAAGGAAAAAACCTACTTTACTTTTAATGTAAGTCAATGGAACCAGACGTCTTTCCAAGACTTTTTGAGTCATTTATTTTAGTCCAATCATCATGAAAGTAACAAACAAGGTAAAGGGAAACAGATATTTTCAAACGATGTCAAAAGCTGAAAAGCGTCAAAATTGAGATATGCGGTTTTCTTCCCACAACAGCGATATAAACTATCTGGAGAACTCAATGATGCATTTGTACTTAAGCATTTTCAAATCATAGTAATTAAGTACACTTGTAGGAAAATCTGCAACTTAAACTACTTTCTACACAGTTCCACTCTGGCTATTGACCTGGAGTTCAATGGAGTATTGTTGTGCTGATTCAGGCTCATATTTGCTGTTTCTGTAACACTGAGTTGATGACCATGTTTTACTGTACTAACTGAAAGAACCTGCTCACTCAAAATGCTTATAATACAAGCTGATGGGCTTGTTCTGTATATACCGAAAGGTTCTTTATGGAATCAAAAGTAGTTCACTCCAAGCAACCCTTTTGGTAAGAAGCTCCACTGGTCCACAGTTTTGAAAAGGCCAAAGTACATCGACCAGACAAACCTAATGTTTGCAGTTGTCCTTAGAATGTCCAGCAAAAAAGGACAAATCACCCGATTGAATGTGAAGAGAACATTTTAGAAAGGTTTTGAAGTCTGACCTACACATTGATGCATATTATTTTCACAATATATGTGTGTGAGGTTTACCACTGTAGTGTGTTAGAAGCATTATTTGGCTGGAGACCTTTAACTTCATATCTGTGATCCATCAACCAAAAACCATTGATCTAATTGAACTTGCACTTATCAGTGCCAAAATTCAGCATCGATGTACTGCACACTATGTATTGTTCTCATTACTGCATTAAATCCAGAATTAGATCACAAAAAGCAATTTTTTGCCTTTTTCGTTTGCCTTTTTCAAAAACTTGAAAAGCAGACAGCTTGAAATGGCTGTATTCATAAATGATGCTAAAGGTTTCGATTTATATGCATAGAGTCTGTAGTACATTGTAGTACAGCGTTGTAGTATAGCTGTGCTCTGAACTGTATCTACTATGTGTGAGGTGGACTTCAGGAGCTGACAAGAAGACACGGCAAGCAGGTCTATTGGCCTACCCTTATTTCTCAGCTTACTACGTGAACTAAAATAAATATTACTTATAAAATACACATATGCTGCTTAAATTGTTTCAGTCATTAGTCGGCAGATTTGAAAAGTCTTATAAGGAGTAAAGCCAAATTACAACTCACTTGTGCAAAAACACATTTAGGCTAGTGCAAACTAAGAACTAAGTCCAGCCCCCATGTTCTATATGTAAAGATATTTTGAACACTATATATCAGTTCTATGGCAAGACCCTTGGACTTCCGCGATTATTTTCATGCAAAAATTCCCCTTAAGCATCAAAAGAAAAAGTGTGTTATTACAGCTGTTTTTTTTCTAATCAACTGTATTTATTAAAAAGACATTTGAATTAAGACATAAGCTACTGCAGCCACTTAACAAAGTTTAGTTTGTGCTTCAACTGAAATGGAAATATATACAACTGATAAAAGCTGTATCCAACAAGGCCTCTGCTAAAGTTCCATTACTTGGGAATTATGCTTCATAACAGTGTAATGAATGGAACAAAATGCTGTTGGTTAGTCTTGGTTGGTACGTTGGTTTAAGTCCTCTTTTGTCAAGCCTGCATCCTTTAAGTAATAAAACAGCTTATATTATCTTGCAGTTACCGGCACTCAAGTGCTGCTATATAAACACAGTGCTTATGCACATGTTATGTCCCTATTAGGGGTAGCCTTCACATAAAGTGTCTTTAGTTTAGGTTGGACTGCTCTACCCACCTTTGTGATAATCTGCTATTAAAATAACATCAGAAATGTCCACAGAACAGAATTAAACTCAGTGACTAACGCTGAGGTGCTGTTGACTATATCTGAACACACAGTCAAAACACAGCGGTAGAGACATGGCATAGTGACGCTTCTGTTGTCTCTGAACAAGACAGGTACAGTTTGAACAAACGGCACACTCGGAGACAGCCCACCCTGACTGCTTTGTTTTAATTATCATCAGGGGGTGGGTCGTCAGCTCAGCGTAAATCAAAACAAAAAGTGCACAAATAATATGACAAAGCATCATCAAAGCTACTCAACAGCCAGACTTCACGCCATCCTGCACTCATCTAGGGCATCATAATCTAATCGCAGGGCTTTTTTGGGGTTTTTTTAATTCATCTTATCCATTTTTCATTAGACTGGTATGATAAACAGCGCAGGCTCTGCGAATAAGTGTTTGTAAATGTTACAAACAACATAACATGTTTGGAGGCATCTTCTTTGTTGCCATGCATTTTCTATTTAATGAGAGCATTTGCATAATGGCTGCATTATTAAATTTGCCTACCTTGAGGAAACTTTGAAGAAAAATATCACAGCATCTTTTTTTTATCAAGAAGACATATTAGAAGGCACTTAGAAAACGGTCGAGACCATCAGACAAGGAGAAAACAATACACAACGTGGTATTTTGCTATTTTAGGCAGAAAAGTTGTGAAATAGTGCCATGTCTCGTTATTTTATTTTATTTGTTTTGTTTTAAATGGTAATGCTAGAATGCATGACCCTAAAATAACTGCAAAAACACATAAAAGGGGTCAAAATGACATCAGTATCGGCATCAGTGATTTTTTACAAGGAGAACGTGTCCTGTTTTTATCGTCATCTTCAGCGTAATAATATAAATAAAGATCGTCACATGAATGTTTCTGTCATGAAACTTGATACTTAGAAAAGTCCAAAGAAAAGTATCCAAAAAATGTTAGTTTTACAAGAGAAGTTAAAACTGTTCTTAACTTTTAATGTAAGTTAATGAAAAAAGGTTGTATTGCACATGTTCCCATTGGTCCTTTTATACAAGAAAAAATAATCAAAAATAGAGATGCATGGTTTTCTTTGGACAGTGATGATATACAGTAAAACAGATGAAATTAATACTATTGAAATGCATTTTTCTTAAACTGACTCAGCAAAGATGCACCTGAATGAATGATCCATTCATTCATTCATTCATTCATTCATTCATTCATTTCTCAACACATGTCTAACAACAATACAGTAGAAACAATGCTCAGAAATTGCTAGCTGGATTACATCAATTTTTTCCCAATTATTTTCCCCATGGGTTTTTGCTACTGATAAATGGTTTGAGAGAATGAATGGATGGATGGATGAATGAATGAATGAATGAAAGTAACACAATAGAAATAATACATAGATAGCTTACACCAGCTAGCTAGCCAATTTCAAGTGTTGCTTCTATTGTGTTGCTGTCTGTAAAAAAAATAATACCTAAAAAAAAAAACCTAATTTTTAGACTTTTTTTAGACTTAATGTACCTTACACTATCACATGAACAATAGGCCAGTCCTCGTAGCAAGTTGACAGCTAACTACAGGTTATGACAACTGGTGTCTGAATTCTAAACAGTAATTGATGTGGAACAAATTGAGATATGTAAAGAAGAGGCTTATCGAGTGATAAAATGGGTAAAATGTAGAAATGACATTTTTGATAACAACAGAAAATGACGATAAAAATCATCAATTTCCTGCAGTACTATAGTAAATGAATTGACCCTTTTACCAAGATTAGAAGTCAGATGAAAATAGGTTTTTAAACTGACAAATTGACTCAAGCATTTTTGAAGATTCCACAGAATGTGAAGGAATAAAATATTCTTGCCTCAAAAAAAAAACATCAAAGATTTTTGAGGAATACAATGAATATCAAGGAATTCATTTCTTATTAAGGAATTTTTGTGGAAAAGATATCTCATGAATTTAACCCACACTATGTGGGTTAAACAGACCTGATACTGTGTGATGTTTTGGATATTTTATCAATGAAAACATTTAATTACACCAACTACATCAACTGCATGATCGCTCCAATCTGGGAGAAACAAATATTTACATATTAAATAAATGAATTTATTCATTTACTGTGTTTTAATTAGCAACTGAAGTTTAGAACAGTCCAGACACAATCATTAGCAACATGCCACCAAATATGCAACACTGCCTTCTCTTGCCAACTGTGCTCTTAGGGAGCAATTTAATAAGCCTAATATGCTGTTGTTCTTCTGCATGTCACCAAAACATCGCCAACCTGCCAAGACATAGACTTTACAACACCTGTGAAGGTGCCCAGTGGTATTTGGCACCAACAAAGTAGCAGGAGATCCTTTAAGTCCTGTAAGTTGCGAGGTAGAGTCACCACAGGCCGGGGCAACACCTTGAACCCCTCATCTTGCTCCTCAAACCATTCCTAAACAATATGTGCAGTGTGGTAGGCATTGAAAGATGCAAGTGCAATCATGGAATACCATCTCCATGAAGGTGTACTTGGTCCAAAGCAATGTTTATGTAGGTGGCCAATGCCGATTGACATCCCTATGAATGCCTGGACCCAGAGTTTCCCAGCAGAACATTGTCCAGAGCTTCATCCACCAGCTTCGTTCACACTCCGTCCACCAGCTTGTTCCCACAGTGAATCTTGGTGCCATCACTTCTCCAGGTAAATGCTGCACACATTCCCTGCCATCGTGACGTATAAGAAAATAGGGCTCATCAGACCAGATGACCTTCTTCCATTCCTCCAAAGTCCGCTGATATTATCTGCATCTTATCTCGACAAGCTCACATTGTGCGTCACCATTGTTCGCGGCACAGTAAGCACTGTCTATCAGCCGTATGCCACCTTATTCGGACGCTTGCTGAAGGAATGTGACCCAACATAAAACGTTTGCAGATTTTCTTGTGATATCCTATTTTTAATTTTATCAACACAGCACTGACAAAAATCCGAGATGCTGAAAGGTCAAGCGTTTTACATCCGCCACTGTCCAATTTACATATCCTTTTAAGAGCGGAACATTTCCCGCACGTTTGAAGATGCATCTCAATGTCAGTCTCTGATCGCGTGCGTCATCTCGTTGTTTTTCCAAGTGTTGTCCTTCGTAAAAGAAAACAAAGTAATAAACTTTGAACAAAGTCTATCAAAAATCCTGCCGCATGAAACCAATTGCTCCAGAAAATAAGAGGTTTGCAGAGTTCATAATTAAAACAGATGCTATTAATTAGGTTTTGACTAAGGACAAATGAGCAAAATGGCCACTCTCCTATTTATATTGTTTAGGTTAGATCCAGTCAGACAGGCAGACAAATGCATTTTGTCACGAACAGCTGCGCTCCTATTAAGACAGGGGGTAAAAGCAACAGAGGCTTGCAGCCGGAGCTACTAATTACAGGAAGGGGGATCTTTCCCAGAGTCTTCTGCTAGTGCGCTGCACCACAGCTCGGAATCTGGCTAATTTACTAAGAGATTCATCTTGCTTTATGGTTTGATAGGACCATTTTACTTCATGCTGGTTAGCATATGCTCTGAATTGCTCTTTGCACAAACACACAGGAAAGGGTGCGAGAAGTAAAAGAGCCTATTTGATCACCACACAGCTAATATTTACATTGCCTCTGGTTGAGATCCTCCAGTAACACATAGCTTCAATCAAGCACACTAATCACAGGCTAATTAACTTACATCCTTGTTCTCAGTTTTCTTATAAATATAGTGGTAATGGTGCGTGTCATGGTATACAAAACAGGGAGGCACAATGATATCAGAATCATATCAGTATCTGATTATTGTTAAAGAATGGTCAGTATTGGAGAGATGTTTAGATTTGACCGATATTTCAATCTGAAACTCGATGACACGTTTTGCTGTACTCAAGAAAAACAGAAAGGTGGTGCTAGGCTGATATGAGGGCAGTCATGGGCTGGAGGTTAGGGAACCGGCCTTGCAACCAGAAGGTCGACAGTTCGATCCCCTGAGCCGACAGGGCGTGACTGAGGTGCCCTTGAGCAAGGCACCTAACCCTCCACCGCTCCCCGGGCACTGTGGATAGGGCTGCCCACTGCTCCGGGCGAGTGTGCTCACTGCCCCCTAGTGTGTGTCCGCACTAGTGTGTATGAGGTGAAATTTCCCCACTGTGGAACTAATAAGGGTCACTTAATCGAATATGCTAAATTGTCAGCCTCCGGTCTTTTCAGGTATCTTGCTTTCTAAATTAATTAATTCTAAATTAATTTCTAAATACTAAATTTCTTTTTCAAAGAAATCTGTTGAGACATTTTCCACACCTCCAAAGTTCAGTCTTAGAAGTTGGTTGCATTTTCTACTCCTCACGATCCATGTAATCCCAAACACACTGGTGATGTTGAAGATGTTTCTTATCCTTTGGTGATGTCACACTTCCTCCCAGCTCTGACCTTTGTAAAGACCCCATTTCCCAGATCTTTCTGGGAGATCACATGAACCCATGAACTTCCACAATCCAGCACAGCAGTTCACCTGAATACTAACCTATGCTGTATATCATATGACTAGCTGTAGATTAGTATATAAACCTGGGCTCTAGCAGAGTATTTGCAAGGTATTGCTTCTCTCTGTAGAGCTACTAATCATTTCTCTCCATATTCCAGACCATACCAATCAAAGTTTTTTCCATCCAAGCCAAGAACTGTACTGTTGAGGTCCATTTCCACTAGATTTTTTAAGCCTTTTCTGAAATCTAGTCCTCATTTACACTTATCTTCCATTGACCTTTCCCTTCCTTATGCAAGTTTTATCAATTATTCTTAGATCTGACCTCCTCAGAGATACTTTCTGAAAACTGAACTTGTACTTAATGGCTGTTTTTACTGGAAATTACTTAAATGGTTAAATGACTTTTGCACAGTAATGCATTTCTCTGTAATGGTAATCCAGGTGGTTTTAGTCTCAATTTTTACATTTTATAAATGCCTCTCGGTATTGAGTATCAGTATGTGTATTGGTAGACGTGTACTTTAACACAAGAGGTATTTTGGTATAGGTCTAGAACTCAGAATTCATCAATGCATTCCAAGTAAGAATAATTTCGAGAATTAATATGTACTCAGACTGCACCCTGAGATGATAGTTATTAGTGTTACATAAAGTACATACATTAAGATTGTAAAAATGCATGAATGCTTTATGATGCACTGATCTGAGGGCAGCAATTTAACTGCATCAAAAAAATACAAATGAAATTATATATATATATATATATATATATATATATATACACACACACACACACACACACACACACACACACACATATATATATATATATATATATATATATATATATATATATATATATATATATATATATATATATAAGAAATACGAATTTCTAATGAGAAGAATTTCTACCCAATAATGTTCTCTGTTTTCGTCTGAGGATTGGATGAAAAGGCTTCTATGGAGTTTCTGCGCAAAACTGTAGATTTTTTTTTTATAGTATGTAAAGTAATATTGAGCCTGGGTTCAATTACCCAGGGCAACCAGGGTTCTTTCTGTGTGGAGTTTGCATGTTCTCCCCGTATCTATGTTGGTTTTGTCCAGGTACTCTGGTTTCCCTCAACAGTCCAAAGATGTGTTATTATTTGTCATCATTTTTGTACAAAAACTGCACTCATTTTCTAGACATAGCGCAGCACCATATTTCAACACCGCTGTCATATTCTGTACCCCACTTTCTTGATATCAGTGAGAGTGAACATCCCTCAGCAAATGAGCTGAGCCGAAACCATCATCATTAAGTAGCCATAATTCTAGCATTCTACTGTATATATTTTTTTTGAAGCAGAAAAATGGAAAGATACTGTAAACTTGCTTTGACTTTTTTAATGGAATACATAAATGGCTAGAAACATTTAATATGTTGTTTTTAGATGCATTCACCCCCATTCACTAAGGACTCCGTTGTGGCCTCTAGTGTTTCGCTGCAATGTTTTTGATATAATGGGAGAAACAGGAATTGGCCAGGCTCCTAATGGAACACCCAGCATGCTGTTGTCCATGTACCATCGTAATATAAACACAGCGTAAGCTTTTCCATACAGTTTCAATCTACACCATTCCACAGGCATGGCGGATAATTAAATTTAAGTGAATAAGGTGGTACACAAGACTAAGCTGAGGAACCCTCAGTCCAACACCACAGAGACTGCACTCTAGATATCAATTACTTTTGAAGCTCAGACTTTAAGCCTTTGCTGACTACAATCCTTCGTCTCCAAGGGGGTTTAGCTAAAGGAGCATCAGGAAACAATTTATTCTTCATAGACTATAAACAAACAGGATTGGGGGAGTTAATAATGTTAATTGGACTGCGCTCAAGTGAAGTACGCTAGGTGGTTCAATAGACGCCCGGCGCGTGACAAGTAGCACTCCTAAGACAATCAATATCTCTGGGCAATCTACACGGAGCAGAGTATAATGTGTCACTCGGAGAGAAAAAAAAAAAAGTCCAACACTAACCAGGGCCCACATACGCATCAATGACTTTCTCCACACATAAAGATAAACTGGTTATGGATCCATTATGAAGAAAGAGTCATTGATCTGACTACTCTATATACGCACAACTGGGTTACGCTGGCAATGATGTATATATTCAGGAGTTTTTTAATGTACTCCAGACCATCATGCTCTAGAAGCAAGATAAATGATCCTCCTAAGGAAGACAAATGGCTAAATTCTTGAGTCCCTCCCCCCAACTAGAAACCCAATTTCGCCATATGAATACTTAGATCGCTCTTCCGTCCTTGTGTAGCTCTAGGCTGGAGGAGTTAGTAAAAATGCATTCGCTTCCATAGAGCGCGCCTCTTTTATTCAATCATAGGGCTGCTTTTTTTCCTTTAACTCCAAGCACCTGATTGCAATAACGCTGGTGACAAATGGGGCCAGCGCAATAACATAGCAGGTGTGCAACATGCCCAAGATAATCTGTTTTCATAAAAGTACCGGGCAGGATTCTAATTTAGAGTAACTCCATGTTGAAAATGAGTTTATAAAATATGGAGATTACTCCACTTGGTTAAGGAGCACAGAGAACAAGTCCTCTCCATTTAAGCTTCCAGTGCACCTCGGCGAGGTCCATCGCCGCCTATCTACGTGTTACAGGCCTATTAAGGCACAACGATCGAACCAAATCATAAGAAATCACATCAGGCCTCTGCAGGCCGCGCCGCAAATGGATGCGCGTTCTCGGCCAGTCCACAGCCACAGTTCATTCACTCGAGTGTAAAATCCTATCTGAAATCTATTTCAATTTGACCTTGTTTGTATTGACAATCTATATCATCTCATCTTGAACTCAGAGTGGCTGAAAAATTGCCCGTCATTAAGTTGGCAATAAAAATAAAGATTAAAAAGGGAGTTCTCCATTTCACCCCATTTCTGTTTGGGGACA
The DNA here is from genome assembly GCF_015220715.1 of Pygocentrus nattereri. NCBI lineage: Eukaryota > Metazoa > Chordata > Actinopteri > Characiformes > Serrasalmidae > Pygocentrus > Pygocentrus nattereri. Next base: position 26,008,513 of record NC_051231.1, on the reverse strand, counting down.
AGCCACAGATGCGTAGATTAGAGCCTTTCTAAAAACATCCTCTCCACATCTTTTAATAATTTACGCCGCTTATTTTTAAATATGATTCAGGAACTGGGCTGGAAGATGGCGGCTGGTCCTGCAGTTGGCTCGCAGACTGTGAACTGTGAATGAGGGTATCCTCTTAAACTCCTTGAGACCACCGGTGGTTCCAAAATGCACTGTGTCATATTCTTCATAACGGTCACATTTCATAAGCTACATTCAAAAGGTGGGCATCGTATGAGGGTGTAACTGTTCTCTTTCCAGTCAAATAGATGGGTAAAGTCATTTAAACCCTTAAGAAGAAGCTGAACTTACACATTTTTTTTCTAGTAAAAGTTGAGCCGTTTTTCCACAAATCTGGGCTATAAACTATAAACAGATGGCGTCTCTTCGGTGATCTACACTATAAAAATAATTTTTAATAAAATAATACAAAAAGCGTCTAAGACTTTTGGCTTTCAGCAGCAAATTGTAAGCATATGGAGAAGCGGCTTAGAAAATGGATGGATGGATGGATGGATGGATGGATGGATGGATGGATGGATGGATGGATGGATGGATGGATAGCAATATGTGTGCTCATAAAACACGTTCTGTTAATGTGAGGGGAGCTTTTATAAAAAATAAACAAATAAAATAAAACTTCACATTTATTTCATGCAGTTACTGAATAATTTGCCTTATGTATTGGTCATATAATTTCAGATGGACAAACCAAAATATACCCTGGAGAATAAGGGTTTAAAAATGCTTAACTCTTCCTACCCATAATTCCAAACCAACAGCAAGGCTGAACTCTTAAAAATAAAGTTTCCTAAATGGTTTCTGGCTTGGATGGAAAAAGCTTTCATGGTATTCAGCCTTTATGATGTGGAAGTTCTTTAAACATGGTTGTTAAAAAAAAATGGTTGTTCATTTTCAAGAGTGCACCACAAAGACAAGAACATGTGACTTCAAGCAATCGTGCAAGACCTGGTAGACCACCAAACCTGTCACCATCAGATAAACAGCACTTAACCCCTCAACAATGCAATGTTTTATTACACACTTCTATAACCTAAGAATAGCTCCATTAGTTTGCATTGAAGTCCCTGTAGTTACTGAATAATAAGCCTTAAAATTAAATAGTTAAACTTCATCTTCAAGAGAAAATCATTTTTTTTATGATCAGCATTTTTATTGAACGCTTTATAATTAGCAGAATTTACAAAGCCTCAGAATAGTAAATAGAACAGTAGTAAATATCACAAAGTGAGGAGCAGGGAAAAGAAAGTTACAGTATGTTAGTAATATAATTATAGCATCAATGATGTATAACATTGTTTATTTTCAAAACAAAAAGAAAACAGTAATAATAATAATAAATAATAATAAAACAAACCAACAAATAAATAAATAAATAAGAGGGGGGTATATATGTAGTGCTACTACCTTAACAGATGTGATTTGATCATTTGGACAGGTGTGCGCGATGAGGTGGGGTTTGCTGAGTCTGAACCAATATGACCTAGGAATTTCTGCCACTTCTTAAAATACTGATTAGGTGTCCCGATCAGCCTGAAAGAGAGTCTTTCATAGGAGGCCACTCTATTTAATAACTCGTACCATTCACTTAAGGTGGGAGCCTGAGACGACTTCCAGTGTCTCAATAGTAGCCTCCTGCCTACCATAAGAGCTGTCTGGATCCAATCACCGTCATGATCAGTCAAGGAAATCAAAGGGCCTGGATGCCCCAAAACATATAGGCTGGGTAGATAGGGATACCCCGATTATCATTTCGATGGTTCCATGTAGCTGCAGCCAAAAGTCCTGAATTACCGAGCAATCCCACAGACAGTGAGTTAGTGTACCTTCCAAAGAACACCTCCAGCAAATTGGGCAGTCTTTCAAGTTTGCTCTGAATAACTTACTAGGTGTCCAATAAAAGCGATTAATAATTTTAAACTGTACAAGCCAAGTTCTAAGTTCTCTGGACATTTTCTTTGATTTCCTTAGAATATTTATCCAATCATTATCAGTGAATGTAACATATAAATCTTTTTCCCATGCTGGTTTTAGCGAAGAGGGTTTGATGGACTATATATAGCAGAATATAGTAATACCTAGATGCTTCATGACCAAGGCCGAGCAAATTAAAGAAATGTTTTTGATCCTTTGCCTGTGGGGGTTGTGTACCAGCCCCAAACACGTGTGAGCAAAGACTGTGAATTTGGAGAATTAAGGGGCAGTCCATATTCATGCTGGAGACACTCAAAGGATTTAAGAGAATCCCCTACATATAGGTCCTCCACCATATGAATGCCCTGCAGTACCCAAACCTTCCACAGAAACGGAAACTTGCCAATACATAATTTAGGATTTGACCATATGCTGGAAAGGTTGTTCAAAAATGGACTGAACCCAACCAGCTTTGAGACTTTGCACCATACCCACTGAAGATGTGAAATGACTGGGTGATCTGACTTCACAACAGAAGGACAACTAATAACAGGAAGGGGGTGGCATACATGGCTCTCTATATCGAACCAAAGTGGAGCTCTTTCAGGGGGGAAGTGACCATCGCACCAAGTGTCTCAAGCAAAAAGCATAGTGGTAGAGCAGGCGATTAGGTATGCCAAGCCCTCCCTGATCCACTGGTTTTTGTAATTTACTCTTCAAGAGAAAATCAAAGCTCCACTCGTTGCTTCACATCTGACAGAATTCATAGGTGTTTCTGTCCATCCTTTCACTGTGAGAATACAGGTCAACAGAGTCTGCAAGGATGTGGAGCTGTTAATAAGCCATTACTAAGAAAAGGAAACAGACAAAAAAGAAGACAATCTGATCAAACAAAGAAGCTGCTGGTGTTGTCAGAATAGTAGACTGTCCACCCCAGTGTCCAGACCTCAACATCACTGAATGTGTTTAGGACTACTGGAAAGTAATGAAAATGCAGCCACCTTCTAAGACTGAACTTTGGAAATCTGAAAGTAAGTAACCTGAAAAGAACAGAAGCTGTAATAAAGGCAAAGAGTGGACAGTAAATATGTGGTATGCGCCCACCCACCGAACACCAAGTGGCGATGAACCTCAGCAAGGACGGCAGGAAGAGAGCCGCGAGTGGCCAGGGTGCGGAGCTCAAAGCCCGAGCTCCACCGAGGGAGGAGAGTCATGCGAGTGATGGCAGGAGGAGGAGGACAGCAGTGCTGGCCACAAGAGGCCCCAGGCCAAAGAGTGAGTCCCGAGCTCTGCAGCGAGGCCGCATCACTATACCTCACACTTGACCCGGGCGGCTGAGCTGAGAGCTGGGGCCAGTGACGAGGAGGCAGAGCAGCGAGCTCTCATTCCTTCTCAGCTCAGGTGCTCATTGCAGCTGATGCTGGCTTTTAAAAAGAGCAGAGAGGGACCAGAGCGAGAGAGGGACGAGCAGCAGCGGAGGACTGAAGAGCTGGAAAGCTTGAGACACTGAAAAGTGGCCAGCACAGCTTTGGTTATTTGGGTTTGCTTGAGTTGTTTGGTGTGCGAATAAACTATGGCTGCTGCAGCACTGAATCCTCCAGCGTCCTCCTTGAGTCCTCCTTCAACCCTCTTTATTTTCCTTTTTATGAAATATTTTATATTATTACATTATTCATTAAACTTAATAAACTTAAACATTTTTAATTGTGTTGAGCCAGCCATCATTGAGAAAAGGAAACAATAGACTGGCCATCACAGAGTCCAGACCTCAGCATCACTGAACGTATTTGGGACTGCTGGGATCCTCAGATTTCAAGTTTCACTCATTTTGAATTTGATGCCTGCAACACGTTCCAAAGAAGTTGGGGCAGGGGCAACAAAAGACTGGGAAAGTTGAGGAATGCTCAACAAACACCTGTTTGGAACATTTCACAGGTGAACAGGTTAATTGGAAACAGGTGAGTGTCACTTTGTGAACAACTGCGTGAGCAAATAGTCCAACAGTTTAACAACAATGTTTCTCAACGTGCAACTGCAAGGAATTTAGGGGTTTCATCATCTACAGTCCATAATATCATCAAAAGATTCAGAGAATCTGGAGAAATCTCTGCAAGTAAGCAGCAAGGCAGAAAATCAACATTGAATGGCCGTGACCTTCGATCCCTCAGGCGGCACTGCATTAAAAACCAACATCATTCTGTAACGGATATTCCCACATGGGCTCAGGAACACTTCAGAAAACCACTGTCAGTGAACACAGTTCGTCGCTCCATCTACAAGTGCAAGTTAAAACTCTGCCATGCAAAGCGAAAGCCATATATCAACACCCAGAAACGCCGCCGGCTTCTCTGGGCCCGAGCTCATCTGAGATGGACTGACACAAAGTGGAAAAGTGTCTTGTGGTCTGACGAGTTCACATTTCAGATTGTTTTTGGAAATCATGGACGTCGTGTCCTCCGGGCCAAAGAGGAAAAGGACTGTCTGGATTGTTATCAGCACAAAGTTCAAAAGCCAGCATCTCTGATGGTGTGGTGGCTGTTAGTGTCCATGGCATGGGTAACCTGCACATCTGTGAAGGCACCATTAATGCTGAAAGGTACATACAGGTTTTGGAGCAACATCTGCTGCCATCCAAGCAACGTCTTTTCAGGGACGTCCCTGCTTATTTCAGCAAGACAGTGCCAAGCCACATTCTGCACGTGTTACAACAGCGTGGCTTCGTAGTAAAAGAGTGCAGGTACTAGACTGGCCTGCCTGCAGTCCAGACCTGTCTCCCATTGAAAATGTGTGGCACTTTATAAAGCGCAAAATACGACAACGGAGAGCCCGGACTGTTGAGCAACTGAAGCTGTACATCAAGCAAGAATGGGAAAGAATTCCACCTACAAAGCTTCAACAATTAGTGTCCTCAGTTCCCAAACACTTATTAAGTGTTGTTAAAAGGAAAAGTGATGTAACACAGTGGTAAACACGCCCCTGTCCCAACTTCTTTGGAACATGTTGAAGGCATCAAATTCAAAATGAGTGAATATTTGCAAAAAACAATAAAGTTTATCTATTTGATCATTAATTATCTTGTCTTTGTAGTGTATTCATTTGAATATATGTTGAAAGGATTTGCAAATCATCGTATTCTGTTTTTATTTATGTTTTACACAACGTCCCAACTTCATTGGAATTGGGGTTGTAAACATAACGATACTGAAATACTACATGCTGTAAAATTGTTATTAAAATGGGTATTAAACTGGGTTGACTAACATCCAATCAGCGGCTTGTTACTATGCATTATTTAAACACCGACCTTGTATGCTCTTTATAATTGGTCTAAACCTGTTTTTTTATGATTTATGATTGAAATGTGCATTGCAGGATGACTGCGACATAATTAACAGTGGTGGACGATGTACACAAATTATGCACTTGAGTTACCCAAGGTAAAATATTACTCTAGTAAAAGTAAAAGTTCCTCCGTTTAGACGTCCACTTCAGTATAAGCACAAAAGTATTTGCCATTAAATGTACTTAAGTATCAAAAGTAAAAGTACTAAAAGATTAATTATGACTCCTGTTACCATTTTTGTAACAAGACTCGCTTCATTAACTCATTTTATGTGGACATATTTCTATATTGTGGTCTATTTACACAAAGTTAGGTTAGTTCATCATTTCTGTTGAATAGACTCTCCCAAAAGTTACACTGCTGCAGTGACGTTGAACATATGCTTGCACTGGGTCGATATGTCCAACAGGTAAAAACAAGCTCAAAACAAAGTGACCGCTGTGCCCTGTTTGGTGTTCTTGCTTTGCACTTCTTTCATTTTGACATGTTACATTTTTGTACACACATAAACCAGATTTCTCAAAATACAGTGGTAAAAATTCGGATATTTGACTTTGAAATGTAGTGGAGTGAAAGGAAAAAGTCGCCCAAAATGGAAAAACTTCAGTACAGATACACAAAAAACGACTTAAGTACAGTAACTGATTATATTTACTTAGTTACTGTCCGGCACTAGTAATTACGGCACTGGTAATTAATGATGGTAATGATAACATATCGTCATACTTCTCAGCCATAACACCCTCAACTCAGTCCAACTTGCAGCACGGAACTTCCAGGCCAAAGAAATAAGTCCAAAACTCCATTTTAGGATGCCGTAACCACTAGAAGCGGTGATTGAGGACGTGGGGTTCGGTGCGGCACAACTCGCGCCTTGCTGTTAATGGTATGGCCGCAGGGTTGTTTTTCTCTGCTGGGGAGGATTGATGCTACCAGCATGCACTGCAGGGCTAATGAACACGAAGGAGATGAGACGAGGGGGAAGTGAAAGCAACATTAACAGCGGTGGCGGCAAATAAATAAATAAATAAATAAAAGAAAGAAAGAAAGGAAAACAGAAAAGAAAGAAACACAAGAACCAAGCGCTCCCAATCCCATCCATTAACCAGCAGCGAATATTTACACTCATGCCTGTCCCCCTTTCGTAGTGGTTTTTGCTTTACGTGCTTCCTCTCAGGCTGGCTTGTGGATTTAAAGATCTGACTGGATTCTGGAGAAGCTTATTTTGTTAACTATGTACATTAACCACGTAATGAGAGCAGTCACAACCGCACAGTCTCAGCCTGTTAACCCTTCAGAGCCTGGAGTTTGCTTGGTAACACTTTCTTTTGAGTGGTCCTTTTAAGATGAAACCAACACTCAATGGACTCTCAGTTATATGTTAAAAACATATGAGGGTCAGGATTAGGTTTTGGGTTGAGGCTAGGATTAGGATTAGGACCTTGGTGAGGGTTAGGTTTTGGGTTAAGGTTAAGGTTAGGATTAGGCCTTAGTGAGGATTAGGTTTTGGGTTGAGGTTAGGATTAGGATTAGGACCTTGGTGAGGGTTAGGTTTTGGGTTAAGGTTAAGGTTAGGATTAGGCCTTAGTGAGGATTAGGTTTTGGGTTGAGGTTAGGATTAGGATTAGGACCTTGGTGAGGGTTAGGTTTTGGTTTGAGGTTAGGGTTAGGATTAGGACCTTGGTGAGGGTTAGGTTTTGGGTTGAGGTTAAGGTTGGGGTTAGGATTAGGGCCTTGGTGAGGGTTAGGTTTTGGGTTGAGGTTAAGGTTAGGGTTAGGGCCTTGGTGAGAGTCAGGTTTGGGTTCAGCTTCAGGTTAAGGTTAGGGTTAGGATTAGAACCTTGGTGAGGGTTAGGTTTTGGGTTGAGGTTAAGGTTGGGGTTAGGATTAGGACCTTGGTGAGGATTAGGTTTTAGGTTGAGGTTAAGGTTATGGTTAGGATTAGGGCCTTGGTGAAGGTCAGGTTTGGGTTTAGGTTAAGGTTAGGGTTAGGATTAGGGCCTTGGTGAGGGTCAGGTTTGGGTTCAGGTTAAGGTTAGGGTTAGGATTAGGGCCTTGGTGAAGGTCAGGTTTGGGTTTAGGTTAAGGTTAGGGTTAGGATTAGGGCCTTGGTGAGGGTCAGGTTTGGGTTCAGGTTAAGGTTAGGGTTAGGATTAGAACCTTGGTGAGGGTTAGGTTTTGGGTTGAGGTTAAGGTTGGGGTTAGGATTAGGGCCTTGGTGAGGATTAGGTGTTGGGTAAGGTTGGGAACGGTTCAGTTTTGCATAATGGAAGTAACATATTAACAAAACATCTACTTAATGTAGGTAAAGTATCAACAGAACATCTTCAAGATATTTACTTCAATGTGTTCACATGCTTACTGATAACCTATTAATCATCTATAAAGGGCCAAGTAAAATGTTACAATATGTTTGATAAACATATTGCGATGGGGTTCTCAAACTTTCCACCTCATGGTCCATCTACTCATCACTAGAAAGGATTAACTCTCACAGGAAAATGAAACTTGACATTGTCTTTGGCTCAAAAGTGTCAATTTTGGAAATATTCAGCGCAGATATGTTTAAGGACCTACTCTTGCAACATGTGACGTGTATCAGTGAACATAAAACATCAGCAGAATGTTCCTACTGCACAATGTTTTAGTCTTTTAGTGGCATCACAAGTGGACAACTATATTTTTTTCTAGAAGCAGTACATAATGAGCAAACGTCTGCCTACATTTAACACCTACATTAAAACAACTATAACATTTTCTACATTCATTGCAGGAGATGCATTATTGTTAGGAGTGTGACCACGACTGATCTTTACAGGATTTTTGGAGGGATATTTTTATTCAATGTTATGTTCTTCAGGATTTTAATTTGCTAAATTAAAGTCAGCATTTACCACCTAATGAAAACTCTCATTTATATGTAATTACATAATAATTACATAGTTAGTTACAGAATGAATTACATCTACATTTGACTGATACCCTGCAACAACTGGTTCAAGTTTGCACAGATGTTTTCTGTTTGATTTGATGTCAAGAAATGACCAATACAAGGCATAAATGGAAAACATTTAAAACAGGACAAGTTTAGCGTTTTTTTATTAAACTGAAATCATAACTAGAAGGGGGATGTTTTTGACTGAACTTTGAATTACCTTTGCAAAGCCATGGTTAGGTTATCCCAGGTGGTTGCTATTTTGTTCTAGGTAGTTGCTAAGATGTTGCTAGGCCTTTGCTATGATATCCAAGATGGTTGCTAAGTTATTGCAAGATCATCGCTTATGTTATCCCAGGTGGTTGTTAAGCATTGCTATGCTCTAGCTAAGTTATCCCAGGTGGTTACTAGGTGTTTTTAGGCAGCTGCTATGGAATCTCCTGAGGTTGATAAAGTTTTGCTAGGCCATTGCTATGGTATCCAGGGAGTCATTGAGATGTTGCTAGGCCATTTCGTTAAGCACACCTATTTTTACATTCACTATAATACCACTAATAATACCACTAGAGAGCAGGTATTATTTGGGCGGGGGATATTTCTCAGCACTGAAGTGACACCGACGTACCGATGGCATCACTGCTGGACTGAGAACAGCCCACCAGACAAAAACATCCTGCCAACAGCGTCCTGTGACCAGGACTAGAGACAAACTGTGCAGCAACAGATGAGCTACTGTTGCTGACTTTACATCTACAACAAGGTAGGTGAGTTTTATAGAGTGGACAATAAGCAAACACAGTGTTTAAAAACCCCAGCACAACACACACTAACATACCACCACCGAGTCAGTGTCACTGCACTGCTGAGAAGGATCCACCACCCAAATAATATCTGCACTGTGGTGGTCCTGTCCTCTGGGGGTCCTGACCAGTGAACAACAGGGTGAAAGGGGGCTAAAAGTATGGCTAGAAACAGATGGACTACAGTCTGTAACTGCAGAACTACAAAGTGCTCCTGTATCATGTGCACCTGCTTCACCACTCATGTAATTCATTGCCTGGTATTAGTTACATGAAACTTTTATACCTACTTTCCAACAAATATAAAAAGAGCAATTCACAGGCTACTGAATGGTGTCTTTATTGAAGGTCTCTTTTATGAGGGCCCAATCAAGAACTGACCAAAGCACTCTTCTTCAGAAGCAGAGCTAAAAGCCTTCAAATCACTAGTAAGTTTTAAGTATCTCTGCATCCAAGTGAGATTGCAATTACTTACCTCGGCCTTTCTCAATGACAACTTATCGAGCAAACGAGGTCGAATGAGTGACTGTGAGGCTCAGATAAAAGCAGACGACAACCTTTCCGTTTCACACAAGCAGCCCTCCCACTGAGAATACCCAACTCCAACATCAAAACAGCCCATGCGTATCTCAGGGTAAACATGCTGGCTCGCTTTAAAGATGACGCAGCTCCGGCCAATCATAGTGATGGACTGATAACAACTCAAATGGGCTTGTTAGACCTGAGCCATCACAGCATTTTCTCTCATTATCTCAAGGACCAGCCACTTATGTGAAGAGGACACTGCTGCTTATTTGAGAGGACCTCTTGATATTAAAGGCTTTGAGGAAATACTTGCGTCTTATAGGCACCATGATGTAAAAGCAAAGTAAAAACACAGCAAGCAAATGGCTTCCAAATCAGGCAAAATGGGTGTGGCATTCAATATTACAATAAAATTACCTAAAAAATGAACCCTCAGAGGTTATACTGTCCTATGCACAAGTTTGGACACCCCTGGTAAAATGATCTCTTTTAATGATGTTCTACAGAGAACAGACTTCTGCACATTTTACTGCACAAGTACTGTTTATCTGATAAATGAATATGCTCTTTGTCTTATCCTCTCAGAAATTAAGGTATAAGTTTCAGCATTTTCATGCATTTTCTCAAAATGACTTTGGTTAAATGTTCTGCCTCTTCTCGCTGTGTGCTATCATGGCTGATTTTAACTTCTTCTTCATCTATTCTTCAACGGTTGATGATGACCTGCCTCTAAGTCCAGTAATTGGTGCAAAAATTCGATCCATCCAAAAAGTATTTTGACACTGCAAACAAACCAAACTATGCTTCAGTTTGATCTGCACTGAGACCACCTCTTTTGGTTGAACCAAATTATGGTCCTTTGGTCTTGACCATTGCGCCAAGGCACCTTTCACACCTGCTATTGTGGTACAGACCAAACTGAAGTCTGTCAGGTTCTGTCAGAGATGTGGGTCCTAAACCTTCAAGCTACATAAATATATATAAATATATATAAATCTCGTTTCTTCTTTTTTGTCGTTTTTTAGTTTTTGACATAATTTGAAAGTACCTGTTGCTTTTTACATGGTGTGTAAATTTCATGAAGAATGGACCAACAGAAATGACCCAATATCACACACACACACACACACACACACACACACTTAGAATACCAAAATAAAGACCTAGCAATGTCTTATCAACCACCTTGGATTTCATAGCAATGTAGACTAAGTAAAAAGCCAAAGCAAAATCATTTTTAAAAATGTGTTTCCAAAAGTTCAAACAGGATCAGTATATGTTCAACATCACTGTAAGTCTTTGGGCTTAATTGAATCGTGAGAGCCACAAAAATAATATATAAATTATTAAAAATAAAATATAAATATATAATATAAACTGAGAGCAAATCTCTAGAAAAGAATGGAAGCTGAAATAAAAGCAAAGGTTGGACACACTAAATACTGAAAAATGAAATATTTGAATGTTTTATTTTAGTTGTTTAAGGCTTCTGGTAAAATACAGGCACACATTTGAGAAATGAACTTGCTGAATGGCTACTTCGACTGGAAATTTTGCAGGACTGTACATCAACATGTAAACACATAATTACATTCGAATATGAACCTCTAAGGTTTCACAGGATACGACCTGGATTTAGCCTCAGCTTTGAGTTCTAAGTGATGTGGAATTATGTAGCTTCAGAGAAAAATGCAAAGCAGACATATGGCTTCTGTTCAATAAGAAATTAAATGTTATGCTTTTGATGTAAAACCAGATACTTATGCGGCGAGTTGGAGATGGTGGATCCGATGGCCGCGGGACTGATTAGAGTCATCGGGATTGTGGGGCTGCCTCAGAGTCCCTTAGCTTTACAACCTCCCCTCAAATTACACCATTAACATTTCAATATTACTCAGCACTTCAGGCTACTGCCAGTGCTCACTGCAACCGCTATAAATGTATAATTAATATGGCATTCCATATGCAATAAAAAATGAGTATGTGCACATTAGAGACAACACTATTAATGTATTCAATAAGGAAATTAGCATGTGGAAAATGTGGGAAGGCCAGTACACTTGCTTAGCTTCATTGCCGACCATGGACTGAAGGTTATGAAACAATCACTATGGTCACTGCAATATAGGCCCTTTGACAAAGGCAGTTAAGAAGTCTAGCCTGCATGTTTATCCACTACATAATGCAAGCAAACATGACTTTTGTAATAAAGAATGACATCAAAATAGAAGATATGTGCAATATAAATACATAAATCAGCTCAAAACCAGATCTAGAAGCCTAAAAACTACCACACTCTCAGAAACAAAGGTACGCAACTGTCTCTGTGTACATCTCAGCACCTTTAGTCAGGGAACATAACTGTACCATAATCCATTGAAATTATATTTTCTAAGTTGTTTTGACTCCACACACCCCGTCTTGTCTCCAGGCGTTTTTATTGTTCTGCTTACAATAAAGTTTATCCATTTGAACATTAAACATCTTGTCTTTGTAGTGTATTCATTTGAATATAGGTTGAAAAGGATTTGCAATTCATCATATTCTGTGTTTATTTATGTTTTACGCAATGTCTCAACTTCATCGGAATTGGGGTTTTACAACAGACCAAGCTAATCAAACTCCTCAGGAATATTGAGGCATGCTAGATTAGAATAGTGATGCTAACCATGGCCCATAGTTATTCATTCCAAGCTTGCACAAGACTACCTGATTTTCACTAATGAGCTTCTAATGACCTCCTTAATGAAGAAACAGGCCTAATTAGGGAAATCATGGGGGTTGTACCAGCCTGAAAAGAAAACCTGCAGACATTGAGACCTAAATGAACACAGCTGAGAAACCCAGGCCTACTGCAGGCAGCAGTTCATGAGCAAAGCAAACGGTGAAGAAAGCAGTGGATTGAAATGAAATTCCCCTTTTTGTTTGTTTGCTTGTTCTTTTTTTAACATTCTTCATGTTTAAGATGCAAACAATGTCGTTCAGAGTGGCTTGATGTGCAATGAACTGCTACAAAGTCAGAATTGGTCACAGTGGTGGTGATCGGAACCAGACGTCTGAAGCGTTTTAATAGCAACATCCCAGAATGCTATAATCTAAAATATGAGTCTCACATGAAGCTCGTCACTAAAACTGCATTTTATCATCTGCGTAACATTGCACGCTTACGCCATATGCTGAGTGACACTGATGCTAAAATGTTGATGAATGCCTTCATCTTCTCTCGCATCGACTACTGTAACTCACTTTTCTAGGGCCTTCCAGTTAAACTAATCAACCGTCTTCAGTACGTCCAAAATTCAGCAGCCAAGGGTCTTACCTCCACCAAGCGCACAGCTCATACCACTCCCATTCTTCGACAGTTGCACTGGCTTCCTATTAGTTCTAGGATCAAGTACAAAATCCTTCTTCTTACCTTCAAGGCTTTACATGGTCTGGCTCTGACGTACCTTTCTGATCTCGTTTCTTTATATTGTCCCTCTCGTGCTCGCCGATCTTCTAATGCTGGACTCCTCACAGTTCCCTCAACTAGACTTTTTACTATGGGTGGCAGATCTGTCAGTGCTGCCACCCCCAAACTCTGGAATTCTCTACCCTCCACTCTTCGTAATTGCTCTTCTCTGTCTTTCTTCAAATCCCTGTTAAAAACCTTCCTTTTTGCTCTCTGTAGTATTATTATTATTATTTTTTATGATGTAAGGCGTCCTAGGGTTTGTGAAAGGCGCTATATAAATTGAACTTCTTCTTCTTATTATTATTATTATTATTCATGATAGTTTTGACATCAGATTTTGCCTTTTTTTTTAATACATTTATGAGGGAGAGGTACATGCAGGATGTTGTAAGGCAAAACAGTCCCTTATTTTTTTCAGATTTACCACTATTTCCTCTTATCAACATTGCATACAGTATAAAAGCTCAGAAGACACATGGAAATAGACAGCAAATAAAATAGGCATGTTTTACGACACCTGGTTCCTATCACCACCCGTGTAAAGAAATCTGACTTAGTGGGTTTCTCTATAATGAAACATTTCACACAGGAAACAAATGTAAATATGGTGTTTTTCTGCAAATATTAGTGCCCAACTTTTATTTATTTGCTGAGTTTAACATACTGAAAAAAATATATCAAATGTGCCATAAACTTTGCACATTTTCTCTTTTATTTTTTCCAGTGTGTAAAATGAAGATATGTAAAATTCCGTAGAAAAAAAAACTGAATAGTAATTAAAATTGTGAATCAAAATGTGCAGAACAGTAGAGGGTGTGTACTGTGGATTTTTTTGTTTGTTTATTTGACTATGTTTTTCCTTTATTGCTTATTTTCTTTATTTACCATAACACTCTTTTAGCTTTTTCTGGCCTCTCCTATGAAGTTACCATGTTTTAAACACACAGCGATATTAAATATCTGAACAGACTAGTGAGTGTAAGCTGGGTAAGAGGAAGATCTGAGGGGACAGAGAGTGCAGATGGACAGAGCAGTTTTCAAATACAGACTGGGTCATAGCTGATGTCACAACATGCCCCTAAATAAAGAACTACATCAGTACATCTGGTCTCCAGACTCTCTTCGCTGGCACAGAAAAAGATTTACAACAGTACTTATTAAAATCAACAAAACGTGCCATTAGACCAGGGGTGCCCAGACTATCTCTGTGACTGTAGAAATTTAAACAAACAAACAAAGTTTCCCTTTACATGTACATGTACATCATTGCCGCATAAATATATTACATCACTACAATTATTGCCAAAAGACAAACTTGTGTTGATGTGACACACTCACAACCAGTTCTCTGAAACAGTGACCTTATAGGTGTCTGTTACTTTGGTTTTCAAAGTTTATATTGACCCAATCATCCCAAAACATTCACACATTATAATAGGCAGCGTTTTCCTTCTTTTAAGTCCATTTATTTCGCCCAAATGTGGACATAATGCACTGACGTTAAATGCAGTAGAGCCTCAGATCTACCCAAAGGCCCTCCTGTCTCAGAGTATGACAGCCTAGCCTTCACCACAAAGATATAGACAAAGCATTTTAAAGTAGATCTATTAATAATTGACATGCTCCAAGAGTTTGGGGCCCGCAAATGAAATGCAATTATTATTTAATACAAGATAAGTGTCACCGAGGCCTCATGATAAATTTAAAGGAAGTGCCTTATTAAGTCCTTACCTTCACCGTCTGTCCGGCCTCGGGTCCGTCCTATTGGGAACAGAAGCAGATAATTAGAAACGGTTGGGAATTCGGGAATATCTCGGTCAATAATTCAGCAGCATTTTAATTTCAGATGAATCGAGGCACTGCGGTGTCGCCCCATGAATCTCAAAGTGTGTTTTCTTTCCTGTACCTGTTTTTGCTAATGGCCTTGTCCTTGGAAATCAAGGAAGAAAAAAGAATAATAGTTCTTGAAAGGCTGTGAAAGTGTAACTTTCAGAAATATGGCAAAAGTATGTGGACACTACTCCTAATTACTGAGTTTCAGCCACTCCTATTGCTAAAAGGTGTATAAAATCAACTACACAGCCATGTAAACTCCATAGACAAACACTGGCAGTAGAATGGGTCGTACTCAAAAGCTCAGTAAATGAGCTTAAAAACTTTAAATGTGGCACTTTCATAGGATGTCACCATTACCACAGGTCAGTTTGTGAAATTTCTGCCCTGTTAGATCTGCCCTAGTCAACTGTAAGCGCCATTATTATGAAATATAAGTGTCTAGGAGCAACGACTGCTGAACCTGTCACCATTAGAAAAAACTTAAAGCTTTCATCTTTTAGAGACAAGGGGAAAAAATCTAGCTCCACTCCTGCTTCAGATCTGAAAAGAAGACATCACTACTGAGAAAAGGGAATAAACAAAAAAGAAGAACACTTCCAAATGAAACAGACAAGCTGCTGGTGTTCTCAGAACAATGGACGGACCATTCCAGACTCCAGACCTCAACATCACTGAACGTGTTTGGGATTACTTGGATTGTGAGTGTGGACACTGAAAAAATGCTATTATATTAAGATAGGCTTAATATATGTTAACTGTACACAGACAGGACACTTCATTAAGTACATCTCCTTGTTTCTACACTCAGGATCCATTGTATTTACTATATAGGATCACTTTGTAGTTATACAATACAGACTGTAGTACATCTGTTTCTCATGCTTTGTTAGCCCCCTTTCAGGACCCTCCCCCAGGACCACCACAGAGCAGGATCACTCTCAGCACTGCAGTGACACTGACATGGTGGTGATGTGTTAATGAGTGCTGTGCTGGTGCATGTGGATCAGTCACAGCAGTGCTTAGTGTCACCTTAGTGTCCCTGCTGGACTGAGAGTAGTCCATCAACCAAAAATATCCAGCCAACAGCCTTCTTTGTCCACTGATGAAGGACTAGAGGGTGACCAACACAAACTGTGCAGCAACAGGTGAGCTATCATCTCTGACTTTACATCTACAAGGTGGACCAATAATGTAAGGGTGGACAGTAAGTGGACATAGCGTTGAAAAACTCCAGCAGCACTGCTGTTTCTGATCCTCTCAAACCAGCACAACACACATTAACACACTACCATCACACAGTGCTAAGAATAAACCACCTCACAAATGCTACTTGCTCTGTGGTGGTCCTATGGGGGTCCTGACTAGGAAGATAACAATGGACAATGTGTGTAGAAGCACAGAGGTGTATTTAATAAAGTGGCCAGTCAGTGTTTTCTGCATTTTTCCTAGTGCTGAAAAATGAAGAACCTATACTTAATGAATGTTTTAACTGGAAAACGAAAGTGAAGACTGAATAATAAAGACTACAATAAATATGCCATCAGAACATTTGTAAATTTTAGACCTCATCTCCTCCCTCTGCATAATAGCTGTATCGGAAACTCAAAGTTCCCAGAGGGTTATGCAATAAACACTTTGGATCTTTTTAATTTTCCACAGCTCTTTATTTCTACAAGAAACCGAAAGCCCTCCGGCACGGCACCTTTTTTATTGGGCGCTGTGTCTACAGTGATGCCTGGGACAATCTCCTGAAAGCAGACACATCTAATCTTCCATCTCGTCTCACTGCCTCTGAGTGAAGGAATATTGATTATTCCCTTTCGTCAGATAAGTGAAATGATTTTCTTTTGTTAGGCCGTACAGGCGCGGCAGGAGAGAACTGCTTGGAATTAGCATACATATCAAAGGTTATGCAAAGTAAAGGTACAAAAAACGTCTTTCCCCCTCTCCCTGATTTGTTCATACATAATTCCAGCAGGTGGTGTTCTTCCGCTGGTTCTCAATGCATTTGGCAAAAAAAAAGGCTTAAGAAAAGCGTTTAAAGGACAATAAAGGCAGTTGTTAAAGAACAATGGGGATGCCGCTACCTGGTCTTTATATGCTATCATATTAGCATTCATTGCCAAAGTTACTGATGCTTACATGTTGCCATGGTAACCGTGGCACAGTTAGAGATCCGTAGGCCTTTAAGGTGGATTCTAGATTGTGGAGTTGAAAAAAATAATAACAATAATCAAGACAATAAACAGAATATTGGCCTGAAGTGATGCTGCTGCAGAACATCAGCCACCATTATTTACAATAGCACACAGAAGAGGCTGAGTACAGTGCTGGGATATCATCTACAGCGAAACATCAGCATCGGTGCCAGAAAATAACATTGATTTTACATTTAAGTGTTGTTGATAGTTGTGTTTATGTTCTATTTTGTTCTTTCTATAATTTGAAATGTACAGTCTCTTAGAGGAAAAGAACAGCAAAGACACTTCTTTTCCTTTGCTACAGTGAAAACACTGCGTTTGAGATCAAGTGATAAATATGAGACAACAGATCAAAACTGCAGCTGATAATTGTGACACTTTTTCCCTGAACCTACCTATTTCAAGTCATTTTGATTCATGGCTGGTAAAAAAAAAAAAAAAAAACACAAATGGGAACAGGAAAGAATTTTTCATATAAAATTTTGCTGCAGGCAAAGGTGAACTTCAACCTCACAAATTAGCAAACCTCAGAAGAATCAGACATTAAACAAAAGGCTTCTTTCTGATAAATGACATTCTTTAGTCAACATTGTCGCTTACCCCTCAATTAACCCTGTCGACCACGTTATATAGGCACTGCCGTAGTCGGTTGACTTTTGCTCCATCCCCAATAAGAAAGCATAGTGGTGGTAGTTCAATGTGACCACAACTTTACATAGTTGTGGAGGGGTCTTTCACTGAAGGAGGGTCTTTATTGACCTAAAAGACTGTTTGAGTGCTACACTTGAAGCAGTTTTTGATGTAAAACCAAACATCTGTGGTGCTAGCCAAGAACTGGAAGCCCGGTTATCCCATTAACTAACGACTGGGTGGGACAGATCACAGGGGCGAGTAGAAAGGAAAAAGGGTGTGGTCACAAAATATCTTCAACCCCAAAAATGTGAATACAGGGGTTAGGAACCTCTGGTTTACACAGTTAATAACTCAATGTCTACCCTTGATTTAAGTCCTGGGTTTCACCTATGAAAAATGCATTTGTTGTTAAAAAGAATAGACTAATATGAAGACCAGAGAGCTGCCTATGGAAGAAAAGCGAACTATTTTGAAACTGAGTAAAGGGGGAAAATCAATCAGAGCCAGTGCACAAGCTTTCGACCTAGACACAACAATTTGGAGTGTCCTGAAAAAGAAAGAAACCACTGGTTTCTTCTTTTTCAGACATCAAACTGGTCGACCAAGGAAAACAGCAGCAGCTGATGAAAAACCCAAAAACAACAGTCAGTGGCATCACCAACAACATCCATGGGGCAGGGGTGAAGGTATCACAATCCACTGTTTGAAGAAAACTTTGAGAGCAGAAATATAAAGGCTGTACCACAAGAAGCAAACCACTGATCAGCAGTAAGAATCGTAAACAATTCACAAAGAACTACAGAGATCAGCCACAAAAATTCTGTTTGTTTTTTTGGACAGATGAGACCAATATTAACCCCTACAGGAAAACGTGTGGAGAAAGAAAGGGTCTGCTAATGATCTAAAACTTAAAAGCTCATAAGTAAAGCATGGTGGAGGTAGTGCCAAGGCCTGGGCTTGCATAGCTGCTTCTGGAACAGGACAAAGATTATTGTAGCACTCCATAAAATATACAAAGTAGGTTATATCTGGAATAAGCTCACTAATTATGTAACTTATAAGCTCACTTGATGATGTAACTTAAGATGATGTCAATAGAATTCATTCAGAAGTCTACTGCAACACTGTGAGTGGGTTTATAGAGAAATGCATTAAATCTAGTCCAATGGAAAATCATTGTGTGGCAAGACAATGACCTAAAAGACACTGCAAACACAACAAAGTGCTTTGTCAGAGGAAAAAAGTGAATGGTTTTACACCAGAAGTGGACACTGAAGGGAGAAACCCCTCAAAATAAACATCTACTGAAAGAAGCTGGAGTAGAGGTCTGGAAAAGCATCCAAAAAATGCAACTAGATGATAAGTTCAATGAATCATCGGCTTGATGTAATTCTTGCAAGCAAGGATATCAAGGATACCAAATATAATATATTAATTTTAAAACATTATATGTTCCGTACAGTTGGATGTTCTAAGTTAACACATCTAGACTTAAAATACAGCTGAATATCTGAACAATATTCTGATCTCCTAGTCATCTTTTGATCTCAAATGAAATGTCAAAACAAGTTGTTAGGTTTGTTAGACTTCATTTATTTAATGCTGAAAAACATCAAATAATTTGATACTATATACTGTAACACTGAATTTGATCAAAACCACCCAGCACATTTTGTCCAGCATTCCATGCGTCTGCATGCTCACCTGTATGGCAATGGTCAATGATGAGGCCTTGAAGTGCTTCTCCACGATGTCGGCCACTCTCTGGGTGGTGGTAAACAGGTCAGCCACTTCATCTGGACGCAGGTCACGGAACCGCTCAACCAGCCTTAATGGACACACTAAGACATCTGTAACAATGACTGGTCAAGGAAAAGTTCTATAAGCTCAGTCATAACACAGTCAAAAAAAAAATCACAAGCAAAAAAAAAACAACCATTTTGAAAAATATTACTCTTAGGTTCTGATCTCTGGACACCCTTGACCAACCAAGTTACCATTGCTAGACAATATTACCATCTTGATTGACCAACGATTGGCCACATTTCCTCCTTTTGAAACTTCTGATGGCAGATACAGTAAAGTTTAGCTAACATAACATAAAGTCTCCTAATTCAGTTGAGATGCTACAATAAAAACTAATGTTAAAATATTCAATGTTAAAATATGTTGAATTTTAAAATGTTGAGTGTTAAAGTGTTTAAATGTCTGCTTAACATTTTAAGACCTGTTTTGGTAAGTATCCCCAAAAGGGTTTTATAACTGTATGCTACTGTATTGTCACTTTAGCAGTTTATTAGTACTATATGTCATTTTTATTAATTTGGTTGTTATCGTCACTCAGCTCTTGGTAAAAAGTCTGTATAAATTGTCATGCTGTCTTCCATAATCTTTAATCTTTAAATCTAATTTTTGGAGTAATATTTGTTCAATGTTAAGCTGATTGTGTTGTTGATCAGGCTGGCTGTGAAAGTCTTGGTCTTGTGCTGGTCATCTCTAGGTTGGTGTGCTTGTTTCTAACAATATGCGCTGTCCTGCTGTTTTGTCAGGCTTTTGAATCAGGGGACCTAATGGACATGTCTTACAACCCACAATTGCTTAAGGTTAGCAAGCTGAAGGTAATAATTGATTCACTCAGTCAGCACAGTGTGACGTCTAGTGGAGTTCTATCAGTTTATATTATCATTGGTTACTAGAATTTACTGTTCCTTAAAATCGACATCGACATCAACGTAAAAAATGTCCCTATTGCTCAGGCTTGACCAATATCAAGGTCTTTTCTACCTGCAGCCGCTTCGCACATACACAATAATGACAAGGATAGAATGGTAAAAATGTTCAATTTGAGACAAAACATTGAATTAATGGCGCTTCTTCACTTTTGCTGGAGTTAACGGAGTGCTTTTCGACCGTAACCACGCCAACGTGAGGTGCAGACAGAAATGAAGGAGAGACGTGAACCCTGTGTTCTTCTGGACCTGCACTGAATACTAATGAAGAAACACATACACATTCGCACAGCACTGTAACCACAGTACCAGTCAGGCTATTGGAATATAAATGGCTCTGATGGGGGAAGATAGGCTCAATTTGAAATGGAAATGGATGACCGATCCCGATAAGCATCACCAATCAAGAAAGAAAGCTTCGAGTACAGCATCACTTACATACGCACGCACATACACAAAGAGAAGTCGCATATATTAAAATGACTTATAAACGTATAAAAGAAAGGTTTCAGGACTGCCACACTTCAGTCTTTCACTTTCATTTCCTAACCTTTCCATCTCCCTCTGCTCAAAATCAAAGCCTTCGAGTGAAACTCTTCATGGGGGTTGTGGGCACTGGAGTTTACTTCTAAATAAATCCAACCATCAAGTTAAAGTAGTGCAAGAAACACAGTCCTCTGAAGGCAGAAAGGTCAGGGAACATATTGCTTGGGAAGTTGCACAATCCGCAAGACACATCGAAGCAGCGTAGAGGAAAGTAATCAAGCCTTTGCGGCTATTTTGAGAGAAGCGCCAGGCTAACAGGTGCTAGCACTTAAGAAGTAAATGTCCAAGGGATGAAAAACATGCTGCAGCTGCCTCGCGGGTCATTGGATCGATAGCCATGTTCTGGTTCCTTCTCCCCGTAAAAAAGCACAAACCATTTCTTGGAATTCAGGTTTAGAACACTCAGACCAACACAAGGCAACAGAATGCTACTCCATGCTAGCATGAGCCAGACCAGCTCAATATACAAAGAATATTAAGTGGAACCAAAATCTCTTTAGAGAAGCCTTGTCAACCAGTCCAAAGCCAACACAACCATTTAGTCTAAGAGAAAGTAAAGAGCAGTTTGAGAGAAAGAACTTTGAAAAGTTATAGATACATTTTTTCACAATTGCTGCTGTTTGAACAAAACTCATATCTCATTTACGGCATTACGACTTATCCAGAGCGACTTACGATTTGATCATTTTTACATAGGTAGGCCAAGGCGGTGTTAGGAGTCTTGTCCAAGACTCTTATTTGTATAGTGTAGGGTGGTTGCCCAGGTGGGGACTGAACCCCAGTCTACAGTGTAGAAGGTAGAGGTGTTAACCACTACACTATCCCAACCACAATCTCCACAACTACCATCTCCACAATGATAACTTTACAGGGCAGTAAAAAAAAACATACTTTACGTTCAATATAAGTCAAAGGAACCAGACTTTTTACCAAGAATTTTGAGCTGTTTCTTTTGGTCCATTCATCATGAAATGACAAAGCCTGCTATCTCATAAAACATTTTTGTGTTTTTGACTTTTTGACATAATTTAAAAAGGCCAGTTGCCCTTTGTGATGTGTCAAGTGGCAACATTTCATGATAAACAGACCAACAGAAATGGCCCTAAGTTACTTGGAAAACATAACTTATTCATTTACTTCCATTAAAAGTTAAGAATACTTTTCCAGCAGCAAGAAGGGCGTGGGTTTGATTCCCTGGCCGGGTGACCAGGATCCTTTCTGTGTGGAGTTTGCACGTTCTCCTCGTGCCTTTGTGGGTTTCCTCTGGGTGTTCTGGTTTCTTCTCACAGCCCAAAGACTGTGAGGTAAACTGGAGACACTAAATTGCCCTTAGGTGTGAATGTGGGTGGCCTGTCCAGGATGTTTCCTGCCTTCCGCCCAATGTTGGCTCGGTTAGGCTCCATCACCCCTTGCGACCCAGGAAGATAAATCAGTTTAGATGATGAATGAATAAATGAATGAATGAATTAATTAAGTTAGAAGCTGTAAATC
Source organism: Pygocentrus nattereri (assembly GCF_015220715.1). Taxonomy (NCBI): domain Eukaryota; kingdom Metazoa; phylum Chordata; class Actinopteri; order Characiformes; family Serrasalmidae; genus Pygocentrus; species Pygocentrus nattereri. The sequence continues at coordinate 25,986,058 of NC_051231.1, read as the reverse complement.
TGTATCCTTTTCACTTTTGGAAATGAGACTAGTTTTTGATAATCTGTTTCGGGGTGATATCATGGTGGTTGTACCTCCCATCATAAGATCAAACATTTCAAGTGTTTATTGAGGGAATTCATCAACTTTCCCCTGGCTTCTCTTATTTTCCTATTTCTTTGATTCTGTTATTACACATTTAGAGTCAGTAGAAGCCCATCCTTGAAAATACTGCCAGTAATCGATGAAACGACAAAGACATGCCAGATTAAACTGAAGAAGGCTGAAGTATTGATCTTACCAAAACATGCCAGAACATTGCTGCACATCACGGGCATATTACATCATCGCATTCATCACATGTACAAACCACCCCACCCCCCAGTGTGTGTATATTAATACATCACCAATGTCATAAATCCACAGGATAAAGTAGATACATCTAGTCAGCGAGATAAAAGAGACGCTTGAAGCGGCTACTTGGGAGTTCAATGAAAGCGTATCGTCACCTCGGATGACAGGAATAAAACATCGGGCCGTTGCTCTTGGAGGGAGATGATTACATGCCGGCGTTTCACGGCACAATGGACACGCCGGAGCCAGGCTCCTCCCTGGAGCCTGCGAGTGTGGCACAAATGATCAGTCTCCGCTGCTTTCATGTTCGGCCCGGCGGAAGGAAATCAGATATCATATTAACTGATGTCTTCCCTCCCCACTGCAGGCAGAGCAGTCGCCGGGGATGAAAAATTAGAACTCGGCTTCAAAAGAAGAGACAAGGCGAGAGAGCAGGAAGAGGAGGAGCGAGAGAGGAAGAGAGAGCGAGAGACAGCGTTGTTTGGTGTAGAACATTTGCTGTTTAATTGAAATGGCTCTGTAATTCCATCAGCGATCCACTTTGTTTTGTCTTCATCATAACATTCTCGTACGAGTAAGGCTCAATCAGCATTGTTAATCATGCTCTGCAAATGCACTCTGAGCTCTGTATTAACCTGCATGTAAACAGTCACTAAAGTAGCTTTTAATCTGAGAAATATCGCTATAGTTCGGCCTTTTCTATTACAGAGAAACTTGTTCGTGCCTTTACAAGCAGAGTTGATCACTGTGAAGATCTTCTTAAGCCGGGGTTACACTACAAGACTTTTACCCCAATTTTAGCCCTGGTTCTCAGTCTGGCCAAGTCGGCATTAGTTGGCTGTACAGATTTTTGGGTCAGCCAGACTGGACAGCTAGAGAGAGTCAAGAAGTGTGTGAGGAGCACAGACTCAGATTTTATGACCTCCCAATGGCGTTTCAGACCAGTTGGAGTTCACCAGGTGTTTGATTTTTTTCGACCCAACTCTGAACATAATCTAGCATAAACTGGTCAACTCAATTTGAACGAACTCCTGCTACAGTCAATGGAAACTGAAAGCGTAAACGTGTGGAGCGAAGCTATTTAATGAGCTGAGTTTAAGGCACGAGCACCATTGAGTTTATGGACATTTAAAACTCTAAAAAAAACTCTAAAAACACACTGATCACTTAAACATCTTTATCTGCTGCTTCTTTACTGTATCAGTGCAAATGACAGAGAAAACAGCAGCAGTGAGCCGCTCCACGTTTGTTCATTTGCGTCTCCTAATAATGGGAGAACGCGAGAGTTAGCACAAGGTCACACAAGATCAGGGAGCTCCGTTCAGTTCAGCAACCGCTTAAAAGTTGTGTAGTGTGTGATCCCAAATTGTTTAGAGTGTGATCTCCAATATTTCAGTCACTCAAAAAACTGCCATATACTGTGAGATGCCCAGTCTTTTTATAATCTTTTAAGACCTTAAAAGTTGTGTAGTGTATCCAAGGCTTTACTGGGCTTCGTACGAAAATGAATCATCCTCTACAACTCATAACAAAGACAAAACAGAGAGATCAAATCACTCCAATTCTGAAAGAGCTGCATTGGCTGCCTGCATCCTTTAGGACAGACTTTAAAATTCTGCTACTAGTTTTTAAGGCTCTAAATAACCCTACAGCATCTGCAAACATCACAGAATGTCTGTGTATGTTCCAGAACGTGATCTTAGATCCGCAGATACTGGCCTTCTGCAAATACCTTCCACAAAATACAGAGCACATGGAGAGAATCTTTCAGTTATTGCACTTCTAAACTGTGGAGCTCAATTCCACGTTCTATAAGAGAGTCAGGCTCAGTGCTTACTTTTAAAAAACATTTGAAAATGTATCTCGTTAACTTGGCGTTTAATTAAACCTCTATGTCTCTTGGGTATGTAAGAGTATGTAATTTTAATTTATCTGTGTCATTGTCTTATATGATTTTAAACTAATACTTAGTTTCTTTTACACTCCTGGGCAAAAAAATGGGCCAAGCCCAAAGTGGAAAAAATCAATCTTTTAATGGTTGAAACAACAAATCATTAAAAAAAATAGATAAAGTAATTTAACATGGGTTAGCTTTTCCCTTTGATTTCTTTAAATGTTGAAGTCTTGTGGGTAATTTTGCAAACAGTCTTTTACAGAAAGAAGAGTCATTATTGGTCCAATCAGCTTTGCCGGCTTCAAAAAGTTGAAAAACACTGCTAATCCAGCTGCAGAGCCAAATGTGGACCACAGATTGATTTTGATTGGCCTCCAGCTTCTGTTTTATGGGGTATTATAAGAGGCCTGCCAGCCATTATGTTGCATTTCTTGCTTTCACCTGATGGTGGCAGGTGACAAGACCTGCAGCTTCATTTAGTAAACGACATTCAGTCAAGACTACAGATATAAAGCCCAAACTAAACACTGAAAATTGCAGATTTTGGTTGAACAAAAACATGGCTGCACTGCGTTCATTCGATAGGTACCAAAACCAAAAAGTCAAGTTTGTCAAGTTTGTCTCACAAATTATATTTTTCGACAAGCAAACACTTCAATAGGAAAATGATTAATACATTAGACATGTCGTATTATTACTCTTAAACAGTTTAATTATTTATTATAAGCACTTATCGATCCAACTTGCTTTGAATGAACAGTCTAGCAATAAAAGAAGACTCGTGCATCTTTTATAGAGAGATAGGAAACACAGTAGCTCACAGTAAGCTCAGATTCTATGCACTTCCTTTTTGAAATCTTAATATTTTGAATCATTTGTCAATCGGCCCTCAGGTATTTTAACACAGTACAACACAGTAACAAGGTTTCCCTGCTCTATAGGATTTAAATCTAGAATCCAGATCAAAACCATCAGTAAACCTCTTTATTTTGGACTTGGTCCATATTTTTTGAGAGTGTTACTGTTAAGCTTTATAACCTGTCTATAAAGCCCAGAATCAATAAATTCAAGATTCAAGATTCGCACAACTGCTCATGAACGTTGGAACGTAAGGTGGAAAATTAACCATCGGAATAGAAAAAAACAGGAACAGCTCATTGGTTGTCACTTTGTTTGAATATAGGTGGATCAAGTAATTCCTCTACAGACTACTTTGAGCCGCCGCATGACAGCAACAGAGTCCTTCAGTCAAGATCACAGCAAGAAGAAAGACTCCTCCAAATCCAAAGCTTTCAGTGGAGTGAGATCACAAACCAGCGCTGCCTGAGCCTTTTATAGTCAGCTTTGTTGGAATGACAACAAAGAGCGAGGGGAAAGTCAATAACATGGGAACATGTCTTGAAAAGTCTTGCGGCCAAGCAAGCAAAACTGGCAACACATTTAGCTGGACAATGCCAGAGACTGACCCATCCAAGCTCCGCTCACAATTGCATTCTGTTGCTAGGTTGGAGAAGCTAAGAGAAATTATGGAGCTGCTTATAAAAGCTGTAGAACTTCTAGTGGCTACATAATGCTGTTGTTCACCAGAGGTGGTGAATACTAAAAGCACCTTCCCAAAAAACAACTTGAGTAGAAGTTCAAATCAGGTCAAAAAACTACACTCTTAAAAAAGATGGTTCTTCAAGGGTTTAGTAGTAAAAATAACAGTTCCATACAGAACTCAAAGAACCCTTTGCATGATTAAAGGCTTCTTTGCATGGTATAATGGTTCTTCAGATTGATGGAGAATGTGTTGTACACTGTTAAAAAAAGATGGTGCTACAATGGTTCTTTCCTAATTGCTCTATACGGAACCATGAACAGTCAAGGAACCCTTTGTTTGATTAAAGCATTCTCCAGATTGATGGAAAAATGTGCTACAGATGGTTCTATACAGAACTTTATTGTAGTGATCTATATAGCACCTCTATAAAGCAGCTGTTACAAGCTTCAAAAAGGTTCTAAGTAGGACCATCTGCAGCACATTTTCCATCAATTTAAGGAACATTTTCACGATTGCAAAGAACCCTTCAATCATGCTTGAAAGGGCATGAAAGGGTTCTTTGAGTGTTCATGGTTCAATATAGAACCATTTTCTTGACTAAAGCACTACTGAAGCACCACTTTTTTAAAGAGTGTATGTGGTTCTATAGAGAACCTTTTTTAAAGGTTTCTAAATATCAAAAAACATTTCTGCTATTGTTATGTGGTCAGGCTTGTAACAATAGAAGCAGCTATATTGAAACATTTTCAAAAAAATGTTCTATGTAGAACCATCTAAATACATTCTTCATCAATCCGGTGAACCATTTCACCATGTAAAGAATAATTTAAGCATGAAATAGTGCTACAAAGAAGTCAAGGTTCTAAAGAAACCTTGAAGAACCATCTTGTTTAAGAGTATACTTAACTGCTAACTTATAGAAATGCAGTGGAACTTCTTAGAACCTCCAGCCTCTGTCAGCATTAGAACTTTGTTTGCTACGCTCTTTTTAACTTTTGCTATTTTTGTTAGCATTCAGAAAAGTGTGTGCAACCTTACAGCTATGAAAAATACTTGGCTTGGACAGACGGAACCCTCAGGACCTTCTAAGTTGTAAGTTCACTTCTTGCTGAATACAATGATCCTGCTTGTTATATTAAAGCTATGGAAGTATTGTAGTAATAGTGTTACATTTTGGTTGTAAATAAATGGGTTAAATTCTTGAAATGACAAATGGAAAATGATCAAATCAGGATTTTTTTTTGTGTGGTATCTAAGTAGATAAAGTCAAGCAAGCTCTTCCATTGGTTAGGCCTTCAGGAGCTGAAGCTGAATACGTAAAGCAACAGATTAACTACTAACATTATTAGGAACTGACAATGGAGTCAACTATTCATGATCTGATTCACAAAGGGCGGGACCAGTTTTGAGAGATAAATCATCACGTTGGGCCTTCTAGATGTCCTAGACACATCATTGACTGTATGAGCAGTAGCCTAAGCGATGCGTTGAAGTCAGTTGTTGCAAATGGAAAACATGCAACACACAAGGTAAAATGTATGTTAATACATCCATTACAACCTCCAAATAAAACATGGAATGTTTTTTACAAGCCTTTAAGCTCAGCGTTTAATCTAGAATGGTCAAAAAACGTTTATGTGAATTGGCATTGGTTTAGCACTAACATACTACTAGAATCCCATAGAGGTGCAGAAATTAGATTGACCACTGAAGTGTGTTTACCTCATTTTCTAAACGGAACACCTTGATCTAACAATCATAGCTCATCATTAGGCACGGACAGCTGACTAAACACATACAGAGAAAGCTCATTAGTAGCAAAGCATTTAAACAGTCTTTCTGAGATTTGCATGTTGCACTGTAGACTCAACAACCAAATGACTGTATTCTTGGACTTATGATGGTACCAGACTGGCATCATTTACACCCATCCAATCCCACAACCCCATCCCCCTATACCCTTAGTAGAAGCTACAGCATGTTTCTAATTCAATCCATCAATTCAATACACAGAACTGCATAACTACCCCAGCAGATGGACATTACTGTCCACTCCCGTCACTCAAACTTACTTTTTTTTTCCTCCCCCTGCTGCTGCAGTTGGACGGAACCAATCGTATTCCACTCCATTTGATCTCAAAATTAGATTGAGTCATTTCCAGGCGCCACTGTGAAACTCATGACAGCTGAAATCGAGACTAATAGCGTCGTAACTCCCTAAAACTGCGCAATAATAACTCATTTGAATATCTGAATATGCAGATGAACCGACTTCGGACACTATTTCGCAGAGCACAATGATAACCGACGTTTTCAGAATGAAAGATGAGTCTTATTTGACGTAATTTCCTCATCCAAGTATGCTTTTCCATTTAAAACCATTCTATATGTTGTTCTCTGAGTGACCACAAACCTGCTCCCACACCTACACGTTGAGATGGAGACCGGTGCTAGCAACAGATAAACACTGCTCTGATCCTATTATTATCTGTCATAACAGTCATTTGACCGCTTACATCTAATTTTCTCTTTTGCTCTCTGGGCTCAAGATCCATGTAATAAGAACCCAGGCTGGAGATTGCCTTTACATTGCAAATGCAATCACGCTTGTGTGGAAAAACATCTGGCCTCGAACCTTATCATTTTCCGCCTTGATGCTGACATTGTCTCTGGCCTTTTTTTTTTTTTTTGCAGTACAGCCCCCCTCCCCCTACTTTACATTATGCAGTGGAAAAATTGAAGAGCTGGATTAGGTGCATAGAGGAAATAAATAAATAAACAAACAACTACGTCAATAAGTAAACAAAGCAAGAACGAAGGAAACACAATTGGACCACAAATCCCTTGATTAGGCCTCAAAAGCACACCCATAAGCAATCCTGCCAGAATAGAAATGAAAACTGCCACCAAGAGAGCCATATTTAATATAACGATTAGCGCTCAGCGGAGGGAGTGCGACCTCTCTAATAGCGTAGGATTGAGAGCGCTGGCTGCATTTATGTGCACATGGGCACAGGCCAGAATGTCAGTACGTTAGCTGACATCACACAGGCACTCAGCTGTGGATAACTGTCCTAGAGATCCGTCAAACTATATCACCTCAGCTGACGAGAAGGTCCTTGAAATCAAACCATGTCCACCAGGTGACAGTTTGGGCTGCTCCATTTATGACTACAGTCGTGGTTTCCAAATTGTGAGCCCCCTGGTGGCACACTACACTCTTAGAAATAAAGATGGCAACAAGAGTTCCTTGGAGTGATGAATTAGGCCTATAGCAAGTCATCTGGAACCTCCAGACTGTGCAGATTTTTGCTCCAACCTCAAAAATCTCACAACATAAACATGTGGACTGGTTGGAAGTCACTGAGGACTGGTTTGAGAGATGTTGTCCTAAAGAACTTTTTAATAAATGATTCTTTAACCCTCACTTTGGGTAATTTGGGGTAATTGTTTGCATGTTCTCCCCGTGTTGTTTTTACATCTTACTATGCCACAAACATAAAATGGATACTTTTAAGATCACATTTGACCCGACAGCTGATTTGGTCGGACTCTGAATATGAGACTACACTAAATACCCAAACTGTCATCACCACTGAGCAGCTTTTCAGTCGGCAGCTGTGACAGAAAAACAGCTAAACAACCCGGAATCAGCCCGAACACCATTCACCAAAAAAAATCCGCTGAAAAATGCTTTACAGACTGGCTGCAACAAAACAACATTAATACTGATCTAGCAAAAATTCCTCCCCTCTCGTGCTCTACTGCTTAAACATTCTGACAAATTTATCATTTTTGGTCAGTAATATATGGTCACTGTCCAACCTGTGTGTACGTAAAGCTAGACGCTAGCTAGCCCTATTCTCGTTTCATGTTATCAGGATGTGATTATGTATCAGTCACTTAAAATAAGATGTTACTGTTTGACAATGTTACTAGAGGCTCGTTTGCATAGCTGGTCATATTTGCATGGCACCCACTGAAGCTCTGTTATAACTGCATGTGAATACAGTTGCAAAATTTACTTGTAGAAAAATAAAATGTAAAAAACAAAAAGATTCTGCACACTTCAAACGGTTCTTCACTGCAGTTCTCAAACCAGTTCTCAGGGACCCTTAGATGGACATCCACATCTCTATGTGTTACCAGTTGGTTAAAAACCTGGACCATATGCAAGGCCCAGAGGACCAGTATGAGAACCACTGCACTTAAACAGCGATCCACCGAAAGGCTTCTTAGTGAACCAAATGCGATTCTTCTGTAGTACCACTTCAGTTAATCCATAGGCATCCTTTTTTTAAGCGTGCACGACCTCATGTTGGCGATTGAGATGATGACAGAAGTTTGAGAACCGCTCGCCTAGGCCTGTCATGTGGGATGTTTTTTTTTATGTGTCTTTCAGTGAGGAAGAAAAGCAGAAGGATGAAAAACGGAGAGTGAAGGTGAGAGGCAGGCCTTTCCACCCTCTGAAAACAGCTGAAGTTTTGACACTTAATATAGCTATTTTGGATGCTCAAAGTCGATGCCTCTGGACACAAGCTGTGCGATGTGCACCGTTAGCCCAGGACAAACCCAGCGGGCGAGAAATGAATCCAACTGACTTTAACTTCCCCCACACATCAACCCCCCCCAACCAAATATACACACACTTCAAGGATAGAACTGTCCAAACAAAGGGCCTGTCTGGCTGATTGGAGGTGAGTAATAAAAGGCCATGGAAAAATGTTTAGCCTTCATGAGTGCGGACACCACACCGCAGACAAAAGGCTTTGTTTTTGGGAGGCATCTTCTCACAAGTGTCGAAGGTGAGAGAGAAAGAGAGACAGAGAAAAAGCAGGAAGGAAGGAAGGAAGGAAAGAAGGTGAAAATGAAGTATAAAAATAAGAATGTAAGTATGAGAAAACAGCAATAGTATTCCAGTATTCCAGGCTAAAGGAGTTCCAGTGTATTATGTGTTCTAACTTGCATAAGATTTAACAACAACAACAACAACAATAATAATAATAATAATAATCATTATCATTATCATTATCATCATAAAAATAATGAATGTAGAGTGATTTCGCAGCTTAAGCAATTTCATTGTGTTGCTAGGTTGTTGTTAGGTGGCTGCTATGGTGTCCAAAGTGGTTGCTAGGTAATTGCTATGGATTTTAGGGTGTTTATAAGTTGTAGGGCAGTGCTTCAGGTCTTCAGAGTCCCCCTGACTGTCCACACTTTTCCATTATCCCAATATGTTGGGAGTTAGGTTGCAGCAATAATGTGGACCATCTAGAGGGCCCTGAGAAACACTCTTATAGCTATGTGGCTGCTGTTGTATCTCTGCTGGTTACTAAGGTGTTGTTGGGTGGTTGCTTATTTCAGAGCCATAGCTTTGAGTTGTTTTCTAATAGTGGACGGATGGGCAGAAGCATGTCAAGGTCCACTCTTGCTTCAGAACTGACAAAAATCCACTGGTGTTTCCGTCCATCCTTCCACTGTGAGAAGACAACTCAACACTATGGGCCTTATGGATGTGTAGCTGTCAAGAAGTCGTTACTGAGAAAAAGAAACAGACAAAAAAGAAGAACATGATATATAATGACCACCTCAGAGTCCAGACCTCAACACCATTAAATGTGTGGGAATAATGGATCAGGAGAAGCCTGAACTTTGGAGGTGTGGCAAAATATCCCTGCAGATTTCTTTGAGAAAGTGAAAGCAAGCCTCCTGAAAAAGAATAGAAGCTGTAATAAAGGCAAAGAGTGGACACACTAAATACTGAAAAACATCATATTACACTCAATTGTTGAAGCTCTGGCTAAATAAGTTTTTACTTTTTTCCTGATCCTAAAATGACTGAGAGTTAAGTAAATGAAAGGTGGTCTCTGACTTTTGCACAGCACTGTATTTCATCTAATAATGTGCCATTAATTAAAAAAAAACCCTGGATATTAATATTCTCGCTTTGTTACACACACACACACACACACACACACACACACACACACACACACACACACCCTCACACGCAAACAGTAATTACAACAATTAGGCTTAAAGAACTGTAATTACATTGTGAAGCATGGAGTGGGTGGGTGTACTGAAGTGTATGTGTATGTGTACCAAGGGGAACGGGGGCTGGTAGGCGAGGTTGGAGTGGGCGGGAGTCACTCTTGAAGGGATAAAGGAGGTTTGCGATGATTGCGAAAGGATTTCATTTCGCGAGTGCCATTGCAGCATTATTAGGACTTGGGATGATCTCAGATCCAGCTCAACAGGTGTCTATAGATTAGTAGGGATCAAAAATAAATAAATATATGAATAAATTTTTTTTTTAAAATCCCACTGCCACTATAAATTTGGTAAGGTCGGGTAATAATACAGAGAGAAGGAGAGGAGGTTTAAATAACATAAGATGACCAATCAGGCCCTAAATTGAAAGTAAAGAAAAAAAGAGTAGTCCAACTACCAAATGCGTCACATTAGAAAACAAGCAAGCAAAAGTAGCTCTAATTAAAAGTAATTCCTATTCTGACATCTAATAAAGCAGCACACATATGACATAATGGTTTATTAAACAACACTGTGCACCATGCTAATGTGGCCAATGTAAAGACATGTGGTAAACCATGACTACCACAGCTAAGCCTTTGCTTTGGGCCATAAATGTTAAAACTGCGCCAAAAATACAAGTAGAAAAAACAGTACCTCTATGGGATGTGATGAACATTGCTGTTCCAGATTAAACACAGATTTTTGACGCTTGGAAAAACATTCTATATGTAGCAGGTTTATGTTGAGTCTTTCCATGAAGACTGGTCACATTGAGCTGCCGCTATTTCCTCTTTCTAATAATTTACTGAGACCTGGTTAGACTTCTCCTGACTTATCTAGGACTAAATCAAATTGGGTTATTCCTGTATGTCCTTGTCCTTATTATGTTAGTATTTAATCTATGTAAGAGCTTCAGTTCAGCTCCTGAAGGCCTAATCAATAGGAATGCTAGTCTGGCTGTATCACATATTCAGCAGTTCAGTTATTCAACAGCTGTTCTTTGAAGGATCTTGAAGCTAGGAGGTGAGATATCTTTGCCTGTGTGCACGCCACTTGGTTCCCTGCATATGTGTTGTTACTGTAGCCCCAATTTGAAAAATGCTTCTCTCAGGACAGGCAGAAGTCTAGGTAGCAGAACATCACAGCATTTATAGCCAGCTAAGATGGTATTTGTATGTAAAATTTCAATTTAAAAAGATGACTGGGAGTGTCAAGTGCCTCCATAGCATAGCACCAGACAGAAGCTACAAAACTGTCCTCACTATAGTTTAGGAAAAAAGCTCTACGCCATCGGAATGCACACATCAATTATGAAGAACTGCCAAACAGAAACTTGCCACTTAAATCTTCATCAATCAGGATTCATTTTACCCTGAGTGATTACAGCTGAACTCTGATCTAATCCAGTAAGATTCTGCAATGTTAATGTAATAACAGAACATTGTTATACACAATGGGACCATTTTTGGCATTATGAAGACAAGACTAACTGCTAAAATGTAGTTTTTCTTGTCACAGTTCCTTTTTATTCACGGGTTCAAAACAGGACTACTGTACTCTGCGACATTCTTGATGAGGCTCTAATTCAAAGTAGAAGGAAAATGAAATATCCTGAAACATAATGCATCTTGTTGGGTGGTACTTGTTAAGCTGAATGAGCCCACTAGTCCTGTGCTATAGCTTTAACTGGCAGTTAATTTTAATAATTTTTTTTTTTTTAATTCCAGGTTATGACATTTTAATCTGGGCTATCTAGGCTAATTTGGGGATACACTACACATACATTACCCCATATAAATCGGCAAGTCAAAACCCTTACAAACCACATTACTGAACCTCCTCTAGTAAAACTAGAGAGGAAACCCACATGTCTATCTGTTATGTCTAAATTCGAGGGGATAAAAAAAAAGAGAAAGACACACAAAGAAATCCCAAATGTCCTAATACACATGCTCCATTTGCAGTGTCACTGCTGTGCCAATGAAAACACTGGGTGTGATTGAAGACACAGCATCCTACAATTCAAGGTTGATTTTCCGAGATTCCCTGACCCATAACTCCGCTCATCAGCACTCTACACACCCTGCTGCCCCCTCAGGTTAATGGCAGTGCAGTCACACACATACACACCCAAAGCGCTTCACATGTGGCCCTCTGTCTTACTTTCAGAATGACAGACGGTTCCAGCTTGGCCTACAGAATCATCCTTCACACATGATTAGCAAGGCAAATAGGCAGGAAGGTGAACATATTGCATGAAGAAGGTCCTAGACATAACATCTGGAGTAAGACCTTCCGCGATGAAAGGGAACGGTTTAAAAGGATCCGTTCTACTACAAAAGTTAGTGCAGTGAAAAGTGGATGCAAAGCAGTGGCTCAGTGTTTTAACAGTAAAAATTCTACATGCAAAATTCCATTAATGTCTCTGGAAGTCAGTGTAATCAAATGTTTTGCATTGCAGACTTCCGTAGCGAAAACGTGTCCGAAACTTCAAACAAAGGTCAACTTTGCTGAGCTTTGACACATAAATTTGCATTGCCGACCAAATGAAGTGCATTGGCATTTGGCAGGCCTTTGTATAGCAGCACTGAAGATGCATATGATAATATGACATGACATCTTATATATAATTATTCCTGAACCAACTAGGATACACAGCTGGATTAGATTGTATAACCAGGGGCAAAGATGCTGGAGTTGGCAGCTAACTCAGTAATTTGACTGGCCACCATAAGCAGCCTACCCCCTCTAATGCTAGTGCTTGACTGGTTGTAGGGTTCTCAGTCCTGGATAGCTGGATACCATCACTTTTTTTAGGGATTGGGAAATACTGGCGATTCCTCATTTGAACTTTTCGCTCCAGCAAAAGTAGCTTGACCCTGCTTGCAAAACTGTTTCTGCTACAATTTCAGGATCAAAAATGCTCCAAGAGTGTTTGTAGTGCCATGATGCCCAAGGCAAGTGGCAAAAAGAGACTCAAATGGCCTGAATGAAAAACCACAATTACTGCAACCAAATTGCCAAGTTTTAGTGTGCTAACATCCAGGTTGACAATGGACACTGGATATAGCTGTTATTAGTTTGTGCTTTTACTGATTATGGATATGAATTTGGTGTAGCATGCAATTTAGTTGTGGTTGAATGGACACTACAAGACTTTAAAGGCTTAACATAGCTGTAGTGCTCATGCTACATCAACATTCATCACCTGCTACCTGCTTTGTCAATGTAGCACAGGGCACTCTACACAAGCCAACGTAGAGACTCTCACAAACTATACAATCTTACATTTACATTTACATTTACAGCATTTAGCAGACGCTCTTATCCAGAGCGACTTACAAGAAGTGCTTTGTCAATCTAGAGAAAGTATCTTTGCTAGTTACCAATAGCTTAGAGAAAAAGACAGTCCTGGGCTCAGATACTGCTAGAAACAAGAAGTCACTGCAGACACCGAGAGAAAAAGAAACAGAGTTGAACACAGAACTCTGTGACATTCAATGCAATACAATAACAATAAGATACAATACAATAAATAAAATAAGTGCAGCTTATAGTTCAATGCTCATTTAAGTGCTGTGTAAAGAGATGTGTCTTCAGTCTGCGTTTGAAGACAGCAAGAGACTCTGCTGTATGGACAGCCAGTGGGAGTTCATTCCACCACTGGGGTGCCAGTACGGAGAACATTCTCGACGCTCGTCTTCCGTGCACCTTGAAGGATGGCGGGTTAAGCCGAGCTGTACTCGAAGCTCGAAGGGCTCATGGTACAGTTCGAGATTTTACCATTGCCATCAAGCAGGTAGGGGCTGGTCCATTTTTGGCTTTGTAGGCAAGCATTAAGGTTTTAAATCTGATGCGTGCAGCTACAGGAAGCCAGTGAAGGAGCGCAGCAATGGGGTGACGTGGCTGAACTTGGGCAGATTGAAGACGAGTCGTGCTGCCACATTCTGGATGAGTTGCAGAGGCTTGATGGTCTGCATGGGAAGACCAGCCAAGAGTGAGTTGCAGTAGTCAAGCCTTGAGATGACCAGAGACTGCACTAGCACCTGGGTGGCCTCCTGGGTGAGGAAGGGTCGGATCCTCCGGATGTTGTACAGCAGATACCTGCATGACCGAGTCAGGTTCGCGATGTGAGTCGAGAACGATAACTGGCCATCCAGGGTCACACCAAGACTTCTTGCCTCTGCAGATGGAACAATCCGGGAGTTCTTAGGTCTGGAGAGATCCGTGTCCAAGTGCACAGGATCCTTAAATCCTGCTGAGTTGAACAATTTTGAACCATTTTCGAGAACTAATTTAGGCTCTTTCCAGAACTCCCTCTGTTCCCTGAATCCATGCAGAACACAAATGACCATCTCCAGCACGGAGAGGAGCGTTGCTAAATATCAATGTTGTTGGAACAAAACCTTGTATCTCCAAAATCGTAACTTTACAGGGGCAGGAAAAAAACAACATACTTTACTTTTAATGTAAGTCAATGGAACCACACTTCTTTACAAGTAATTTTGGGCTGTTTCTTTTGGTCCATTCTTCATTAAATTTACACACAGCATATAAGAGAAACAAGCATTTTCAATTTATGTCAAAAAGTGAAAAACAAAAGGTTTTGCTCTGACAGCAGCAAAATATTGCCTGACCAAACCTGATGAGGACCAGCCTCTGTCAATATTTGCATGTCATCTGCATGTTTGTTATTGTTTTGGTGGCTAATGTCTCTCTCCCTGAGATTGGTCTTGCATCATCATTGGCTACTGCTCATCGAGAATGTATCAAGAATTCATCAAGAACTCATTAAGAATTTCAAACATGCTTGAAAATCCTGGGGAAATTGCAGACCAGGAATGTGCACTGCTGAACTATTCGTGCCGCATGAAGACTCTCCACTGGCACAAACAGTGAATTTATCACCAAGTGGTTTATCACTGATTGGAAAATTGCTGAAATCATATATTAAGTGTTCCGTTTTAACCACAATTGAAATGTTAAGTCAGTGCTGAACTTCTAGCTGCGCCAAAACCAACTTTCTGTTCTTGCCTTGGTCACACACACTTCCAATGTGTCTGCAGCTTCAGAGTTAGCATGAGCACAAACAGCTAACCTGACTCACAATTAATGACAGCACTGCTAACCCTTTGCGCTTGTTTTTGATGGACACATGGAATGCTTTAATAACTGTGGCGCAACGCAGCCAAGGTTGCAATCTGTCACATGGCCGTCAGAGAAGATACTATGTACTTTGACTTACACTGAGTTCTACAACAGCAACACAGCAGAGTATGAAGTAGGCGTTGTCACTGGAAGTGCCAGACAGCCGTCAAAGATCTCACACTCTGCTAGTGACTTCGCTGACTTCGCAGGGAGTTAAAATGAAGACACAATGTGGAAGACGAGAGAGACAGCGCTACAGGAGGAGCCATGATGAAGCCTGGCATAAGTGGGTGAGATAGTATTGGTACACAGAGAGAGTAACCTCAACACAATGCCGACAGATCGCAAGAGGAATAACTGCTACCCATCATGTTCCTTTCAGAGAAACAAAACCACGCTGTACCAGCCCAAACCGCGCCGCCGGCACAAAATGTCTGCCTGTTTTAACATCCTGCCTACATCGTACATCATCTGGAGCTGTGCGAAGAAAAAACGAAAAACAAGAGCCAAGTTAGGGAGGGGGGACAGCAGTGAATGATGCATCTCATCTCAGTATATGCTCAGCAAACAGAATTTCGCAAACCCTTTAAGAGCATGAATCTGCTTTGCATTTGATGGATTATAAGCTACACCCATGCATGTTCATGAGAGGACAGAGGCATCCGCATCCTTTCATTTCTTTAAGAGCGTTTGCAAAGCCTTTCCTGGCCAGCCCATCTCTCTTTTGACCCCTATTTTTAGGAAGAAATACTTTACAACCCATGATCCATCGATGTGGTGCCTCCTAATTGCATTACTAGGTAAGAAAAAAATAAGATAAATGAAACGCTTTCAAAAGAAAACTCACTTTGGGTGAAATTTGGCGCTCTGGTATAATATTACTCTGAGACAAAAGCTAGCCCACCATGACCGGGTCTTAGACAAAGGCCTTGTAAAATATTAAAAGAGGCACTTGGCCATGCTCAGATATACAGTGAAATATATCACTCAACCAGAGACATATTGCAAGCGAATAATAAATAAACATATTACTGGAGAAGCAGGGTTTGAAATTAGGTCTGCATGACTTCATATTTGCATCATAAACCTGACACGAGTCCTTTAAACACTGGGCAGATTTACAGTCACCGTTCAAGGGGAGCATCTATCTATAAAGTCTTTCATCAAGCACTGGAAGAGCTATATAAGCCCTGCACTGCCAAACAGGTTTAACACGAGCATCAATGCTGCCTTATGGAATGAGGTCACTGAAAGGGATGTCGACTTTGAACTAAGGTCTCTCAAATTTGGACTTTTTTAGGGAGGAAAGAACTTTCTCAAGGCCCAACATGTGGCTAATTAGCAGTCAATCAATGCTTGCGTTTTTCTTCCCTCAATAGCAACATTGGCATCTCCTAAATGTCAGAAATCTTGCGACACAGTAGACGCACCAGTGGTGCTGGCGGGGGGGGGCGTCAAAGAAGGAAATTTCTCACGCTATATCTGGAAGCTTTCACCACAAAAAAAGGAGAGAGAGCTTTCTCTCCACTTCCATCAATAACGAGTGCACGGCTCATTCGATAGCAGGCGTCCTGGGTTCGCCTTGCCTGTGCAATTATCACTAAACTGTCAGGTAGGATTAGGGGCTGGTAAGCCTCAGTGAGCGATCAGCAACACAAGGAAAAAAGCCCAGAAGATCTGGAGGAATCAGGGGGTCTTATGGTACATCCTTCAAATGAAGCACAATGTGGGTACTGAGGGAAAGCTCTGGGAAAGGCAAAGGATAATGAATACACCTGTTCTCCTCGCAAGCCCTATCTCTTAGGGATCATGGTAAGCTTCCAGGATCCAACGTACGGATGTGAAGGATTTAATGATCTCATAAAATAGCATCTATAACTAAAGCCAGTCCTAAGATGTGACCTTTTAGGACGCCTCCCCCCCTTTCTCTTATCCTCAACAAATAGGCGTGAGAAGCAAGGTATAATCGCTTGACTTACTGACGTGGCTTTTCATCCCATTGTTACGCTATCACTGTCCAATTCTGAACCTATTGTGGGATTGATTAAAGGTTTGAAACCAGTCTGGTGCCCAAACACATATCAGTGATGGCCGTATGCCGGAGGGATGGGTCTAAAAAAAGATAAACCAAAAAAATAAAGGTAGATCACAAAGCACACATTGATTAAGAGTGCGAGGCAGGCCTCGGAATAATGAGCACAGGATTAGAACACTCCATCTCAGCAAAGTGGTGACAAATTATATGGGTTCAGATCAAAGCTTTGCACCAATTCCCTTGGTGAAGGCCTCTCTCTCAAAAAAAAAGACATTGATTCTGCCAGGTCCATTTAAATTCCACAGATATACATACAAACACGGTCCCTCAGAAACAACCCCTCTGACTAAAATTGACAATTTTGTTTGAGCAAATCGATACCATCAATTCAGAGCCATTCTCCACATGTGATATGATCTGATATGATTAAACAAGAAGGGACAAGGGGGCAATCAATAAACCACAGTAAACTCCGGGATGAGATTCTGAAGAGCAGCTTGTTTTCAAGCTTTCCTATGGCCTTGCAGGACTGTTAGAGACGCCTCTACGGATCACAGGGTTAAAGCTGTCAGAGGCGACATGACCTCCGAGACGGCAAGACGTCAAAGCATTAGGCCACTTCTGTCAGATTTTCCAAGCAAGATGACTCTCCGTGCTCTCTTGTCCAAGTCAACAGAGAGAGGTCAGGTGGTGGCATCTGTCAAAACAGCCTAGAACATCCCAAACACCAGGGCCCCAAAGCAGTCAACCCTGTTACACTGTCTCCAAAAGGCACTTACTTGCTGGGCTGATTGTCACCACTTTAGCGGATGCTGTTTTCCACTAGTGTGATTGTTTTTCTTTGTGTTTTCCATTCTAATCTTCAATGCCGAGGCACGCGTCATCGGGAATAAAATGAAAGAAGAAAGCACCGATCTGATTATTAGAGTGCAAAGCGGATGAGGTGAGGCGAGACCTTGGGCTGTGTTTAGCATGTCCCTAAAGGCAAGCCTACGGGGGTGATGCCGCCATTCGCATCGTTTGTTCTTGAAAGCTTTGTTAGGGGAAGAGAAATAGCTGTGTAGATTTGGGGCATTGCCTTTCCCCAACATCACTGGAGGGAATAAGAAGAAGAACATGAAAAAAAAGAACTCCCTCCATTTGTGTTTGCGGTTTGAAGATAGCAGACTGCCGGGACAATGTTCGGATTTGGTCTTTGATGACAGTTGAGAAGGATGACAAAATGCTCTTTGTGTAGCCATCTGGTATGGAGATGAGAGAGGAGAAAACAGAGGAACACTGAATCTCATGTAATTGAAAAAACAACAACATGATGGCAGGAGAATGATAGGAAAGCTAATATTTGTATGTCGCTGCAGGTCCTACTCATTCTGTCTTAGCAATGAACTGCATCACTGAAACAGAAATGTTTCGGCTTTAATCATCATAACAACAACAACAACAACAACAACAATAATAATAATAATACTCTCCTAATTTGACATTAATAATAATAATAATATATGTACCCTAATTGGTGCAGTTTGGAGTGCCATGTTGTTATTATTTATAATTATTATGTATTATACATAGTAATAATATGCAATAAAAATTCCATGGAATAGTAATGTGTGATTTATTGCTGTTAAAACAGTAATGTCACACCGTTATAATGGGATTGGTTTACTATTATTATTATTATTATTAATGTTGTTGTTGTTGTTTTCTTGTTATTGTTGTGTTTGTTTGTTTTCTTTCTTTCTTTGTTTACTTGTTACACCATTTGAAAACTGGCCTTTACATGGCGTGAACATGAATAATAAGATCTTGTTCATGAATGTACATAAAGATAATTTCTTCCTTCTCCAATAAAATGACTTTCATTTCACAGATTCCATTCCAGTGGTTTGGTAGCACAACGACAATGTCTCATATCTGCGAGTCAGTGATACATTCTGTATATTACGTTGAATGTTCCATGAATCATAAAAGAGTGGGCCACAACTCCGCTATGCCTTCAGTGAGCACAGCGTCGCCGGATTGTTGCCGCTTTTATTGTGTTACCATTTTTCAATAAGTCTCTCTGAAACGCTTTCAACAAACAGCCTTCAGTAGCGGAACAATGCGAGGATGCACTTTACAGTTATAACCCAGAAAACAGCCTTCGCAGCCTCTAAAACGAGATCCCTCATGCCGGGAGATAAAGCAGAAAATGCAAAAAATGCGAAAATGTTCACAAACGATAAATATTTGATTAGATCCTTTTGTGAAAAACGATGTAGCGCTGTCACATTACAGCCTTCTCTGCGGCCTTGAGAACTAAGACTGCCACGTGAGCTCAGCTTTGGGAAGGAGACACACAGTGAAGATGTCATCACGCGTGCGGCTGGAGGGTTTACAGAGAACAATAAAGATTACAGACAAAGGAAAACAGAACGCAGAAAGAGGAACAGGGATAAAGGCAGCAGGAAAACATGTACCCTTAGCAACGAGAAACTTAAATCAACTAGTGGAAAATGAGAAAATAGCCAAAGTAATGGGGTTATTCCTGCTAATTGAGAAGAAGCAACACGGCTGCAAGAAAGCATTAGTCTCCACTTAACACGAAACTCCGGAAACAGGGGTGTTTAAATTGCTTGGCTTGAGGTACTTTGGTGGAAACTTTCTTCTGGTTTGTTTTATTTATTTATTTATTTTTATATTCTCTGCAACAAGAAGGTTTCTTCGCCATCGGGAAAAGGGCAAATCCACCAGGGAATGCGGCGCAAATCAAAGCATCCAGCCAATGATCAAAAAAAGCTCAAAAGGTCCCTGGTGGTACAGCCATGTGTTGTATTCCCAGGCGCAAAAACAACATGGTTAATGGCGTAAGACATTCTCCACCATCCTAGACACTCCACGCAAAGTCCTCGATCAGGGGCTCCCTCATGTGACTCCAAGCCTTGCAGGGGATAGGAGGCAGGAAAGCGATCCATATTTCAGCCAGATAATGATTTCCAAAGCGCAGACACGTGTACGCCTGGCCGAACCTTACGGCGCCCGAGCCCCGTCCCAAGTATCTGATCTGAACACAATTATTGAAGCTTGCTTCCAGATGGTCGCGTATCTTTGCTTTCCTGGAGCGTGGCGGCACAAGCCGCAAAAGTAGAACCGGAAAAGTGGAACAACAGCCTCCTCCAGCTTTAATTCAATGATTTGATACCACCAAACCTACGGAGAGATACGCTGCCCTTATCCCACAACACCATTCCCCTGGCCTGAGCAAAGCTTCTGCAATAATTTCGTAAGACTGTGAAAAGCTTTCGCATGATTGTTTGCACAGCGGCGACTTTGATTCAAGAGCCGTTTTTATTTGAAAGGGGATGTGGGGAGAGATCATGTTCGATGGCAGACGGAATCCTTGATTTCTCCGCCGTGAGCTGCCACTTGCAAGAGAACCCGCTTTAAGCTCCAATCAGGTTTTGTGACAACAAAGCCGGACAAACAACAATAACAGCAAGGCCGCACCCTCTAAGACAACGTCCTTGTTTGCAGTGCTTTCTAATAGAAAACTTCACTTCTCAGCTGCCCAACACTTAGTTGATATGCTCATTTGCACAGCCTGTTTAGCCATATCACAGTTATAAAGGATACTTCAGGAACCACCCAAGAGTCTGTAAGATGTACAGTGCTAGATCTCAACTCATTAACGTTACATTAGACCAATGAATGCATCTATGATGTACAGTGATCAGAGATCACTCTTCATTTTTGTAATAGCCAGTCAAAATGACTAGCATTTACTGTACAGCTCCCATTCATTTCAAGTGACTTGGTTTCAGTTTCTCAATGAATTCTGCAGAGATATTTTTCCACACAAGTTCTTAGAATCCTAATTAAAAACTTAGCCTCCAATCCAGAAATCAATCACAAATATTGGCCTCAGACCCCAGATGTGGTGTACCAAGAACAGTACAAGGAAGATGCTGACTGATGCTTGACTTAAACAGGCTGCCTGATCTTTAAGACTGCAAAATGTAAATGATCTGTTTTCTGACTTGCTTTCATAGTTTCCCATATACTGTACAACAATATACAGCGCATCACTTTAGGATGAATCAGCGGTCATATATAAATATATTAACTCTTTTGACCTCACAACCATGATGACAAACACACCCACACACACACACACACACACACACACACCTTCTAAGCAGCTTCTCCGTCAGGGTCGCAGGGGACGCTGGAGCCTATCCCAGCTGTCATTGGGTGGAAGGCAGGATACACCCTGGACAGGTCGCAGGCCATAGCAGGGCAGACAGACAGACCCACATACATATTCACACGCACATGCACACCATGATGACTCAAAACGCTTGAATTGTTTCATTGACACATAGCCAAAAAAACTTTGTCAGTAGAGTAGGATCCTCTAGAGCAGGGGTTCCCAAACTTTTTCATGCCAGGATCCATGTTTCTTTTGAGATTCAACAAATGTTTTATGATGTGAAATAAAACATACTCTGCAGTCCACTTTTACTCAATATTACTGTTCTTTCAGTCAAGAAATGCAACCGCATACCATAATAAAATTTTAAAAAACATGCACAGGCCTGCACTGTTACATTCTTAGCGAGGCACGGTGGCAAAGCTTAATGTTTCTACAATGCGTGTTTTTCACACAGTTGGGAGCGAAAACGGGAGTATTTTGTACTTCTAGTGGTATCATTTCACTGCACAAGAGCAGAAGAAACATAGACCTTGAAGCTTTGAGCATGCAACTCTTTTGTTTTTTGCACAGCATCCTGGCAAAACTTTGTGCTTGTGTTACCGATATAAAAGGCTGCACTGCTCCCAAAGGAGTGCTTGCAATTGGAAGCAGAAATGGCAAAGTTCTCCCTTCTGATCTAAAATGTGGTTTGTTTAGCTCTGCTTATATGGAAAAAAGAATGACAGGCCCTACTTGTAACAATGATCTACTCGTCCTCACACTGTGACCCACTGGTGGGTCACGACCCCCAGTTTGAAAACTGCTGCTCTTGGCCAGCTGCACATGAGCCTAAGGTCACCATGCCCAATGCCAAACGTCAGCTATGGGTATCTCCCATCCCACCTTCGTGTTGCGGGGCAGTAGAATTGTGCACTTTGGAGTGATGGAGCTCCATACATTATCATACCAGAACCAACCAGTCAACATTAGTACCTGACCTCACTAACACTCTTGTGATTGCTGAATTCAATCTAATCCTTACATGTCCCAACATCTAGTGCAGGGATTACAACCCAAATGTTAAGAAGAGCCAATCTGTCCTTTCAACAAAAATCAAACCAACTTGGGAGCCACAATATTTTACGTCCATTTTAGCATCTTGGCTGTACATGTGTCTCAGTATGTGCTAATGTCCTATTATATAATAAAAAATATAATACAAATGAAAATGCAGGCTTATTTTGCTCTGCTTTAATCGCTTGTAGCTGCTTTTCTCGCATCTCTGGCAGGAAACTTTTCCGCAAAACCGGTTCATTTCTTTTCGCTGTTGTTGGAAGAAAACCTTGCATCTCCACTGTTGACGTTTTTCAGTTTTGATAAAGTTTTTAAAAATGTTACTCTTTACATTGTGTGTAAATTTCAGGATGAATGGACTAAAAGAAACAGCCCAAAACTGCTTGGAAAAAATTCTACTTCCATTGATTTACATTAAAAGTTAAGTAGGTTTTTTTCCTTCTCCTGTAAAGTTACCGTTTTGGAGATTTGAGGTTTTCTTCCGACAACAGCGTTATACAATGTCTCTTAACGTTTGACTTTTTACAAGGCTGAATTCGCTTTTCATCCGCTAGCGTCTTATTCAAATTTTCCTGGTCCACCTTAAATGTAACTGCTGCCCCATTTAAGATGGAACGGTAAAATTCAAACAAGAAGTTGGCAAATGCGACGCTGACTTTTTAGCGTCTCGTTGCAGATTAAACATATCAGGAAACCAGCGGGAGTGCTTCTGAATGCAATTAAGTCTATTTGTCGACAAATTATGAATAACTGTCTTATATCTTTCTCTTTGCCTTTTCATTAGCCACTAGCTAGGCTAAATTCTTATCTGTGCTGCTGTGGTGACCAACAGTCTGGGCGCCAACCTTTAGAGTTAAAGATCGGTGAATTATCAGTTATACAAGAATGCCAGCATTTGTTAAAAAGTGTTAGCACTAACAATCATCAGCGCTTTATTTTAGTGCAAAGAATGATCATTTTCTGCTATGGAGCCACAACAGGGTAGTTTCCAACCCCTGATCTATGGTAAAGCCTTCCCAGATGGACTACCTATTAATACCCTTAATTGCAGAAGAAATGCTAGATTTTGTCTTTTAAATTATATGACAAATCACACTTAATAGGGCCGGTGATATGAACTGACAAGACAAAAATTGTTAATTTTGATTTCAGACACTAATAATACACACATATAAATGTTCCAGGCCTCAAATTCACCCACTTCAGCTTATATCCAGCTCTACCCAAAGCTCCATCTGCTCTGCACTCCTCAATAAATGAGTACAAAAGAAAAACAAAACATTATTGATTTCATTGCATGTGGGCAAATTCTTCAATTAAAGGTTTCACTGATGTTCGATGCAACAAAGTGCATGAAACGCTTTCATCTTAATTGCCTTATGAGCTGCATTACATCTCATAATCCAGAGACAAAATGTTATAAGAAAATGGAAAAAAAATGACACACTTGAGCAGAATGAATAGTGTTTGTTCTTCCCCAGAATATCATATAAATTCTTACATAAGCATAAAAAAGCCCCACCAACAACCAGCTGCTTGTTTTCCAGTGTCTCTACTTCCAGTTCCATTATCAGAGGAAGCGACTGAGCAGAATAGACCGGATAAAGCTGATTTTCAAAAGAATACAGAGCCACTAGCAGGATCTGTCTTCTTCTGATTATAAGCATCTTCCATTATGTTCACAACAGTCATCATATATAATCTCATAGATGGATGGAACTAACATGGCGTACAAGGTTATGCGTGTTTTCAGGTAAAGGATACAGGACAGAATATACAGTGATACTATTAGAACAGAAGGCCGTGAAGGGAACCTTGCTGAGCAGCTGCATGTCTATGTGGGGGTGTTTGAGCCTGTGTGAGCCCTCACTGACCTGCAATTGAAAGTCAATGTGTGTATGCTTTATTTATTTTTTTTTTTCCCTGTTCAGGAAACCTGCTTTCAGTTTTTCCAAAAAATCAGCAGGGATATTTTTCCACACCTCTAAAGTTCAGTCTTAAAAGTCGGTTGCGTTTTCTGCTTAACAAGCCACAGTGATTTTCTTTGCTATGTAGTACAAACGATGCAGCTGACAATTAGTGAAAGAATCCGTTCATATAAATATCTAGAAGTTTCCATAACTCATTTACAAGCTTCTCTACAGCAGAAAAGGACATATTAGTCCATAAGTGTGTGAGCCTGTGTGTGCACTCACTGTTCGTCCTGCAATTGTATGTAAATGTGTGTGTATGGATTTTGTTATTCTACATTTTCAGGACAAAGGAAGGAGAAAAACCTGCAATATGAGGACTAACGCTTTAACTTTTTAAGAAATGTTTCTTTTTCTGAGGAGTAGGTTTGGCATATAAATATCTACGTATATAATTTGAAAAAAAAGGGAGGGAAACTTTTGGATTTGAGTACTTACATATATATGATGCACACAGGACACATTGTTACTGCATATAGGCACTTATAGGCACTGTTGTCAGAACAAAATCTCATATCTCCAAAATGGTAACTTTACGGAAGAAGGAAAAAAACCTACTTTACTTTTAATGTAAGTCAATGGAACCAGACATTTGTCCAAATAATTTGGGGCCATTTATTTTGGTCCATTCGGCATGAACTTTGCACACAATGTAAAGGGCAGCATGCATTTTCATTGCCAAAAATAAAAAAAAATAAAAAAACTGGATATACAAATTTAGACTCATCAGTCCATAAAACCTCATTCCGCTGTCCAGTTTCACTGTTGTAGTGAAGATGATCTTTTTTTATCTCCTTTCTTTTCCCAGTATGCTTTTCCTGGCAGCTATAGGCAACTACAGAAGGATGGACAGAAACACCTGTGGATTTTTCCAGATCTGAATCAAGAGTGGAGCTTGGCTTTCTCCACTCTCTCAAAGATAAAAGCTGTAAGCACTATTTATCTGATAGTGACAGTTGGTGATCTACCAGGTCTTGCACAGTTGCTAGGAGTCCCATTTCCTCAGTATCATTCAATATATATATATTTTTAATAACACTTTATAATAATGACATTTTATAAGATGTCTATGAACTATTAATTCATTACTAACTAATCAGGTATTGAGAGTTATTCACTGTCAATACTGTGGCATCAGTGGTGAAGGAGAGCCAGAGGAGGCAATTACGGCTCACGGAAATGCTCTTTTATTGAACAAGGTAGAAAAGGCCGCTAAATAAGAGCAAGAATAGTGGGGAACATCACTACCAGCTATAGCATTTCACTCTATGGTAGACACTAAATCCACAACAAATAACCCTCAGCTCAACACCATAAAACACAGTCTACATATAAACACATCATAAACTAATAAACAACAATAGAAATGTCCTTTTAAGGAAGAGGGGAGATTGAATTGAGCTTATAGAAGAGAAATCACCTGAGAAAGGAGGAGTAACAAACTTCACAACACCAATCATAATGATAAGGTTGGCTACACTGGAGAAGCTGGAAACAGGACACTGTGACATCATTTTAAATAATGGCTTGCAAAAATCGCCTCACTTGTAAACCATTATAAAGTAATATTAACACGTTAATAAATGATGAATAACTCTAACACGAGCATATTGAACTTTTTTAATCAACCCCACGCAATTGTTGTATTTGCTATTAGTTCTTATACTCTTGTATTGATTTTACTATTTTTTAACTTAATTCAACATTTTTAGTTTATCTTACTGTCTATTAAATGTTGTTTGCTATTTTTTGCTCGATTTCTTATTCAAGCTTCTGTGTGTTTTCTTTTCTCAATTCATTTTACTTTGTTCCTTCAGTCTTATTAGTTTTTGCTTTGTTTCAGTTTTATTAACTTTAATTTGAACTTTTTAGTGCGTGTTTAACTCAGCCACACTGCAAATGAGAGTCAACCTGTACTTCCGATACTAAATAGAGGTTGATGAATATTTCATTAGTTCACAATTAGTGAATTATGAAGTAACTTCAGCTTTGGAAACCCCTCTGACTTTCTCCTTTCTTATGCAAGTAAATTATCTTATGATATATGCATAAGACGAAAACCTCCTCGGAAACATCTCTTGAAAAATGAATAACTTAAATGTAGTAGCTGTTTTGAGTGGAAATTAAACAAATGCAGGGTTCCAACTTTTGCATTTGAGTACTTACATATATATGATGCCTACAGGATACACTGTTACTGCACATAGGTACTTCTATATCGCTGTTGTCGGAACAAAACCTCGTATCTCCAAAATGGTTATTTTACAGGAGAAGGAAAAAAACCTACTTTACTTTTGAAGTAAGTCAATGGAACCAGACTTTTTTCCAAGTCATTGTGTGCCATCGTGAAAGGGGGCAGTCGTGGGCTGGAGGTTAGGGATCTGGCCCTGTGACCAGAAGGTTGCTGGTTCGATCCCCAGGGCCGACAGTCCACGACTGAGGTGTCCTTGAGCAAGACACCTAACCCCCAACTGATCCCCGGGCGCCGTGGATAGGGCTGCCCACCGCTCCGGGCCAGTGTGCTCACTGCCCCCTAGTGTGCGTGTATTCACTAGTGTGTATGTGGTGTTTCACTTCACGGATGGGTTAAATGCGGAGGTGGAATTTCCCGGGTTGTGGGATCAAAAAAAGTATCTCTTAACTTAACTTATCTCTTAAATTGAGATATAATGTAAAGGGCAACGGGTATTTTCAAATGATGTGAAAAACTGAAAAACGACAAAAATGGAGGTACAAGGTTTTGTTCCGACAGCAGCGATATACATAATAATACACCTCACATCCTGACAATGCATTAAAAACCAGCGCGTGTGTGTGTATGAGTGTACACCAGTAGGCCTCGCGAGAGCCTCAGCCAGGCAGAAATGAAGTCAGCTCGTGACACTTATCTGTCGCGTGGCTCACCTGGGGAAAAGACAGCATGGCATGCGGCCGGCCCTGATAACTAGTTAATCACTTCCTGCCCGACGCCTTTATTTATGAGGGACAACCCACATGCGGATACATTTTTTAATTTGCCGTATAATTGCGCGCGCGCTTAAATTGGGGTGCGGGGCCTAGATTAAATTTAAAAGTCAAATGGCTCGTGGACTTGGAAAGTTAGCGCCTCGCTATAACGGCACAACTACGATGATGACATTGAAGATGCTAGCCCCTGTTTACGACTTGGCAAATGTTTGACGGACAGCGCCCTGTAATTTCACAGATTGGCCTTTGCAGTTTGGGGAGACTCTTTCAATCAGGATAAATAGGACTCGACATACATAATTAATGGCATTGTCTGACACAACTGACATCCTCAGAGCCGGAGCCGGCTTTGTCTTAAAAGACTTCGGCTCTAATCAACGGTTCCGATTGAAATGACGCATTTCTTCATAGAGTAATAAGCGCAAAAAGACTTTGAGAAGGCATTGCATGAATTCATAAAGTAATCAGCACGCTTTCCCTTACTATTTAAGCCTCCTGCCAGCCCTGGCCAAAGCAGTTGTATGAGCAATATGTGATTCATTTCAATTTCGTATAAATCCATAAAATTAGCCACTGAAGATGACAGCAGAGGGGGAGAAAAAAATGCACTGCAATCTGTTCAAAATGATGGTTTGGCTGAAAACAGAGTGAATGACTGTGATTAGCAGGTGAAAACAGGGCCTGTCAGAGTAGCCTTCCAAGAAAGACCACAGTACACAATTTGGAGTCAAAGTTGGAAGATGGATAAATGTATTCATGTATTATTAACATTGAGCTAAATGATGCAAACAGTAATGGTTTAAAATCCATTATGCTCATTTAACATATCTTTCTGAACTGAACAGATGCAACGATTACAAGCAGCGCTGGGCAAAAGACTCTTCTAGTGCTACACTATATGGACAAAAGTATTGGGACACCTACAGGAGCTTTTATGACATCCCATTCTATGTCCATAAGCATTAATATGGAGTTGGTCCCCCTTTGTAGCTATAACAGCTTCCACTCTTCTGGGATGCTTTCTACAGGATTTTGGAGAGTGTCTGAAGGAATTTTTGCCCGTTTATCTAGAAAAGCATTTGTGAGGTCAGGCACTGATGTCGGACGAGAGAGCCTGGATCCCAATCTCCAGTCTAGTTCATCCCAAAGGTGTTCAATGGGGTTGAGGTCAGGACTCTGTGCAGGCCAGTCAAGTTCTTCCTCAAACTGTTCCCACAAAGTATGCATAGAATTGTCCACAAAGTGTTGGTTTGCTGAAGCATTAAGATTTCCCTTCACTGGAACTGAGGGGCCTAGGCCAACCCCCTGAAAAACAACTTGGCACAATGCAGACTAGCTGCTCAGCCATTGTAACCTTCTAGTGAGTGATTCAACATAAAGTAGGCATTGAGCACCATAGAACATGGTGGCCCACTCTTCGAGTTTGCATAGTCTATTTCTTCCTGGCTAAGCTCTTGTTGCTCCTAGATGCTTTCATTTCACAATAATGGCACTTACAGTTGACTGGGGCAGATGTAGTAGGACAGAAATTTCACAAACTGACTTGTGGCAGAGGAGGCATCCTATAACACTGCCCTGTTTAAAGCCACTGAGCTCATGAATACAACCCACTACTGCCAGTGTTTGTCTATTGAGACTGCAAGGCTTCATGCATAGCAATGGGTGTGGCTGAAACACTTGACCTCAATAATTAGGAGGGGTGTCACTGTATTTTTTTCAAATATTGTATCACATAAATTAAAAAGCATTTCATTTCCAGTCAAAATGGCCATTAAGCACAAGTCAAATGATAAATTATCCATTTTTTCTGTTTCAGTATCAGTAAAAGTAGCTGCCATGGTTGGGATATAACAGAATACAAGCATTTGGAATGAATATTATGAATACACAATAAAGTATCTGTATTCAGCCCAAGTTATAATTTGTAATGGCTGCATTTGGAAGTTATCTTTTACATGTTTATGACAATACTTTTAGAATACATACCCACCAAATTTAATTAATATACAGTACATACCATATTTAAAAGAAACACTATCTTGTTTATTGACTATTTTGAACTAAACACACAGCATGTAAAGACTGAATCTAAGGAAGAACTCCAGCAATGTCATCTTTACAAACACTGAAGCCTGAGTAGACGGATAAATCACGGTATTAATCTGAGCACTATTAAACTCTTTTGACACCTCAGTAGCGCACATGTTCACGACTGATAAGCGTAGCTTCGGGATTGTACTGGACATGTACATTGGATATTGGACTATGCATATCATCACTTTCCAATGGAAACCATGTATCTCCATTTTTGCTGATTTTTAGTTTTCTACATTATTTCAACACACCAGCTGGCCTTTACAATGTGTACAGAATTCATGATGAATGGACCAATAGAAATGCTTTAAAATCACCTGGAATAAAATTACATTTTTATCTTTAAATCAATCTTTACATTGACTTCCATTGAAAGGTAAGAGTGTTTTTGCCTTCTCCTGTTAATATTTTAAAGGTACTTGTTTTCCATTGGACTGTGGATTGTTTTGTGTCAAGTTACATTCATATCATTAACTACAATCACATAGCTACCCACTTTATCAGCATATTTGGAAAAAAAAATGTTATTAGGGTGCAGCAAATTGTTGTCTTAGGTCATGAAAGGGCAGTGGGATTATGGGAGCAGCAGTGAACTGAAGCAGAACTGAGAGCCAAAATAACAAGAATTTTGTACTGAGTTTTGTATTTATTTGAACAACCAAATTTTACGTTAAATACATTATCAATATTAAATAATCAATATTAAATAATCAATATTAAATATATTATCAGAAAACAGCCAAGCAGTAACAGTGAGGAACAGTGAAAATTCAGGAAAAAGGATTTTTCTATCTACTTTATTAATAAGTATTCTATATGTATTCTGAACATGTTACTTTACAGGAGAAGGAAAAAACCTACTTTACTTTTAATGAAAGTCAATAGAACCAGACTTTTTACCGAGTCATTTTTAGACTAATTCTTTTAGTTGATTCATCATGAAATTTACATACAATGTAAAGGGCAAGAGAGACTTTTAAATTTAAAACTTATTAAACTTTCAAAAACTGAAAAATTACAAAAGAGTGAGATACGATTTTTTCTTCCGACAGCAGCGATATAATACTGAATACATTCAAGACAGTGTATTGAGTGTTCTGGCATCACTACTTTTTCAAAGTATTTAGCTAATCCCTGGTTACAGCCGTTCACAGGGGCGGAGCTTCGGGGGGGGCTGGGAGGACGGCACACCCCCGGCCCGGCCCGGGCCTAGAGGGGGCCCGGATGGGAGAGAGGATAAGATTTCAAGTAGCCGGGCCTCTATCACGTCCGAAGAGAGCTGGAGAAGGCGGGCCCTCTCCTGAATGTATCCAGATGAGCACGGTATACGTCCAAAGGCATAGCCCACCTTACATCACCCACCAAGTTTTACACGGGGCTTTTAAAGGTCGCCACAGTCAGGACTGAGTCATGGTTTCTAAAAGCTTTACAAGACCGACTGACTTTAGTGATGTAGTAGGTGTAAAACATTGAATAAGATGTTCTGCATGACTGGCTTTATTTTCACTCTTACATTTAACTTTATGACACGCAAATTTTCAAGCGGATCGCCGATATTTAGGTCGCCGATAAGCGAAGCACGTAAGCCCCGCTGTTGTGGGCATGTGTATGTTGTAAAATTATGTTTTGATGAGCTTTATTAAATAATAAAGGGTATAAAGGGCCCGGGCATTTGTCCCGGCCCGGCTCTGAT
Source organism: Pygocentrus nattereri (assembly GCF_015220715.1). Taxonomy (NCBI): domain Eukaryota; kingdom Metazoa; phylum Chordata; class Actinopteri; order Characiformes; family Serrasalmidae; genus Pygocentrus; species Pygocentrus nattereri. The sequence goes on along the minus strand of NC_051231.1, from coordinate 25,955,100 downwards.
TTGTTCCACTAGTGGCCGTTCACGACAGAAAATTGCACAAATAACCTCTGAAAAAAGTTACAGGTGTTTCTATTCATCCTTCCACTGTGAGAAGACCTTGCAGCACATGCAGCTGTCAAGGAGCTGTTACACAGACAAAGATACAGAGAAACAAGAAGAACATTTGCACTGCAGCACTGAAATAAAACATCTGAGATCAGAGTTTTAGAGGTTCATGGGCCTAAATTTGATATCTTCAGCATGTACACAGCCGAAGCAGTGAAATACACAAGAGGAGGCTAAAGTATGGAGCCCAATATAATATAATCCAAAAAGCATCTACATTTCCTCATATTCAAGTATATAAAAGTAAATATTTAACAGATAAATTAGATTTTTTCAGTGGGTTTGGTGTTATGCGGTGATGTGTAGTGTGGTGACTAATGGCCAGTACATGTCCTTACAGGAAGATGATTTAGCAGACTTGTGGGCAGTGATATGAATTTGGTTATATGTTTTAATAAAGACGTTAAATTGCACAGGAGCACTAAGATCACAATACATTTTAGAAAAATATCTGCTCCCACTTTGAAGATCCAAATGTAAATATATAGAATTAAAAAGCACGATTTTTTTTTCCTTGGAAATATATTTAAGGCAAAGTTTAATTTGATGTATCTCTCTCTCTCTCTGTTTTATTTTATTTTTTATTCTATCACAAGCCTCCACGATGCGGTGCTGAAGGTGGTGTTGTGATTTTCTCATCATACACAATTTGGTTGAGATTACCCCAGAGATAAAAGTCAATAATAAAATAAGAAATAAAATAAAATAAAACCTGTCCTGTGACCTACATATATAAAAACAAAAAAACATTTTAAAATGCAAATACAAACTTAACTTATAATTTGCTCATAATTATTATTTAATGCTATAATTAAAGAAGAATTCATATTGGACAACAAGCAATAACATTTTATTATATTCTAGCATTTAAAAAATAAAAGTAAAAAATTACAGTAAAAATTAAGTAAGAATAAAATGGCTTTGTTAAAACGTTCATGCCTTTTTAACTTTTAATTGCCATCAAATCTCATAATGCTGCGCTGTGTCAAACTCACAGTAACTTGCAGTGTTATAAAAGAAAATAAAAGAAAAAAAAGAAAAGAAAAGAAAAGAAAAGAAAAAGATGAGCTGACTTCACAATACAATGATGAATACAGTATTTCACGGTGAAAAGACACTGTATAGTGTACACACTGTAGATTGTATATAGTGTTAGATATTGCAAAACACTGTCAATGAATGCACTCAAGGACAGTATGAGTTTTCTAAAATAATGTCAAATAATACAGCAACAAAGTATAATTACTTAAGTATTTTCCAACCTAGGCTATCAGAGCCTGTTGTACTCCATTAGCTGAACTGCGAGAAGTGGACCAGAGGTCTTCAAATCTGGACTTTGAATCCAGTTTTCAGTCCTTTATATTGTTTTCCCTAATACTGAATTTAACTGTTAATAAGTGATGGGACCCACAGTGTCAATCCTACCTGTGATTACAAAATCCAGGCCTGGAAACTGGATTCTAGATCAAAATCTGAGTTTGTCTGGTGTAGACTCTGTAGCTAAAGCCCCACCAAGGTTACAGGAAGTAATAAGCCAATTTATGAAAGCAAAGACAAATATAATTTCCAAAACTGAGAGACTTACTGCTATACTAAGTGTGACTAATGTGACTAATACATTCACTCAAGATTAGGCGAGCATGGAGGACTTGCTGCTTTCTTGTTAATAGCTTCAATCTGAAACCTACAAACCCCAACACTGCCTCATCAGGTCATACCTAACCATCCAAAGTTACTGACGTTGTCATCAGCGATTGTTTATTGTCAGCACGGGGACTTAAGTACACAATTAATTGCTGTAATTTGTCTCCACCAAAGCTTATCTAATGGCAGGAACCCAAGTTTTGTAAAAGGATGCACATTATCAGTCTGAAAAATCGCTCGACTAATGGGGCCTTAATTTGATTTAATTACCGAGTTCATTAGCAGCGGAGAATTAAAGCATGTTTAGCTGCGGGGCTAGTCAATTCTCTTCCATGTTACCAAATTCCCCAGCATCTGGAGCACCTGTTCTTGGCCGCTAACAATTGGTGGGTGGGTTGGTAACAAATGTGAGCGTGTTTGTGTGTGTGTGTGTTTATGTTGGAGGAAATGGGTATTTAATTCCATTGATTTGTAACCCTACTGTTTTCCTTGCTTATGTTGAAGAGTGCTGTTCGAGGAACGTTTCATTTACGGTTTGAGTTGCAGATTTGTTTCTTTTTATTTCTTCTCCATTCTCTGGGTATGAAAACAGAGCAAAAGCGGCGCAGGCAGGGTAATTAAGCGCGTTCTATCCTCCTGCCCGTGGCCTAGCGTGCCAGTTCTAATTAAGCACCATTACAGCAGCAGCAGGACAAGACTGAACTGGGCTTCTCATCTCCTCTCATGGCTTCGCTACTCTTCCGTTGGCTGTGTTTCAAAGAGGCAGCTAAATCAGGTCTGCACTTGTGTTTAAGAAGGCTCTGGAGGGAGCTGGGCGTGTGTCACGCCACGTTCTTCCACCCAGGCTAGACTCAAACAGTGTGTGCGTGTGAGTGAAGTGTCTGTGACAGCAGCCCACCCAGAACGGCGTTATGGATGCAGTTGGCGTTAGCTTGGAGCCAGGCTACGACATATGGGCTCTTTCAGACTTGCCGGGAAAGGTGCTACCTCAGTGTGTGTGTGTGTGTGTGTGTGTGTATGTGTGTGTACGAAGCAGGCTGAGGGTCCATGCCCAACGAGGAGCAGACGGTATCCAGCTGAGCCCCAGCTAGCCCCCCTTAGGGCCTGGAGCACCAGCCATGGACCCCCAGTGTTGTGCAGAGACTGTACAGAGGCAAAGCACTTCAGACACACACACAGCCTGAGGGCACTGAGAGACACTGCCCGCTTATTTGTGTGGCACATGGGGAGGGGAGATAGAAATAGAGAGAGAGAGAGAGAGAGAGAGAGAGAGCGAGCATGCTTGAAGAATAGCTGGGGATGGATGGACAGACAGACAGACAGACAGACAGACAGACAGACAGACAGACAGACAGATAGATAGATAGATAGATAGATAGATAGATAGATAGATAGATAGATAGATGAGTATCAGAGAGAAAGAAAGAGTAAAAAAAAATTATTAGAAAGTATTTAAGAGAAAGTCAGAGAGACAAAGACCAGAAAAGTAAGAAAGAGTAGAGAGAAACATTAGAAACAGAGTAAGAGAAAAAGAAGAGAAAAACAGCAAAAGTGACTGAGTGAAGAGAAAAAAGAGAGAAATAAAGAATAAGAGAGGAAAAAGAAACTGAAAAAGTAAAAGAAGGAGAGGAGAGAGATAAACAGAAATAGAGAGAGAAGAAAACAAAGGAGAAAATAGCAAATTAAAACAGTGAGAAGAGAGAATAAAGAGAGATAGAGGAAAAGCGGAAGAAAGAAAGAGTTAGAGAAAAAAGAAAGAGAGAGAAAGATGGAGGCAGAATAAGAGAAGTGAGATAAAACAGGTGTGACAGAAAGACAGAGACAGAGTAAGAGAGAGAGAGAGAGAGAGAGAGAGGAATGCTCGGAGTGGGGGGGGGAGAGAGTGAGAGAGAGAAAAGAAGAAAGAGAGAGAGGAAGAGATAGAGAGAAAAAAGAAAGAAAGAAAGAAAGAGAGAGAGAGAGAGATGAAGAGTTAGAAATATCTACATATAAACAATCACACAGCCTCTTTTTCTCTGTGTAGTTTATAGGCTGATTGTGTAGTGTTGGATTATGATTATATTCAGCTATGGAAATATTGCAGCTATAGGCTACGGAAGAGAAACAGCCCTCATAACAGCACAGGGGGTGAAAAGAAATCTGGTTTTATGAAAAAATATGGAGAAAGTGAGAGATGCTCACCTCAGGCAAAGTGTCTCTCGCTCTCTCTCTCTCTCTGGCAGTGACACACTTCTTTACGCAACCCAGCATGTAATTGGAACATATATAGCCGAGCAAAACAAACCGTTGTGGAGAAGCGAAAGAGGGCAATTGTTTTTACTAAGTGTGCTTAAACAGAGAGAGAGAGAGAGAGAGAGAGAGAGAGAGAGAGAGGAGGGGGAGAGAGAGGGAGAGACAGGGGAGGGATAGAGAGAGGGAAAAGAGAAAGAGAGAGAGAGGGGGAGGGAGAGAGAGAGAAAGAGAGGAGGGGGAGAGAGAGGGAGAGACAGGGGAGGGAGAGAAAGAGGGAAAAGAGAAAGAGAGAGGGGGAGGGAGAGAGAGAGAGAAAGAGAGGAGGGGGAGAGAGAGGGAGAGACAGGGGAGGGAGAGAGAGAGGGAAAAGAGAAAGAGAGAGGGGGAGGGAGAGAGAGAGAGACAGAGGGAGGGAGGAACACCTGGTTCGATATAAATTTCATGCAGGTTAATACTTTTACAGTACAAAATACACAGCGCACATTTACATTACGTGCCATGCATTTGCGTCCATATTTCAACGACACAGAGGGGTCCATTCGTTTTCAGCCTCCTTTTCAGGCCCACTTAGACCAGCACAGCCATCCACACACACCTTGGTGGGGGTAAAAAGGCCGCTATATGTTTTGCTCTTTTGTTCTTTGATCTCGCCACGACGACTTTCATCCAAATGTAATCTCACATGTTTGCTCGGTAATGAGAATATGGGGGGTTTCACAGTTGTCAGCGGAAAAAGAGGAATTTTCCTGCTCACCTCCGAATCCCAACTAGCCTGACGTTTTTTTTACCCTCATCATTTTCCTCTTTCTCGCATATTTCGCCCTTGACTGTGTTAATGCCGGCTGTCATAGCCTGTCACTGCAGAGTCCATGCAAGAAAAAATATTCATTGAATTTCTCATTCACAGATTCATTTTTCTACTTTTTTTTTTCCCCTCGACTGGAAATTGTCTTTCACCTCACTGCTTTCCGCCGTTCCGAAAATGCAAAGCGTTAGCAATGAGTTGTAGCGCTGTCGTCTTCTTTTGTTTCTTTTGACCGATTACATCACTCATCCTACAGTGAAAACTCCTCTTCCTGAGCTTGTCCAACAGCATATAAAATAACAGCTGTGAAGGCATCTTTCATCATCAAGGTCACCCAGACATTCAGTTGCAGATGCAATGAGATGAAAATGGACAAAACTCAACATCTGCAGGGCTGTGCAGTAACAGTGTATATGTAACAATGTTATGGAAACAGGACACAAAGAACGGAACTTTTCCGTTAAAGTCACAGGAGGCAAAGTGACTATTAAGGATTTCATTCAAACAATCCACAGGCAAACTTGATGAATTTTGCCTTTGCCTTTGAATAATAACTGAAAAATGTATGTCGATTTTAAGTTTCTAATTTTGCTTATTAAATACCAAAGCTCATGATTCAGTAACTACAGAGCCTTCAGTGCAAACTGGTTAGCTTAGTTTATAGAAGAGTGTAAAAAGACTTTGGGCCAATAAGCCCTCGCCATTTAAGGAGTTAAGGTACACAGCAATGTAAATAGGCAAAGGTACATCAGTGGGTTTAAGGTCCAACTGTGCATCCTAAATATTTTTTTTCCCAAGAGAAAGTATGTATTTGTACCTTTTCATAACCTAATGTTTCAAAACAGAACAAGCTTGAGAGAAAACATGGTGTGCTGAGCCAATACAACATGAAAAATATCATTTCAATGAAATATGGGACAGTTATGTTTACTAAAGGTACTGAAGATGTACTCACCCCAGTGACAAGAAGGGTACCACCCCAGATGGTTTAGCACCTTTTTTCTGAGAGTGTACAGAGAATTCTGAAGAAGCAGCAGTTCATAGTCACGGTTATTTTGCCATTACACAGAAAGTTTTCCTTACTTTTTAATAAGTTTTATTTTCACTGGCAAAACTTCTTAAATGTGAATCGGGCATTTACACTGTTAGAAATAAAGCTCCATTTTTTTGTTCTTCAAAATACAAACAGTGTAAAAGTTCCTTCAAAGGTACAGCAGTGGTTTTGAGGTCCAACGGTAAACCATAAGACAGTCTTTCCAAGTTAAATGTACATATTTGTTTCTTTTCATAACCTAATGTTGTAAAACAGAACAATAAAATAAAAAGCCTGGAGACGAGACGGGGTGTATGAAGTCAATACAACTTAGACAATATAATTTCAGTGGATTATGGTCCAGCTATGTTCCCTGACTAAAGGTACTGAGATGTACCCTTGAGGGTCCCACCACAGTGACAAGAGGGGTACTGTCCCAGTGACAGTTATGAGTGAGAACACCTCTAAACACTGTGATTAATACAGAAACTGAGCAAATGAGTGGCAGCGGCCATCAATTCTTTAAAAACAATGTGTTCAAATTGTTGGATGCTGAATGATGCAGTGCAGCACACTGGTGCTTCACTGGGAAATCAGTCACAAGTTGTACATGATTCTAGTGACATATGGCTTGCAGCAAGCAGCCAGTGTGGCTGCTATGCTGACAATGGTCCACCACCTAAATGTCTGGTCAGCAGCCTTCTTGTGATCAGAAACTGACTGCTGATGAATGGAGTAGATGGTGGCAGACAAAGTGTATAACATTAATTGGTCTCCACTTGTGTAACTAGAAGACAGGTAGACCCACTAAAGTATCATATATGTGGTAGTATAAGGCTGGTGCTTCTGATGAAGTAGCCAGCGAATAAAAGAACAGGGTGGTTATTGCAAATAAGATGGCCAGTTAATGGAAGTACAAATCTGGTGTTTGTAATAAAGTGGCCAGTGAGCCCATGCAGAAAGCAAAATGTTTCCAATAAAGTGACCATTTAATAGAAGTACAGGGTAGGTGTTTCTAATAAAGTGGCCAGTGTGTGGAAGTACAAGGTAGGTGTCTCTAATAAACTGGCCAGTTAATAGAAGTACAAGTTAGGTGTTTCTAATAAAGTGGTCAGTGAATAGAAGTACAAGTTAGGTGTTTCTAATAAACTGGCCAGTGAATAGAAGTACAAGGTAGGTGTTTCTAATAAACTGACCAGTGAGTAGAAGTACAAGGTAGGTGTTTCTAATAAACGGACCAGTGAGTAGAAGTACAAGGTAGGTGTTTCTAATAAACTGACCAGTGAGTAGAAGTACAAGGTAGGTGTTTCTAATAAACTGACCAGTGAATAGAAGTACAAGGTAGGTGTTTCTAATAAACTGGTGAGTGAATAGAAGTACAAGGTAGGTGTTTCTAATAAACTGACCAGTGAGTAGAAGTACAAGTTAGGTGTTTCTAATAAAGTGGCCAGTGAGTAGAAGTACAAGGTAGGTGTTTCTAATAAACTGACCAGTGAATAGAAGTACAAGGTAGGTGTTTCTAATAAACTGACCAGTGAGTAGAAGTACAAGGTAGGTGTTTCTAATAAAGTGGCCAGTGAGTAGAAGTACAAGGTAGGTGTTTCTAATAAAGTGGATAGTGAATGTAATACCGTCAATGAGATTCTCATAGTGTAATTATACTACAGTCATTTTCCATAAATCTCATTTAGACCTGACAGCCCTTCATTATCACCAGATAATCTTAGACTGCATTGTTAAACCTTCATCACAACATCAGCAAATCCAAGATAAATGAGTTCATCACAAATTCGTATAGCCATTCTGGTCTCCCATGCCACTTACACCCCATTGGCTGGGTCAAGCCAAGAGGGCTTCCAACCGTATGGAACATGGATTACATGACTGAAACCGTCCATCCGCATCAAACCGAGCATTAAGCAAAGGCCAGAGGCCACGGGCCTCTCCATCTCTGACCTGCTGCTCAGGATAATGGAGATTTCTGTTTTCCACTATTATGAGCCATTCCGAAGGGTCAGCAGACCCCATCCATGTCCTTCACCTACGCATTTCTAGTTTGTGCATGATTGCAATCTTTCATGCTTCTTTCTTTCAGTCTTTTTGTCTTTCGTTTGCACTATAGTAAGATTTTGCTTTTTGAAAGGACCCAAATCATGTGACAATATATCTGAATTTTTTTTCACTCCCTTGTCCACACAGCTGATAAGCTACATAAATGAAGTCCTGTTTTTTTCTGTGACATACAGAAAACAAATTCCAAAAAAATATTATAAAATGAAAGTCATGGTCCCCAGGAGTCGTGTCACTGGTGTTACTGTGTGACAAAAAAATTGCTTAGTTTGAAATAAAAGTCACACCGATGACATCGTTTGACTTCCTTTTGCCTGTTTTCGGAAGATCTATGATGACCCATGGTGAGTCCACTGTGTCTTTTTGGTTATCAGAAATGGTCATTTAGCTCTTGATTTCATCTGACGCTTTTAGCTGAAGTCACTGGTGTGACCTACTTTATTCTTAAGTAACTGTGGAAAAAATAGAATAGAAATGGATTAAATTTCATATTTTAGTGGATGTTCTATGACTGACAACATGTGGGGTTTGATGCCCTGTAGCAGCAATTTTGCAAAAGGCATTTTTCACTAAAATGTCTGTGGTGTTACAGTTCTTATGTAACACCAATGGCAATCAGTAACACTAGTGACTCCTATGGATAGGTAAAAAAAAAAGTGGATGTTTCTGTATTATGACCCATGCATATTGTTTCTGTCGTAAAACTATATATATATATATATATATATATATATATATATATATATATATATATATATATATATATAAAGTAACCTGTGTCATTTTAAGCAATAAAGAGAGCCTGGAAAATGTAAAAGGACCATCACAGCAGTGGTTCCCAAACGGTGAAACAGTGCATGCTTTGGAAAAGTCTCTCCATTTTCAGGGTTACAACCCACTACAACCTTGTTCATCCCGCAGTCGTTTTATTGCTGTATGGATGTGAGACTTTTACCATTGAGGAGTTAACATTTCTTACGGATGTCCCTCGGATAAACCTGTCCAGTCCAATTAGGGCTTTTGTTGACTGACCACTGCAGCCCAGGTCTGCTGTGAATGTGCACAAATGCTATAAACAAATGTACCCACACTGAGTCTTACTCAGTTTCTGCTCACATGACCTAACCCCTCTGTCTTAAACAATGAGTGACCAAATGAATCCACACCAGGAGTTTCGTAGCTGGGTTTTATGCCGCTGATGAAATTAATTAGACTTTCTTTTATCACCATGTTAATGAGCTCTAACAGGAAACGATGAGTATTGTTTCGTAGTGCGGCTCAGCTCCGTGTCTCCGCTCCTCCTAGACAGGGCTTTTCTCCCTTTTGTGTCTTGCCATTTCTGCTTTTTGTGTTTCCAACCTCCAAATCATGCCAGACAATGGTCTAAAAGACTGAAATGCAGCCTAATTGATTTAAATGCATTTAGTTAGGCAAATGCTGGGAGACAAATTATTCCAACTGGACAGCATTCAAGGGAAGATTTGTATTCAAATTGAGGTATTTAGCATACTTTGTCCGAAGAGTGGCTGCTCTATCAAATGTGATTGGATATTTTATTTTGACATGGGCTAGTGTCGGCTGAAGGAAGTTTGATGGTGTAAATTTATTCCGTTAAATGATTTAAGTACAGTGAGTGTCTTTACCACCATGCTTATAAAAACTTTAGAGCTCATATCATAGAAAATCAATTTTGCTTGCTTTTTTTCAGGGGTATGTAAACATAGTTTCAAAGTGCATAACTTACTCCCCAGTTAAAAGGACCATCATAGGATAGTTTAATAGTAAGCTATTAAACAGCTTGCATGCATTAGCTAACCAGGATAGGAACCGAAGTGTCTGCGATTGGTATAGTGAACAAGGTTTACCTGCCTGGGTAAACACTATACCAATAAGAGTCCTTGGGCAAGACTCCTAACACTACCTTCACCTACCCGGGTAAAATGATCAAATTGTAAGTCGCTCTGGATAAGAGCGTCTGCCAAATGCCGTAAATGTAAATGTCCTTAGCTACTTCAGGAATGTACTTTCTGTGCCTAGTATTGCAGTAAAGCTAACGATGGTGCATGTTTTAATGTATTTTTACAATATTGTTTCAGTAATATTGCAGTAGTTATGCAATTAGGTGTTTTACACAGTACAATCAGCCCGTACTGTACATGTTTTGACAGAATTCAATGCCAGATGCTGCTTAAAACTGTAAAACTCATTTAGGCTACGCTTACACAGCAGGTAAAAGTGGCCCTAATCTTCTCACCAAATCAACATTTTTTTTTGTTTGGCTGTTCACACTATCTTTTAAATCGGACCTAAGCTGACCCACATGTGCAAAAGAGCGATGCTTCATTTTGCTTCATGTGGCTCATCTAGAGAGTGAGTCGCTCCCAGAGGTTTAGTTTCATCTTCACTGGCATCACAGGAGCAATTATGAAGTTGCCGCGGCTGACAGCTGGGCTCATCACCCAGAATGTGTTCGAGTTCGCCATAAAAAGTGCAGGTTATTTGGGCACGACCATTCCTTTGGATCATGCCCTCAGATTTTGCTTTGTTTTTTCTTTTCTCAAATCGCTTCAGCCTTGGTCTCCTGTGGCCGCATTTGGCCATTTTGTTTCAAATTTCTTCAAAACACAGAGCGATTTTGAGTAAGTCTTCTAATTTTTTGGTACAGATACATCAGCCTACATGTGTCTGAGTCTCAGAGGCTCAAATGATCAACGTCGAGTTGGACTGACGAAAAAGTCGCATAATTCCAATCTCGCTGTTCAGACTGAGTCACACTGCTGCATATCGCAAACGTGTCGGATTTCCGCACATGAAAGCCTCCCAAATCAGAACTGAAAATGTCAGATATAGATCATATTTGGGTCACTTTTACCAGCTGTGCAAACAAAGTCATACTGGCTTGAACTTTGTCATGATTGATGGTTTGTCTTGTATTCTTATACTGCACCGTATCAGAATAAACAGATTGCCACACACACAACTTTAAATGACGGCAGTGGTGTGACAGACAAACTAAGACAAAATGGCAATTGTGGTTTACTTAATAATTCAATAGATAAATCAAATGTTGAAATAATTATATTTGTATACTGAGTGTGGATTAAGTAGCCTGAATATTTACCGGGGAAAAAAAAAAAAAAAAGCGGTTGTCAATTTTAGACTTATTTTTGTGATTTTAGCTACGATGTTCAGTCAATGCCACAAAAAAAGGATACATATAAAACTGAATTCTCTAATGATCCCCAACAGCTTCACAGGGCTCATGCTTAACAATTCATTTGTGAGTGGTTTGCTTCTTCCTGCTCATTTTCAAAAATGTCTGCTCTGTGAAACAAATAATGTCTTGTTTGTGATATTTTCCATAAAACCTCAAGACCATCTCATCTCTGACTATCACGCTAAATTATTCTGAGGACCAAATATCTACGACAGGGTAATTCAGACCACAGAAAATAGAAGAAACTGCGCAAGCGGTAAGTGACATAAGTGAAATAAGTGTCAAAAGCAAACATCCATCCATTTTCTAAGCCGCTTCTCCGTCAGGGTCGCGGGGGGATGCTGGAGCCTATCCCAGCAGTCTTCGGGCGGAAGGCAGGATACACCCTGGACAGGTCGCCAGTCCATCGCAGGGCAGACAGACAGACACAGACAGTCACTCACTCACACCTAGGGGCAGTTTAGCATGTCCAATTGGCCTGACTGCATGTCTTTTGGACTGTGGGAGGAAACCAGAGAACCCAGAGGAAACCCACGCAGACACGGGGAGAACATACAAACTCCACACAGAGAGGACCCCGGTCACCCAGCCTGGGAATCGAACCCAGGCCCTCCTCGCTGTGAGGTGACAGCGCTACCCACCACGCCACCGTGCCGCCCAAGAAAATGTGATTTCTTCTAATAGGCTGTACTAAAAGTGTGGCTGACAGTTAGCCCAATATGACCAACGCACTTTTTCAATTACAGACCTGTTTCTTCAGTGACGATTCACTACATACGTGCTATAACTAAACTTGCTGAGTTAATTCTATATAACTGTTGATGCAGAAGCCACTTTAGAACCAGGCATCCACTTCTCTGAAGGCCACATGGTGCTTCTTCCGCTTTTCCACTGACAATAAAAGCCTAGGAGGAATCATTTCTCATACAGTCATATGAAAATTTGAACACTTCTTTGATCTTCTAACTGAAACTAATCCATACTTTACAGAACTTATGTCACACTTCTTGGCATTTTCTACTAATTTTAGTGCACAACTTTTATCCATTAGGTTAACATATTGGAAAAAATACAACACAAAATATTTAAAAAGTGCCATGAACCTTTGCACATGCCACATTGTATGTTTAATTAGCTTCCGATATTCAGAAATTAAATTCAGAAAATAAACAGTAATTGTGCATTAAGGTATGTACAAATGTGACCTTTGTAGCAGACGTTTTAATAACATGTGTCATTTGACCAGGGGTGCCAACACTTTTGGACACGCCTGTGTATGTGACATAATAACATTATGATATAACATCAGCAAGTGATGCTAATTCAATCAACTCCATTGTTTTCTGGTTCTTCTTGTTTTATCATAACTCAATGATAATTAAGCAGCATAATATTATACATAATAATAACGTAATAATGCAATTATAATGTAAGGCAAACACATAGTACATAACAAGCAAATAAGGAAGAATATAAATAAGTTAATAAATGAACTCACTGTTGACTACATTGTTTTATCAGAGCATCATAAACATGACACTCTTCGAGGTTTAAGGTGAAATGAATGAGTAAATAAAGAGAAATACAACAGAAAATAAATAAATAAATCATCAAGCAAGCATACACATGTTGAAACGCAGTTGCATTAGTGGTCTAAGGTTAATTAAAGGAAGAAACGCTGTACTTCTCATAAGCGTCATAAAAATGATGGTATTAGAGGTGTGAGGTGAAGACTAAGGTCCATCTTTACTTCCTTCACCTCTTTTTGTTTTTGCTACTTTTATTTTTATACTGTTATTTTGTTATCTGTAGAATGTGTTGGGCTTACTGAACACTCTGTTAATGCTTCATTACCAGCTCTAATGACCTCACATTCATTAGGCAGAGCTGCTTCACAGAGGCAGAGAGAAGAACACAATGTGAAGTGGTCAAATGGCAGCGTGCGAAGGGTGAATGAATCAAACTCCGCCAACATCTACTGTACAGCATTACACATCAGCGAAAGCCCAAGATCCATTTCCCCCTCGCCTGCGGGGAAGAGACGGAGTAAAGACTGGCATTTGGACTTCATTAAATCAATTAGGGAGCTCATTAATGCGTGTTCCGCTTAGGGAAAGAATATTGTCCAAACATCACAATCAGCCCTTGTGCTCTCCTCTATCGATTCCCCGAAGCCCAAACATGTCAGGTCACTTTGATGGTTCTGGAGGGACTGAATGCCGTGAGGGCATATCCTTGAAGTACTACTCACACCTCTGATTCAAACATAAGCTAATTTGTCAATTCATTAATTAAACAGTTAATATCTTCCCTTGATATAATAGCAGTACAGGATGTCCTGGGACATAAACCCTGGAAAAATACTGCTGTGTTAACCCTCCAAGGTCCAGCATTGTACTGGAAATTGATTAAGTACTATGTAATAATATAATGAATTGCCCAGATAAGCAATAACTACATTTACATTGAATTTATGTCACCTAATGGCAGGCTCAAAGGAAAAACAATGAAAAAAAATATAGATTTCTTGGTTTAAAAAAAAAGAAATAAACACCCATACGATAGTGCTTGTTTTCTGCTAGCACCCTTGTGGGATTTCTAATGATATGTTAGTACTAAGCCACTGCTGGTTCCCATAAACATTTTTGGCTGATCTAGATTAAACATGGACAGGACATTTGAACCTTGTAATATTTGAAGCTTGTAACAGATGGTCACTACCTAATTTATGTCGATACTTAGTATAATAGTCCAAGTCCTAAAGGCCTAACTCAAGAGTCAGCAACATGCGCTCTTTTACTGCCCTGTTGTGGCTCCAAAGCAGAATTAGATGTTTAGTAAAAATAAAATAATCCTCTTTTGTAGTAAAATAGAGCTTTGCTGATCATTCTTACACAGTTTTAATAATAAATGGTCTTAACTGCTGGGGTTAATGTAGCCTAAATCAGAGCAGGTTAACAAGTTCTCTGGCCTATATCTGCTAATTCACCCTTTAACCTTGAAAGTTGGTGTGAAGACTGTCACCATAGCAACACAGACAACAGTCTCACCTGGCTAGAAGTTAATGAAAAAGGCCAAGAGAAAGATTTAAGATAAACATCGATAATTTGGAGATGAATTGGCCCATTTGCATTTATAAGCATGGCAGCAGTTTGCCAGCTTCTTGTTTGAATTGTCCTGTTCCACCTTAAATAGTGGAGTAGTTACACTCCGGCACCTCAGGCACTATTTAAGGTTGAATGGGAACATTTGAACAAGAAGCTGTCGATTGAGACTTCACCCTCATAAAAAATTGAACATTGAGAGACATTTTACAAGAAACTATTCCACTTTTATGGAAACGTTTCCTGCCAGAGATGCAAGAAACACAGCTATAGCTGAGCAAAAGATTAAAGCTGAGCAAAGTAAGACTGTTTTTGTTTATATTATATTTTAATACTAGTAAATTAGCACATACTGAGACACATGTACAGCCAAGATGGTAGCATGTATGACCAATGTTGTTGCTCCCAAGATGTTTTTTGTTCATTGTTGTTGTTGAAAGGACAAAATTGCCCTTACCTGCCCTTATCTGGGTTGCCAACCTCTGGCCTAACCAATGCAAGAGCCAACTTGACATGTCTGATATCAACCTAGACACCATGGAGAAAAATCCTTATTGGACACTTTTCCATTGGACATTTGGACCTTTTTAACAGTTTGGTTCAACTGAAACTTAACAATGAAATAAGAAACGAAATACAGGACTTCATAATGGAAAGTTTATATACAACAAGCTTGATGATACTATTGAGAAAACTGAAGTCACAAGCATGCATTTCTTCATTCCAAGAAATCATGAGGCCTTCTCAGTAGGCCTAGAAGGGTTAACCCACTGTAGGTCGTTTCATCACATAAATGCCATGGAGGATTAAAGCCCTTTATTCTAAGCTCTACTTTAGGTTAAAGACTGTTACATTGTCCTAGAAGGACATGCTATATTTAACAACACAATGGCAAAGCCCTATATCTGAAAAAGCCAAGACCACACCAGTGTAACTGAAAAAGAGCCAGCGAATCCAACATTTGATCTGACCCTTTGAGTGATCTAGCACCTCACAAAGGACCTCCATGCAAACAGCACATGTAAAAATGCCTCCAAGTGTGCAGAAATGCATTTATGAAAGGGGTCTTTAATTCCCAAAGAAATGACTCAGAGCCTGCTGGCGGAATGTGTGAGTGAAAAGGCCTCTGCAGCTCCAGATGGGGAAGCGTTTCTGGTCAAGCATCCAACCAGCACAAGCAGCTGGTGCCACAACACCACCAAGCTTTCAATCACCCATCCATCACCACGCCCGGCGGCAAGGCTGCGAACGCTGAACCATTTAGGCTTCTTTATGGAAGTGAACTGCCAAGCATGTCGCTACACCAACTGCTCACGAAGCTGTGCGTGGAGGTCGCGGGCATGAAGCAAACTGTCACTTAAATTACAATACAGAAGTAACAGCCAGTGCATATGCAGCGTTCCAGCACGCTATTTTTCCCATTACATTCATATTTCGCTGCTTCTTATATATAATAATATAAGCAGGAGAGGCTGAATTATCACCCTTCTTGGAATAGAAAGCCATGTATCTCCTAGAGGTGCAAAACTGAATATGCAAAAGTGTGAATATGCATAATGATGCATGTACATGTGTGAGGGTTGGAAAGAAAAAAGGGGCAGGCAAGGGAAACTTATGTAAGCTTGAAACTGCATTAGCACACCTTTAACACATTTATATCAAATACTGCATGCATGTATCCACTCTTTAACATGCTTGCTAAGAGATATGGGATTCCTATGTATGCTGACTGGATATTGTGTACATATAAAGTGGCATTCAAGCCTAGTGTACGTTATTTCTCATATTATGCAGCATTGCATCCCCCGGCCTCATCGGTTTGTACTGTTCTCTTGATTTCATTCATTCATAATCTCTGACTACATTACCCAGCATACATTATGAAGATATATCATACAACCATTGGGAATCCCTGTGGTGCCAACCAATCTTGACTGCTGACCACTGATCTAGAGGCTAATAAATATTTATTATAGGGGTTTTCCTAGCATTTAAACCAGAAAATCTCAATCTATAAAGGAATACAGGATGTAGTGAGGGTTACATCATTTAATATTTCTTTTGTTTTTAACTACTAAATCAACCAGATTTCAAGCTCTCAATGGGTGTGTTTACAAGCACTTAATAATCCGATAACAGCGTAAAATCAGATTTAGTCAGTAATCCGACTGACATGTTTACATGCATTAGAATAATCAGATAATGGGGAAATCCCTCCTTAAATCCTTCTTTTTGTCAAGCATGTATTTGGTTTCACAGCAACGTTGCTTGCTTATTTCTTGGACCACCATTTGTTTTTGCACATGCGCAGTCTGAGAAATCTGAAAGAAATCAGAGTAAGTGTTTACATGCACTGAGGAATCTGATTACTGAGCTAACTTCCATCCAAACCAGGATTTCTTAATCAGGTTTCTAGTCAGATTTCTTACTCCGATCCAAGAAACCTGCGTATGCTGTTCAGAAAACTGCTGAGTTGCTGTCGTTCCCAAACGCTTCCATATGTTATATTAAGACTGACAGCTGTCTACGGAATATTTACTAACAAGGAAATTTCACAACTGGACTAGTTGCACAGGTGGCATCCCATCACAGTACCACACTGGAATTCACTGAGCTCCTGAGAGCGACCCATTCTCTCATTAATGTCTGTAGAAGCAGTCTGTATGCCTCAGGGCTTGGATTTACACACCTGTGGCCATGGAAGTGACTGGAACAGCTGAATTCAATGCTTTGCATTGGTGAGTATATACTTTTGGCAATATAGTGTGTGCATATATATATATTCATATTCATATTTGACTGACTTCTGAAATCAAGGATGTTAAATGATTGAGTGCATTATTAATTGAGCTTGAAATAGCAAAAGTATTTTAAAATAGCCAATGTAGGTTAACAAACAGGGATTTTGCAGGTACTTTGTTGAAACAGAACAGGAAATAAACTGAAGGCAATGCTTTAAAGTGATGCAGTGCAGCATATGCACATTTACAGAGTCCACGAACCTAATAAAGTACTCCCCTTTGTGCCGTACAATAATAATAAACAGAGCCCAGTGTAATAATAATAAACAAATAGAGTCCAGCACTCTAATAGTGCACATAATTCAGAGACAAAGGGAGTGTGGGCGAATGTATCAACATGACGACCCCTCCCAGCACCCCCCACAATATGTGGGGGAAAAAAAATAGCGCAGTCCCGGGAGTCCTTCTATCAGCAAGCGCTCAGCATTAGCCCTCCCATCAGCCAGCATCAGCTTCTCCCTCCGTCTCAATTATTTCATTAGTGCCTGTGCCTTTCCGTCATTTGCATTCGGTGAGGCACCATTAAAAAGGCTCATAAAAACAAAACACCCTCGTGCTTGTTTGTGTCAGTCACTCTGATGCGTTCTGGCGGCTGCCACTAACAATGCTTGATTCCAGGCGGCACGCTGTGGGTTTTAATTGTGCTCATATTGAGAAATGTACAGGAGAGAAAATCTCTGACCTCACAACGATTTGATTACGACTCGTCAGGAAAGCAATCAATGCATCAGACTGGTGAAGAATGACTCTGTAAATTTATAGAACTTATTGGCAGTAGAGTTGCGAGATAGTTCAGCAGTTATTTACAGCAATGATGTATTACACTGTATAAATACAGTACAAAACCTTTTTGTTTTTACTGACAAATCAATAATAAACTACTTTCTCTTTTATTAATATCACACACACTCAAAAAAAACATAGAACTGGCTCTTGGGCATGTTCAGAAAACAAATCAAGTTGATATTCATAGAACTGACCCATTTTTAAAGGACACCAAAAGTAATAGTGGTGGAAAATATAATTATCCCAAACATTAAATCGGCCAATCAAGTCAAATGAAAGACTCATGGATCCTGCTTTCAAGTCTGTTGTACCTAAAATAGGATGTGTCTCACCTCACTCAACTACTTTGAGTACTTTATTGATTGATGGTGGTTGGTTAGTGTAGTGGGTTAGTGTAGTGGTTTGCCTTCTATGCTGTAGACTGAGGTTCAATCCCCGACCAGGGCAAACACCCTACACTATACCAATAAGGGTCCTTGGGCAAGACTCCTAACACCACCTTGGCCTACCTGTGTAAAATGATCAAATTGTAAGTCGCTCTGGATAAGAGCGTCAGCCAAATGCCGTAAATGTAAATGTAAATGATTTCCTGCATTTAAAGATGTTAATGGCTCCTGGCTCCATCTATTTGCTTTAATTCCCCCTTGTTTTCTGCTGTCTTTCTTGTTATGGTATCTTCCCTCAGGTATATGCTTGAATTCTATATCTAAATGAAATGCTGACCTTCATTATTGCTGGTGCTGTCACATTCTTTATTACTGACCGCACTTTTAAACCAACATAAGACTCTTTTAAACCAATGTAATTTAAAGTATTACACTAAACTCAAGTTCAACAACCTTTAATAAGCTAAGTTGAAATTGTGATAGCAGAGTGAGCTCAGTAGGTTTACATAAGATGTGCAGGATCAATAAAATTGCCTTATTTTAAACAAAAGTCATTTAATTGCATGGTAAATACTTTCCATAATTCAGTGAAATTCATTACAGAACACTTTCTTAGGTGAGCATATAAGTACATGGGTTAAAACAGCTGTTAATTTGCAACCTAAATACAATGTATATTCGTTCAAAAGCTAACATGTTCCTCTAATAATACTCACATGAAGATTTTATGTTGACATATTTACTAAACACAGGATGCTGTACAAAATCATAGAACACCTTTTATGGCTTCACCACAGTACATCATAGTAGAAATTATGGGTTTTTACAGCATGATTCACAATCACTGAATCAGTCATAGCAACACACACCATATGAGCAGCTGGGCTTCAGCCTGGGACTAGGGATGGTTTTATGGGTCAAACAAGGAAAATGCATTAACAAGGTTTATAACTGAATCCATTAAAAGGTGTTATTAATGCATTAATTATGACACCACTGATATTATTGTAATCAAACATTGCAAAATCAACACATTTGAGTCATCACCTTCAAATTTGATCTCTTAGAAATAAGGCCTTTTTTACTATAAGCATTTTAAGCAGTTGCTTAGGCCCCCCAAGCCACAAGGATTCTGCTTGGGTTCCTCAAATGCTCAGAAAAGGCCCAGTTAGGAAAATATAGTGGGCACACATGCAAACAGACACAAAGACACCCACGTCAGCAATGCTGACCCCTATACTGTTAAACTGCTCCCTGGTGTGCTCTATAAGTGGCAATTTTGCTGTGCAGCTGTAATTCAGTAAGCTTCATTTACATAAGCTGAAGTGCAGATGTTCAAACATTCAGTCCACATGTTATTTACAACGTCCTTCAAACCTACTGAGAATGGTGGTGTTTCGGTGTTTGTTTTGGGGCTTGGGGTCTCTCTGTCCCCCATACCCCCCCCCTCCCTCTCTCTCTCTCTCTCTACCTGCAGGACAATGACCTCTAGCTGAAACCCAGTGAACCCTGCAGCTCTGAGCTCTCCTGTTCATCCCTGAAAAATAAAACACTACCTTTAACCACACACCAGAGAGAGAGAGAGAGAGAGAGAGAGAGAGAGAGAGAGAGAGAGAGAGAGAGAGAGAGAGAGAGAGAGAGAGAGAGAGTGAGAGAGAGAGAGAGAGTGAGAGAGAGAGAGGGAGAAAATGTTAGAGAGAAAAAGAGAAAGAGAGACAAAGGAAGAAAAGATAAATTGTGAAATCAAGAAAGAAGAGGAAAGAGCGAGGGGGCCTAAAAGAGAAAATGTAAAAGAGCAAGAGAAAAAAGAAAAAGAAAGAAAGTAAAAAGACGCTGCAAAACAGAAAAGAGAAAGAGAGAAAGAGCAAAAGAAAAAAGTGAGAATGAGATTGCAACACAAAGGGAAACAGAGTGACAGAGAACGAGAGAGCGTGAGAGAGAGAGAGAGAGAGAGAGAGAGAGAGAGAGAGAGAAATAGAAGGGAGCGGTATAAAATAGAGATAGAGTGTGAGAAAGAGGAAGAGGTTGCAAACAGAAAAAGGGAAGGGTGAGGGGAGAGAGAGAGAAGGAGAAAGAGCAACTGGAAAAGACTGCACACCAGCGAAGAGAGAGTGAGGGCGAGTGCGAGAGAGAGCAAGAAAGAGCAAGAAATAGATCCTGAAATAGAGAAAGAAGTGGAGAGCGAAGAGGACTGATAGAGAGAGCCAGGAAGAGAGAAAAGAGAAAGAAAGATGAGAGAGGAAGAAAGAGTAAAAGAAAAAAGAAAGAGAGAGAGGGAAGGAGCAAGTGAGGCAAAGTGAGAGAAAGAGTATGAGAGAGAAAGAAAGAGAAAAACATGAAAAAGTGTGAGAGAGAAAGCAGAGAGAAAAGAAAGATAAAAGAGAGTGACAAAGATTGCAAAACAGAGTACAGAGAGAGAAAGAGAGAGAGAGAGAGGGAGAGAGAAAGTGAGGAACAGAAAAAAGACTGAGTGAGAAAGAGACTGTAACACATAGAAAAGAGAGAGAGAGAGTGAAGAAGGGGCGATAGAGAACAACAGGACGAGAGAGAGGGGGGAAAAGTGAGAGAGAGCGAGAGAGAAAACTTGCCAAACAGTGAAAAAAAAAGGGAGAGTGAGGGAAACAGAAAGAGGGGGCGAGAGTGAGAGTGAGAGAGCGCATGAGAGGGGGAGAGAGAGAGAGAGAGAGAGAGAGAGAGAGAGAGAGAGAGAGAGAGAGATCCATTTTTCGGCTCCCGTGCAGTTCTGACCTCTGAAGGGCACTTCTTGACGGAACATTTTCCACTTCATCTTTCTGTTTGCCTCCTCTCTTGCCTGACACTCTCCCCTCATCTCTCACTCCTTTCGTTCTCTCTTACCTTCCCTCTCTCTCCCCCCGCCCTCTCTCTCCATCTCTCTCCCTCCCCTGCTCCCTCCCTCTCATCTCCATGTTTAATCCCATCTCCTGTTTGATCAAGGCCTTCTCTCCACACACAGCAGGAAGGGGGGGTGGGGGCGTTTGCCTGGTTTGCTCTTCGTCGGAGGTAATGAAGTGAGTTGGGTCTCGTATCTCCCATGGCTTCTGCGGAGCCAGGACTTTGATAGATTAAATAGTGCTAGCCCTTGATCAATGGAGGAACGGTCATTAAAAGTACTCTTCAAAACGCAACCTGCTGCAGCAGATGTTCCGCGTGCTAATTCTCATCATCTCTCCCTGTCCACTGAAACATGAAGAGAGGGAGCGAGGTGCAGATTCCGAGCAGCCGGATAGCCGCCTAGTAATTACCAGCACATTAAGGTGTATTTAAAAGTTTGGTGCTACTACTTATAGGCATCAGCCTGCTCAGAGGAAAACTAAGCCAAGATAAGCTAAAGTAGCTTTATTTTGATGGTCCACAGATGCTTTGGAAATGCTCAGGCTGTCTTTAAGTCACATTCATGACTGATTGTTTTCAAAAGGGACTAAAGACATATCTGTTTAGGAGGACATATGGACAATAAAGCATCATATTTTATTAGTATTATTCGATTATTATCTTTTAATGAATGTTTTATACTGTGAGCACTTTGAGATTTACTATAAATGAAAAGTGCATTATAAATCCAATATATTATTATTATTATTCAACTAAATATCTATTAAATGAAACTGAATTCCAAGTGCAGTATGAATGATTTTATTACATTTATTCCTAACCCTAAACCTAATCCTAACCTTAACCTCAAGGCAAAACCTACACCTACTCCTAACCCTAACCCTAACCATACTGTCATTGACAATCAACTGAACATCACCAGAAAGTTTGTAGTGATTTAGGTACCTGGAGAGCATCTGTAGGGGACCATCCAAACAAAGTGTGACCCTAAGATTTAAGGCCTTATTCACACATACTGCTTCTGCGTGGTGTGAGCGATGTGGTAGGATGAATTTGAATTCGCTGGCCTTTTTGTGGCATTTGTGCTTCGGAGCGGAACAGCATGAAAGTTATACAGACGTTTCTTTTTCCAGATGGATAGATGGTCACATCAGTCACTCTAATCAGTCACAATATGTTTGTTTATCCTCGACAGCATTCTGCCTTCTGATTAGGCAAAGGTTTCAAGCCTGGTAGACCAACTGGGCAATCTGCTTGCAGCACAGAACACTTAAGTAGTATTTCGTCTAGAATTAAACAAAAAATGGAAGTTCGTGGACTGTTTTCTTTTTTATTCTCACTGTTTTTCATGGCTTATTTCTGCGTATTTTGCTGTGTGACGTGCGCAGCGAGCAGATAAAAAAAAATCGGCGCTGGGTCTTTACTCTAAATACCACGCCACTTCAGTGCGGTGTCTAGGACACACTGCCGCTACGCACATGCAGCCTGTGTGAAAGCACTGACCAGTTAACATGAGCGCGGAAATGAAACGCGTGACCTTCCGAGTCGCTCGTGCAACGCAGATGCAGCTTGTGTGAATCACGTGTAACTAACAGCAAAAGATGTTTGCAGCATCTTCCTTTTGGAATAACTTCAATAAACAACGATTTCAGTTGCCTTTTATGCACACATAGCTCCAGTGCTAAAATCTGATGGGCTCACATTCAAAGCCATTGTAAATTACTCCAAATACACATAGGAATGAGCACCTCACAACAACCGAATTCCGTATGAATGCACCAACTCACTGGAACCTTCGCTGCCCACGGATGGGTATGCGATCCACACGGCTACTGAGCATATACATAAATTACTTAATAACCTCCTTCTGTTTAAACTGAAGACCTAACATGTTGTTTTCTTTCTAACTAGCCTAAAACACAGCAGTCTAAACAGCCTCTAAACCACTCTTTCATTAATGTTCAGTGATACGCTTTGAACAGAAGCATTTATCAAATTATTCTGTTGTATAAAGTTGCAATTAAGTTACTTTAATATCGTACAATCTTCAAATGTTCATGCTTTTTGTAGATCTTCGTTAAGTCGTAAACTAAGTGGGGTAAAACAAATGTGAAACACTGTTAGCACTGACGCTAGCACAACACAGGCGATAGGGGAAATTGGCATTATTGTTGTGGCGAGCAAAAACTACTTATAAAGGTGAAGGTTCATGCAACATTTCTATAGTATGACACCTGTTTTATTATATGACCAAAAAAATAAAAATGACTGCAATACAGTGACTGAGAATTTTTCCTCCTTCAGCAGTCCATAGTTGCTTGGCAACAATAGCATACTCATCAGTGTCATCAGTGTCACTGGGTAAACATGGCTTAAAATCACTGTAATTC
This sequence comes from Pygocentrus nattereri, assembly GCF_015220715.1. Lineage (NCBI taxonomy): Eukaryota > Metazoa > Chordata > Actinopteri > Characiformes > Serrasalmidae > Pygocentrus > Pygocentrus nattereri. Next base: position 25,931,674 of record NC_051231.1, on the reverse strand, counting down.
ACTGCAGCCTCAAAGCCCATTGCTTTATTTAGGCCACGATTGCTGGCTTTTGAAGGTATGTGGGTATCTAGCTTTTTAGACAAACATCTACAGCATCTCCCAACACCGTTTTTGGGGATGCTGGATTTGTGTGCCCACAGGATTTAGGACGTATAATGTTGACGTCTTACAGCAGTTATGTTATATTCTTGAAAATCAATTTCTGGCTGAAAAATCTGCTTTTGGGGCAAGTTTGCATGACGCTAAGTCATGTACATAAGATGACACCAAAAAGCATTTCAGCATTGAGAATCTTTAACAGTCATTTAAGCTACTTCATAAAATGTTTCAAAATGATATTTGTTTCAGAGAAATCGCTTTAGACCTACATCAAACTGATGGTAGACTCGTTGCATGGATAAGGTTCTCCTTAGACTGCGGTAATGGCACTGTAAAAGCACAGAGGTGGATATGTCAAAATCTGGGCCTGTTTTCTTACGTCAGGGTCACGGAACAGGGTGAACTGTTCACGGATGGGTTCATGAACTTAGAAGTGTATAAAGGTATTTTGCATACAAACCTGCAGAAGTCTACAAAGTTCTCGAAAGATAAAGATTTAAACCACACTAGACACCTTCTGAAGACCAAAAAGAAAGCAAGGCGCAAATATCATACTTTTTGGGGCCACTGTAAGCTTCCACTATGTCTTGGCCTCAGAGCTACATTACAAAACTAGATAACGTTGACTCCCAACATGTCTTGGCAGATGCACAAAATGTGAAGTAAGAGAAGCATTGTGTAAATTCTGAATGTGAAGGTGACTGGCATTCCCTATCCACTTGTTGACAATCTGATCACACTGCGGACCCCATTATGTTTCTAGGCTGTCTGGCAGTTTAGGAATAAATTCAGTTCAGTTAGTAGGGCATGGCTAACACATCTACTTAGCATCATGGTCAGTTGTTGCAGCATGACCCCATTGCTCCTCATTCACTATTTGTACTTGTTTTGAACAAACTCAACCAGGCCCGAAGTGTCCTTAACACAATCTGTCCAAGCGAAATAAAACTCCACGGCCCTCTTAATGGAATTAGACAAAATCTTTCCAAAATAATGCATGCCTTTCCTTCCTGCTTAGCACAAACCAGGGCTTGCAGCCTTAAACAAAGTCCTACAAATGACCCAACACCTGAGTCAGATAAGACTCCGAGCTTGCACTGATGTTTCATCACAACTCACTGAATGTAAGTCATTGCAGTGCATCTTCCCCCGAATTCCCATCGCAGCACCGTTCCATCTGGTCAGCTTTGGGAGCGTTCGCCGTGAATATATCTGCGGCCAATTACCAGGCAGCCGGGGTCGCGCTACGTTATGGAGAGAATCCTTTGTGGAGATGTAATGGTTCAGGTGAGCCTAATGTAATACAGCAACCTGCTCTCTTCTCCAGGATGATGCAAGGCTCAAAGCCTAAAATCCACTCTGCAGATGGCATCCCACCAGAAACTGGCAAGCCATTCAAAAGTATTTTGTTTTAACTCTTAAAAATAAAGATTCCTAAATTACTTTTGGCTTTGTTGCAGGGTTCTTGGAAAGAAATCATTTTCACAGTTGCAACTGTCTGTTTTGGAGGTCAATCAGTTGACCTGTGCAATATTTCTTTTTCTTGAGTAATGCTGATGGAATATGTATGAATTATGGCCATCCCATGGTTCTAACTAGAGGTGTGGACTCAAGTAACAAATTTTATGACTTTAGACTCGACTCAAGAAAATCAAGAAAGAGTTGCGACGCAAGTCTGACTTTAACACCAGTGACTTGGACTCTGACACGGACTTGAGCATCAAGACTCGGAAAGACTCGAGACTCAACGTGGAAGAAACGTGGAGAGTCTGACAGCAGATGCCTGTTACTGTACCTATACTTGGTTTATTTTATTCCAGAAGGCAAGAGAAGCGTTAGAGCTCTAGCTAGCCTCTATAAGCTGGAACCCAGCAAGAGTCTACAGCATCAACGAGCAAGGGCACACCACCTTAACTCTTCCTCATGGTAGCAAAATTAAGAAACACAGCTTTCTATTTCCACCATTTAAGGTGGAACGGAACTTGACTTGGGACTTGAATCGAAATTCACTACGACTTGGCTGTGAAGACAATAAACACTGCTAGTACAGTAGCAATTTGTATTAGCACTGCCAGTACCAAGCTAACCATGGCTTACCTAAGACTTGTTACTTGCAACTTAGTGATCTGTTCCCCTCTGGCTCTAACTCCTTCTGTTTTGCCCTTCATAGCTTACTAGCAGCTCAACACACAGTGCCAATATTTTACATACATAGGGCCAACAGTGTCTCAGTTAATCTGACAACAAAGTCACAGGGGAAAATATTTTATTCGACTCGATTAGTTAAAAACATCCAAGGCAACTTTCATTCCACCTGGGAAACTGCCACTTGCAGAAAGATGTTCAAGATGTTCCTCCAAGGACCATCCACTAACAGTTTTTTAGGAAATCAAAAGTGATTCTATGCATTACCCCAACGAAGTCATTATTTTTAAAAGTAAACACAACATCTCTGTACCAAGGAGGCTCATCAGAGAGTGGGAGGTATCCAAGTTTGAGGGACAGAAGGGGATGAATGCATAACTCAACACAAGCAGAGATCTCAAAGCCAAGATAGAACGTTAATTGAGTTACTGCAGGTACTCAACATTGCATTTTGAGAAGCTTTGCTGAAGCTCCTCAGGGGAGCATCGCCACGGATGGAATAATCAGTATTAATGCAAAGAGCTGACAAATGTTTAAGTGTTGTGTTCCAAAATCTTCTGCCAGCTGTTTGTTTATGCCATTTACATGGGAAGGAAATCCATCAAGAAAAATAAGCACGAGCCATTACCAGATGAGTAGGATTCTGTCTTCGGTATTGGCATACGCACAGCATGCTTAATGAAGGAAGCAAGTGAAGCAAATGGCCTCACATACTATTTATTTTCGTTTAAGGAACGATGCTTGCTGTAGATCACTGGCTTTGTGAAAGATCTTGGCCTCCACTATGCAGAGTTCAGCTTAAGGTAACAGATGCTTCGAAAAACGCCTTGGAAACCGAGAAACAGTCTAGACGCAAGTCATTAAGTGCCAATAAACACTAGCTGTCAAAAATGTTGACAGTGACTTCCAGATAAAGAACAGAGAAAGAATATGTCAGGGAAAAGAGTTGAGGGAAAAGAGAAATATGCCTCACACCAAAGCTCGACAAGCATATCATCAAACGCTTATTGCATCTGCTGCAGTAAGATAGAGAGACTAAGGAGGAAGACATTCATGGACCTGCCACATTGGGCACTGTTCTTTATCGGGGTCTCCATTGGGTTTTAGTGGTCTCTTTGCTTGCCACGAGCATTCTTATGCATACACACATCCACGCTCGTGCTTCCTCCCTCCCTGCCTCTTGCCGTTTCTGTCTGGGTGAACTCTTTGTGTATTCTGTCTCCAACGCGGCACACAATAGCTAATGGCCAGCTGCCACCCAGCTCCAGAGATGACTCCAATTCCTTGGTGGAGCAGCGCAATATCTGCAGTAGTACGGAACTGCTAGCAATGTCTTCCACTGATTTACCATGGGAGACCTATTTTGAAGCAAACCATATGGTGTAGTCTACCTCGCTGAGAAAATATGCATTGATCAAACATTTACAAATATTGTTTTGGGGGCCCTACGGGTAGGACCGTATGACTCGAATAGAGTCTCGCGTAATGAAGTGAAACCAAGATTTGATTTCAGTTTTCAAGTTTGCTGACAAAGTTGTCTCGTGTATAAGGGCACCGCTATCAAGATGTTGGAGCAGTGGGACTGGGTCGTAGACAGCTGGTCTGTGGAACACACGTACACATACATAGCAAGCCCTAGACTTCACACATGAATAATTGCAGACCTGAAAGTGGGTCTGACTCTCTTGCTCTGGAGGCCAGAGAATTATGTCCATTGGAAGCATGCCAAAATCAAGCCCGCTTTTAATTATTTGTTTTTTATGACCATTAATATTCAATCAGACTGGGTTCAAAAAGAAAAATCTGGTTTAAAATGTTGCTTATGCAAGTTAAATGGACCCTCCACTCAAGATGAAGAAAGCACCCATCTGTTATAAACATACCTAGGGTATCAAAGTAGTCTGTAGAGTAAGAATTTCAGGTTTAAAGACTAGGAACCCCCTTTCTGATGACATATCTTGAAAGGGGAAGAAACCTTTGAAAAACTACCGCTGGTTTGTGAAAGCAGGCTGTTTGAAATGCTATGTTTGAAATTATAGCTTGGCTGTATTTGACATGTAACCTGCCTCGAGTCGCTCACTAGTGAACATGAATCTGGGCAGTGGCAAGATCCCTGTTGGTGTAAACACTGGGACACTGATGACTCAATAACATGTGGCACACATGTGGAAACAGCATGGAGTCATATATTACCGAGAACATTGACTGGGAAGCCCACCCACTGTGTTGTGCTTAGCTATAGTGTCCTTTTATACAGTCATTGCATGAGTTTTCACAGGTGAAGACCCAGATATAGCCACGTGTCTGTCACACAAAGCAATGTTTAATACAATTAAAGCCTTCTTCATTCAGGAAACACCGCTAATATAGTAGCAATTTCTTTTAGCACTTCTAGTACCAAGCTAACCATGGCTCACCGAAGCCGTTGATGGGAGCTGTCACAAAAACATAGTCAACTGATGACTGAATAAACACACACATTATCCAAGGCACTTATCCTCCTGGGGTGCAGGGCGTGCTAGAGCCTATCCCAGCAGTCATTGGGTGGACGGAAGGCAGGAAACACCCTGGACAGGTCACTGAATGAACAATCAGTTAATATTTCAGTCAAATGTTTTGTGACATTTGAACACTCAGTAAAGATTCATTCTAGAGAGACTATAGAGACTATTACTTAATATTTCTGAAGGGGCTTAACTGAGCTGTTAGCTGTAAGCTGTTAGCCTGTTAGCAGATTAGCCTACTTTAATGTCTTGAAATAAATAAATAAAGTGCAATCAGAGACAAATGCAATGAGTTCAGAATCAGAATCAAGCTTTATTGGCCAGGTGTGCTACGCATACGAGGAATTTGGTTTTGGTTACAGGAGCTCACAGTGCACAGTATCAGACAGACATTCACATATAGGGAATAAGATCAAATAAATACAAAATAAAGTCAAATAAAAACATGCATTCCTACTCACTCACTCAGACACACACACACACACACACACACACACAGTCATACCTAGTTAGCTAAGTGGTTTACAGGTTACTATGAACATTTTCATTAGTAGAAAACTGATGATGATGGCCTTGCAAGAGCAAAACCCTTACTGTCGGTGGGTGTTTCTATTCACATGTGACACTCTGACACTATTTCCAACCAGAAAGCACAGCAAGCAGCCAATAAACTCACAGAAGGACTGAAAATATGACCATACATCATCTAGAAGATGAAGAATATTTCTATCTTTCATTTCGTCAAGCATGTAGTTGGTTCCAGCGTCACTCCAGACGTGTTTTGTTGCTACCTTGCGGCAATGCTTCTTGCTTATTTCCAGTAACACGGACTGTTTTCGCACACGCACAGACTGAGAAATATGAAAGAAATCAGAGTTTCCATGCACTGAGAAATCTGATTACTGGAGTATAACTCAGTCTCTTCGTCACATTTCTTAATCGGATTTCTAGACTTCTCTCCGATCTAAGAAACTGGACTACGCCGTTTACATGACCATTTGAATAATCAGACAACTGCAGAAATCTGATTAGAATCAGCATGTAAACGCCCTCATTGATGAACAATCGTGAAAACTGTCAAACTGAGGACGCCACGGGATACAATGCAGAGCTATAGAATGCTGCATACTGTAGTATGACATAACATAATGTAAGTGTCGACTTTCTCTAAACATTAGGAAGCCTCACACCAGCTGTCAAATTACTGTTCGGTATGTTTCCCTCATATTTCACATCAGAAATCCACATAAAATTACCCTCACAACTGATTCTCGCTCGTCGTAAATCTTTCCAAGAGTTGTTTTTCTCCCTGTTGTGTGAGTTTCTCGTTTTTCATTTTCTACATACAGTGTTAACTAAGTTACCCAGGCTGAATAAACCCCAACAGCACATGGAGGAGATAAAACCAATGGTGTGTATTTCTCCCTCTCTTTAAAAAGACTCCCTCAGTCAGACGCATTCGAATTAGCATTTAAATGGCTGGACTTATTTTATCATCCAACTTTATTTGATGCCACCGCAGTAGTCCCGTGTTTAGACAAAAGAGAAAATGTGAGGCGCACAAAGGGAGTTAAACGTTGGGATTATTTGCAGTGCTGGCTGAATAAGTCTTATATTGATATTCTTTCCCTTTTGAAAATGCAAAAACATGAGACAAATTGAGTATGAGCTCCGTGGTAAATGTGCCATTCAGCCGAAGACCCCGCAATACTTTTTCCATTTAATTACAGGGCTCCGCTGTTCATAAACATAGCATTAATATTGTATGAGGACGATGATTAAAATGATACCCGATATAGCCACAACAAGATTAAAGGCTTCTGTGTATCCAGTTCTCTCTGTGACACTGGTGCTAGTACATTTCAACTTGTTTCCTTAATCCACTGCCCCACTCATCCAAATCAGCCTTATCAGTCATCAACTTTGAGAATAAAGGCCCAAGAGACTTTGAGACTAATGTCCCCAACAACTTTGGGACTAAAGTCCTTTCCTCAGCATCAAAAATACTAACAAATGCCAAAAATAAGACCAGACGCCTGCACTGTGAATGTTCTCCAATTTGGCTCAATGCTTCTTTTTCTGGTGATCTTAAAGCCAACCACTAACAACTACTTCATTAAGTTCAATGTAGCCAACATTATGAAGTTTGAGACTAAAGCAATGGCCCTGGCAGAGCATCATTTTAGTGGGGCCTGCTTACAGGTTGAATGGGCCAACTTTGAAGCATTGTATTCCAGATATATCTGCTTAGAGGAGTTCAGGACCACCAAAAAGCCTCATTGTAGACACCATAAGACACCCTTTCTCCTTTTACAGAGCAGATATTATTCATGAAACATTCTCAGCAATGCAGCGACACTGATATAGTGTTGGTGAGTTAGTGTGTGTTGCGCTGGTCTGAGTGGATCAGATGCAGCAGTGCTGCTGGAGTTTTTAAACGCTGTGTCCACTCACTGTCCACTCTATTAGACACTCCTACCTTGTAGGTCCACCTTGAAGATGTAAAGTCAGAGTTAGATAGCGCATCTGCTGCTGCACAGTTTGTGTTGGTCATCCTCTAGTCCTTCATCAGTGGACTATTCTCGCTATGTCAGCGTCTCTGCAGTGCTGAGAGTTAACCAATAATACCTGCTTTGTGGTGATCTGGGTGGGTCCTGATCATTGATGAATGATGTGAAAGGGGGCTAAAAAAATATGCAGAGAAAAAGATCAGCTACAGTTTGCAATTGCAGAACTACTAAGTGCACATATCTATTAAATAGACCTGATTCAATAGAAAAGTAAGTAAATAAAGTGGCCAGTAAGTGTACAAATATAATCAAGCGCAGTGATGTAATTTCATTTGTATTTTTTGTTAACACTGTTGTAGCTGTTACCTGCTGTTCCACTCAGTATGTCTGAACTGTGTGTAAGTTGTATATATTTTGCTTAGGCAGTTAATGCAATTGTTTTTAAAGGATTTCTGGTTTAATCCGTTCATTTATGCTTACCTGTGAAGACGTGAGCTTTAAGAATTGATCATTTTTCAAGACATAATTCAGTATGTAGTGTCTTAATACATGATATTGCATATATTAAGATTAAGTGACCCTTATTAGTCCCACAACGGGGCAATTTCACCTCCGCATTTAACCCATCCGTGAAGTGGAACACCACATACACATTAGTGAGCACACACACACTAGGGGGCAGTGAGCACACTTGCCCGGAGTGGTGGGGAGCCCAATCCGCAGCGCCTGGGGAGCAGTTGGGGGTTAGGTGTCTTGCTCAAGGAAACCTCAGTCATGTGCTGTCGGCTCTGGGGATCGAACCGGCGACCTTCCGGTCACAAGGCTGGAACCCTAACCTCCAGCCCACGACTGCCTTACTTTCTTAGAACAGTGGCAGATCATTGATTGATCAGCTGTGTTCACCTGTGCTGTACTACTTCTCCTCTTTGCTTGAGACTAGCTGTACTTAGTACAACAAATAGTCTTATGTTAGCTCAACTAAATATTTTAGTGCTGACAGATATCAGTTCGTCAAACCAATCATTTACGTAAGTTGACCAAATAAGATAAAGATAGGGGGAATTTTTTATGAATGCTGAATGCTGGTTTCTCACATATTTACTACACTGGAGTTCAGTTTAACAGCAGAAGGCCTTGCATTCATCTTGGTGTAGGCATCACGCTCAAGCAAAGCATCGATCTAACTTTAAATTAGTTTTTGTTTTCTGGCTACAGAGAGGGTCGTGCAGGTCCCTAGTGAACACCTGATGGACAGTATGAGCTCTCATGCAGAACTGGTGACAGTGCACACTTTAATGTTGAGCACCATCTTCAGTCAAGTCTGAACTCATATTCTTGATCAGTCTTTATATACAAACCGGATTCCAAAAAAGTTGGGACACTAAACAAATTGTGAATAAAAATTGAATGCAATGATGTGGAGATGGCAAATGTCAATATTTTATTCGTAATAGAACATAGATGAAAGATCAAAAGTTTAATCTGAGTAAATGTAACATTTTAAAGGAAAAATATGTTGAATCAAAATTTCACAGTGTCAACAAATCCCAAAAAAGTTGGGACAAGTAGCAATAAGTGGCTGGAAAAAGGAAATTGAGCATATAACGAACAGCTGGAAGACCAATTAACACTAATTAGCTCAATTGACAAAATGATTGGGTATAAAAAGAGCTTCTCAGAGTGTCAGTGTCTCTCAGAAGCCAAGATGGTAAGAGGATCACCACCATTGTTGCGCAGAAAGATAGTGCAGCAATACCAGAATGGTGTTACCCAGCGTAAAATAGCAAAGACTTTTAAGTTATCATCATCAACCGTGCATAACATCATCAAAAGATTCAGAGAATCTGGAACAATCGCTGTGCGTAAGGGTCAAGGCCGTAAAACTCTACTGGATGCTCGTGATCTCCGGGCCCTTAAACGTCACTGCACCTCAAACAGGAATGCCACTGTCAATGAAATAACAGAATGGGCTCAGGAATACTTCCAGAAAGCATTGTCAGTGAACACAATCCACCGTGCCATCCGCCATTGCCAGCTGAAACTCTACAGTGCAAAGAGGAAGCCATTTCTAAGCAAGCTCCACAAGCTCAGACGTTTGCACTGGGCCAGGGGTCATTTAAAATGGAGTGTGGCAAAATGGACGACTGTTCTGTGGTCAGATGAGTCACGATTTGAAGTTCTTTATGGAACACTGGGACGCCATGTCATCCGGACCAGAGAGGACAAGGATAACACAAGTTGTTATCAACGCTCCGTTCAGAATCCTGCATCACTGATGGTATGGGGTTGCATGAGTGCTTGTGGCATGGGCAGCTTGCATGTCTGGAAAGGCACCATTAATGCAGAGAACTATGTTCAGGTTCTAGAACAACATATGCTCCCATCTAGACGTCATCTCTTTCAGGGAAGACCCTGCATTTTTCAACAAGATAATGCCAGACCACATTCTGCAGCAATCACAACATCATGGCTACGTAGGAGAAGGACCCGGGTACTGAAATGGCCAGCCTGCAGTCCAGATCTTTCACCTATAGAGAACATTTGGCGCATCATAAAGAGGAAGGTGCGACAAAGAAGGCCCAAGACGATTGAACAGTTAGAGGCCTGTATTAGACTTGAATGGGAGAGCATTCCTATTTCTAAACTTGAGAAACTGGTCTCCTCTGTCCCCAGACGTCTGTTGAGTGTTGTAAGAAGAAGGGGGGATGCCACACAGTGGTGAAAATGGCCTTGTCCCAACTTTTTTGGGATTTGTTGACGCCATGAAATTTTGAAACAACATATTTTTCCCTTAAATTGATACATTCTCTCAGTTTAAACTTTTGATCTGTGATTTGTGTTTTATTTTGAATAAAATATTGACATTTGCCATCTCCACATCATTGCATTCAGTTTTTATTTACAATTTGTTTAGTGTCCCAACTTTTTTGGAATCCGGTTTGTATATGGACGTGCTGTTTGTTCATCATCTCAACATAGCTTTGTGAGTATCCTGGACATTTTATTGAATCATCCAAGAAAAGTTTCTTGAAGTTCATGAATAGAGTCTGTACCTTGGATTGCAATGGGTGTTATTTGTTGTGTCCTTTGTAATTTACCATAAGCAGTTGTTGACTGTTAAATCTATGCTAACTGCAATGTGTGCTGTACTGTACAATTACTGCCTGTAACTGACTGTAAAGCTGAATACAGTAATGTGTCATACAGCTGTACTGTGTGTATCACTGATAGACTCTAATTATGTTAATAGTATATCTGTTGTTTTCAAAATAATTTGCTGTATACAGATTTTTGTTTTTTTTCACAGTAATTAACCGTAAACAAACAACAGTTCTCAACAGAGAAATCTACGGTTGGCAAAAAAGCACACTGTGATGTCTTAAACATATATCGTGGAAATGTATATCTGGCAACCACGGCCGTAGTAAAGTGTGGTAAATATAAACCAGTTTTTCGCCAGATATTTAGCAAATGTAAATACATTTTCCAAAGATACTGAGTAAATATAATTAAATACAATTTCACTCTGACACTTGGTAGATATTACTAAATTTTCCTTGTTAAATTCATTTGTATTTACTCAATATTTGTGGGCTACCTTGACTCATAATGTGGCATACTATAACTTAATATAACATATTTTACCAGTTTTTTTTAACATTTATTTAATTTGTTTGCTTAAATTTAGTTCACTTATTTAATGCATTTTAATCAAAGTTTAGGTAAGTAAAATCGATTTAATTATATTACGTGTCACTTGTTGCCATTTTTGGACTGAAGCCCTTTCCTCAATAACCAAAGCAAAGAAATACAGACAGTGGATAGGCATGAATGTACTGTTTGTGGAAAAGTCTTTGGCATGATTGGTGGCTTCATTTTCTGAACACTGAAAGACAACGGCTGCCTTATTTCACCTCATTCATGTCAATGTACTACTGTACTGACTTCACTTACTAGTTAAAGGTCCCACTCTGTAGCTCTTCTGTGGTATTTCTGGAGTTGAGGTCCAAACTGAGAGACAGATGAAGCTACACTTGTAGACATCCCTCTCCAATCATAAGTAAACCCTGGACTGACTCAGACTGGACTCAAGAGTCCATCTAGCACCTGGCCTGTCCCACTCCAACTGCCCACCTCCAACCACAAGCAGTCAGGGCCCATCCCTCTACGACTTTCATCATGCCCCGCTGCAGTCAGCCGCTTGTCACCATCCACGAAGAGCCCTGTCAGTCTCGGGCCCCTGTGCGTCCGCTTGGCTCCGCCGCGCTCGTGGGCCTGTCAGAAAGAGCCGGGCCATCCCAGACACCCCACGACCCAGACGCCTGTGCATTTTTAATGACTCTGCGAGTCATATTTCATCTGCATTCACATAACTCCGCTGAAAGAAATGTCGCGAGTCCAGTGACAAATCAATCTTCCAGAAGATGACCAGGCTTGGATGTCATGATAACTAAGGTTATTTGTGGGGGGAAGCGAGCCAGGCAGGAGGCAGCACTCGCTCTCCCACTCTCTCTTTCTTCTTCTTCCAAGTTCATATATATTAATATGGGTGAATATGTTTTCTCGCTTATTCGCGCCTATAAAGTAGAATTATTCATGAATTATTGAAATGGGAAAAGTACACCATTAATCAGAACCTTGTAAGCAGCTGACGGAGGACCAGCAAATTAGAATGTATGTCCTTTTAATTCTGCTATGGGATTCGGAGAGGGGGCAGTACACACCTTACTGCCTTTTAATGCGCAATCACTTATGCTCAAGTCCAGCCAAGGGCGTCCAACAGCGTAGTTTCACCCAAGGTTATTTAATAGACTTCTTGCTCGTGTACTCCACTCTGTTGGAAGTTAGAGGCAGTGAAGTTCTATTTAGCTGAACCGCAGCACTGCACCATTCAGCATTTTCCCTGCTCTCTAATGAGTAAAAAGAAAGACCTTTAAGGCTTCAATGCTAGTATAACTATAATAGTCATTTATGTAGCAATTTTCATATGTTGAAAATGAGCAAATCCAAACTAAGCAGAAAGAAGGGGGAATTCGAGAAGGAACTCGGAGTTGCCTTGACAAAGTTATTGCTATGGAACCTTAGGTTGCTGCCAAAGCATTGCTAGGCCTTTGCTAAGGTATTACACATGCTTCCTAAGGTGCTGCTTGGCCAATGCTATGTTATAACAGGAGGTTACTAAACTGAGGCTTGACAAAGCCGCTGCAATGCAATCCCAGGTTGTTGCTAAGGTGTTGTTAAGCCTTTGTGTCCTAGGTGGTTGTTAAGGTGTCATTAGACTGTTGCTATGTTATCCAAGGAGTTGTTAAGGTGCTGCTAGGCTTCTGTTACTGTATCCAATGTGAGGCTTGACAAAGTCATTGCTATGAAATCCCACAATGTTGCTAAGGTGTTGCTATGGTTTCTTAGGTAATTGCTAAGGTGTTGCTAAGCCTTTAGTAGGTAAGGTGTTGCTAGACTGTTGCTATGTTATCCAGGGAGGTGTTAAGGTGTTGCTAGGCCTCTGCTATGGTATCCTAGATGGGGCTTGACAAAGCCGTTCCTATGGGGCTAAGGTGTTGCTAATTTCCTAGGTGACTGTTAAGGTGTAGCTGTTTTCCGAGCTGATCGTTAAGGTGTTGCAAAGCCTTATTATCTTTCTGTCAGTTAAGGTGTTACTAGACTGTTGCTATATTATACTGTGGGTTGTTAAGGTGTTGCTAGGCCTCTGCTGACATATCCCAGGTGGGGCTTGACAAAGCCATTGCTATGAATTCCCAGGTTGTTGCTAAGATGTTGCTAAGCATTTACTACTGTATCCTAGGTGGTTGCTAAGGTGTTATTAGACTGTTGCTATGTTTTCCAGGGGTTGTTAAGGTGCTGCTAGGGCTCAGCTATGGTACCCCAGGTGGTTGCTAGACCATTGCTATGTAATGCTAAGTGGTTGCCAAAGTGATATTTGACCATTGATGTGCTTTCCCAGTGCTAATACGTATGTGAGTCTGTGTTTAATGTCTATCAGGGACAGAGTGAGAGATGTCTATTCTGAGCAAATTCCACCATCCATTTCCATAGGGAAAAGAATGTGTTTAAACAGTCCATTCCCACATAGGGTCTACATTCCCACACAATGTTACTAGTTCCAAAAGCACATGTACATTATTCCCTTATATGCTAAATCATATTGAAAAGTTTTGTTGTTCTAGTTCAAAAGTTGTGACCACTATGAAAACATAGGATGGAAAAATGGACGGGAAAATGAAGAACAGTACGTTGACTTGACTTGCTTTTTAAAATGACTACATACAGCATGTATTGTGGGTACAATAAGAAATATGATAACTTCTTTCCCTGACTTTGAGAGCACAGCCTCCACCTCCACTGCCTCAAGAACAGAGGCAACTTGGCAAGAAAGCACATGCAATCTCATTCCTTTGTTTTTGCAACTGACATACATTATGTTTTGACTTATGAGCAGAAGAACCAGGACGATGTCTAGTGTGGTGGCCCAGGTCGGGCATTTGGTCAGTCTCATCGAAAAGTCATTACTGCACGGGCCTCACCATGTCAGCCAAATTATACCCTGGGGAGAGGGGGCATGAGAGAGAGCGATAGAGATCGAGAGAGAACGAGAGACACATCGAGAGACATCTTGACAAAAGATGGGTCTCCGAGTTGAAATTGGTTCGACAGCGCGGTCAATGTCAGGATCATTGCACCACCTCTAAACGACACCCTGTCACATTTGCTGCTCTAAACTGCTGTTTGGAGTGATGGAAAAAAATACACACTTTCAACAAATACAGAACTTCATCTGGATTTGCACACTGACAGCTTTAGGGGGACACTTAAGAAAACAGATGGTGAAATATCAGCATCGTGAGGGGACACTGCTCAACCCTTAGGCCCCTAGAATGTCTATATTAGACATTATTGTTTAGTTATACTATTCAAATTCACAATTTATTACATTATAGCATGTTCTGACTTTGCTTATGGAATGTAGTTGTGCTTGTCTCTTTTTTTTCTAGGCATCTGAAGGCCAACTAACTTTGCACTGTTGGCAATTGTTGACATTTGTTTGACTGGACTGGAAGGGCCTTAATCTGTTTCAGCAGCCCCCTACTGGCCAATATGCTGATGGAATGAAAATCAACTTTGGCGTTATTAATTACTTGTTACTCATGTTGCGCTGCAAGTGAGCAATGAGAGGTGAAAGGGGAGGGTTGAAAACCCCCTACTGGGAAAACAATTCCCACCTCTTCACAAAGTTGGCCCAGACATCACAACTGCAGCTTTCTTGATATTAGCCCCTTTGAATCCCAGGATTATTACACACTAAGGCTTATTACTCTGTAACTGCAGGGACTCCAATTCAAATTATTGACTCACTTACTCACCTACAAATACAAAAATACAGTTTGCTTTTGATTGTGAAAATTGTACAAATTCACATTAAAGATTACGTTAAAATTTTTACAAATCAGTTTTTACATTTTACATTTTGTAAAGTTTACAAAATTACAACTGAAGGACCTACAAAACCTGTGTTTGGGGCTACTGGGATGGGAATAGGGCATTTGTTTAAAACAACAGATATAACAATGAATGTTTGCCCGTTCATTACAGACATTCTTACATTTCTTAGTTTGCACTGAAGTCACTGTAGTCCTTGCATAAGAAGCCTTAGCATGTAATAAGCCGGGACTTTAAGGGGTGAAGTAAAAGAAGTTTTAGATTAAATTATAAATAAAACATCTGAAAAGTGATTGACTGGACCAAAAATCATCATTTCTGCATGTAGTGTCTTGCTTAAACACATGCAAGCCAAGAGTTGGTTAGTTTTTGCTGTTTTGCCAAACTTTAAATGTAAAAAACATAGTTAGCTCAGTAATTACATTAGTATTAACTGTATTTACATAGTAATTGCATAGTAATTAATGTAATTTACATTCTGTTTCAAAATGTTCAGGTCTGCTCTTCGGATGTCTTTTTTGTTTGTTTGTTTTATTTGTTTTGATGTCATAAATGGCAGAAACATACAAAAAGAAAATGTTTACAAACATAAATGTGTATCCATTAAAATTTAGAATCCATATTTACAACAGAATTTCTCTGTTTTGCTGATTTTCAGGTAGAAACTAATGAATAAAAAATGACAAGATGCTTTTGTAACTGTTGGCAACAACTTTGTCTTTTAAAAAATAAGGAGCAGTCTGTTTGTCTTGCCCATGGATAGATGAAGATTTCACGTTTTACACATCAACCATGAGCTCGAGGGCTCATTCAAGCACATGTAACATAGTACCGTGCTCTCTCCAATGTATTTCAACCCTTTTCGAAAGAACAGTGGCAAATTTTTGAAGTGGTTTGGTTCGGATGAGAGTTTGAATCGACATGCAGGCAGACAGAGCAGATTACTGAGTACACTAGGGCTCAAGTAACATCTAAGATTTAACAGTAACCTAAACCCAACCCAGACCTATTGTATTTTTCCCTTTTATTGTTTTACCCCTTGAAGTTTTGTCTATACTCAGTGCACTCTGAGAGTTTCCTGAGGCCAAAGCTGTCTAACTCTATTTCTTACTAAGGGGCAGCGGCAAGATAAGCATATCCCCCATTGTATCTCAGCATGTTCTGACACTTCAGACACCATGGGTGGCCTGGAGGAAGAAGAGGAAGAGGGAAAGGATGGGTAGGAGGAGGACAAAAAGCAGGAGGAAGAGGAGCAAAAGGAAGAGGAGGAGGAAAAAGTAAGGAAGAGAAACAGTGCAAGAGGAGGAGGCAATGCCGAAGTGGCTAATCAGGAGAGTGAGGAGAATTCCCAGTGAGCCGGTCATGTTTTGGGCCACTTACTGTGAGCTAATGTATAAACTCATGCATAAAAGCACATGAACACTTAGATGAACTATGAATGTTTCATCAAACTGTATAGCTCTAGCAAACTAGGGGTTAAACCAGCAGCCCCCATCTCAAGTGGTACAGCCCTGGTTTGCTAATTGTAACTCATACAGTGGATAGAAGTGGAACTCTACAGACATAGAACCATCAAATTTGATGCGTGGACAAGCTTGCAGATCCCAGAGGGATGAAATATGTTGAAAGACCAAATGGGAATGTTTGTTTATTATTAAAAATATGACAAATAGGGCAAAGTCCTCCATTCGCAGGCCACCCCTGTTGCACTGTGATGCTATATGGTTGCACGGAACTCAGTCCTACAGAAAATAAGACAGTCAGAAATGTTTTTCTTGAGAAATGTCACACTCTAGCTAAAGTTGCAAGGGTTGACAGATAAATGAGACATTTAGCTTGTTGCTCCTCACAGTGGACAGAGATAGCAAGCATTTAATGCTGACAAGGAAGGCAGCCTACTAGTAAACAGACTTAGTCTATTTTTAATAATGAATAAAGTATTTTGCTTGGTTTTTATGACTATATGAGAATGGTGTTGGACATGTACGCCATGTTGGGCGTATATGTCTCAACAGTCAGGGTTCTCTTTAAGAAGGATGAGGATATCCGAGCAGATGGGCAGAGAGAAATACTGACAGGATATGAGGTTACTTAGCTAGTGAAGACAAAACCATTCATCAGTTTTCATTTTATCACTCACTAGCTACCTTACTTCTCTCATTTCAGCATATAAATAAGAGATAGGAGTAAGAAAAGAAGATAAAAATGCTCAGATTTTAGAAGATGTTCTGCTACATGAAGGCAGTGGCGTGTGTGTGTGTGTGTGTGTGTGTGTGTGTGTGTATCAGGAGAAATACAGTTGGCTGGTCTGCATTATGTAACTCCCGGTCTGAAAACAAATCCCAATGGGAAGAGGTAGATGGAAAAAGAGGGAAAAAAAACGAGGGAGGAAGAGGAGGAAGAGGAGAAGGAGGGGAGAAATCAAAGAGAAAGAAGTGGAGAAGGAGGAGGAGAAATGGAAGAGAAAGAAAAGCAGAAGAAATTGAAAAGAAACGGAGGGAAAGAAGAAAAGCGGAGAAGAAACGGAAGAAAAGAAAGTAGAGCACGAAGAGGAGGAGGAGAAAGAAAAAAGAGTAGCATGAATAGGAGGATGGAGCAGAGGAGGACAAACTCAAGAAGAGAAGGTGGAGAAGGGAGGGACAGAAGAAGGAAGAAACAAAGGAAGAGAAACAATACAAAGCAGAGCATGAAGATGAATGAAAGGAGAAGGGAACAGGAGGAATATATATACACACACACACACTTATAGTCCAAGGTGTTAGCTTTTAAACACAATTACAACAGGTATCTCACAAGTTGATCCAGGTTAGTCTTGGTCCTTTTCGAAATAGGCAAACAGAGAAGCCCATATTTTATCAAACAGCTCTAACCATTCCCTGTTTAAAAATCGCAGCTTCTCCAAATGCAAGACTTTGATTTGCTCCTTTATCCTCATTTCATATGTTGGTACTGACTCATTTCCACATTTGTAGTATATATATATATATATATATATATATATATATATATATATATATATATTTTTTTTTTTTTTTTTTTTTTTTTTTTGCAATAACCGCACTAAAAAGAATGGCCTGGCGTTCATGTTTCTCCATGGTTACCGAGCCGTTGTTCCCAACACAGCCAAAAGTGGATTAGGTTTCCAGTCCCTTCCAAATGCTTTTGACAGGCAATTAAATATACTGCCCCAAAATGTCTGGAGCTTCCCACATGCTCATAACGAAAGTATCATTAGCTTGGTTTTTATGATTATATGAGAATGGTGTTGGACATGTACACCATGTCGGGGGCCTGTATGTCTTAACAGTCAGGGTCCCCTAGCGAAGGATGAGGACATCCGAGCTAAATAATCTAAATAATCTAAATAATAATTCTATTTCAGAAAAGATGAAAATGCCCAGATTTTAGAAAAAGTCATCTCGCACGAAGGCATTGCTGTGGGTGTAGCAGGAGAAATGGAGTTCGTTTAAAGTGGGTTAATCCGCAACATGTAACTCTCAGTCTGAAAACAAATCCCACTGGGAGGAGGAAAAGAGGGAAAAAACAGAAAGAAAAGGAGGGAGATGTGAACCGGGGGAAGAGGAGGAAGAGGAGAAGGAGGAAGAGAAACGAAAGAGAAGGAAGTGGAGGAGGAAGAGGAGAAAAGGAAGAGGAGGAAGAGGAGAAGAAATTGGGAAAAAATGGAGGGCAAGAGCAAAAGAGGAGACGAGGAAATGGAAGAAGTGGAGGAGGAAAAGAAAGTAGAACTGGAAGAGGATGAGGATGAGGAAGACAGGGAAAAAGAAAATAGAACTGTATGAACAGGAGGAGGATGAAGCTGAGGAGGACACACTAAAGAAGAGAAAGAGGAGGAGGAAGCAAAAAGAAGAAGATGATGAACAGGACATGAAGGAAGAAAGGAGGACAAAGAGGAAAGGGTGGAGGAGGGACAGAATAGGGAGGAGAAAAAAAGAAAGAAATAAGAAAAATAAGAGCGTAGATAAAAAAGGAGAAGTAAAGAGGAGGAGAAATGGAGGAAGAGGAGGAGGAGAAGAAGAAGAGAAAAAAGAAGAGGAAACGAGCAGGAAGAGGAACGTGGTGAGAAAAAAAGAATATAGAAAACAATAGTAAGGGAGTGAAAATAAAAGGGAGGTTGTAGAGAAGAGGAAAGAGGAGAAACGGTGGAGGATGAGGGGAGGAGAAGGAGGATGAGGAGGCAAGTGGCAAATGAAGAGAGGAAAATAAGGTGGAAGAGGGATAAGGAAGAAGCGGAGGTGGAGGAAGGAAAAGGAGGAAGAAGTGGAGGAGGAGGAGGATCACTGCAGTCAATGCTGTGAGGCACTGAAGCACTGATTTAAATGTCATGTGAAAAGCATCTGCTGAGGCTGGAGCAAGAGCACTTCTGACACGGGAACAAAGCGAGATGGAAATTTCCGTTCAAGAGCTCCACCAGTGGCAGTGCCACGACACACGCACACACACACACAAAAATACACACTCCTCTGCCAGCGCTCCATCACAAAAGAGCGCTCTCTCCCAACCCACATGTTTCATATCGCGGCCAATCTGCTCATTTTGCCTCGTTTCCCACATGCCGCTTTATGAACAGCATGAATAGCAATGCAAGAATAGTCTCTGGAATAGGAGGCTAGCTACTGTTTCCCTGAGCTATGCTCAGATACTACAAAGCAGATGCCAGACCAAAGCTTCAGGAGGAACCCCAGCTATGTCTCTTAGATCAACCCTTAGAAGTCTTCTTGTTTTTCAATACATTTCTTCTACAGAGCCAAAAACCCAGAGACCACTTTGTTGCTTACTTCATTTTAACCATTAGGTACAACTTACAGAGCCCTGCTGGTGACATTAAGATTAAGAGAGCCTGATTAGTCCCACAACGGGGAAGCTTCACATCCTCAGTCTAACCCACTGTGCAGCGAAACACCACATACACATTAGAGACAACACACGCTAGGGAGCAGTGAGCACACTCAGTCAGCCCTATCCGCAGCACCCAGGGAGCAGTTGGGGGTTAGGTGCCTTGCCCAAGGGTACCTCAGTCACAGACTGTCGGCTCAGAGGATTGACCACGACTGCCCCTGACCAGGAATCGAACCCAGGCCGCAGCGGTGAGAGCGCCGAATCCTAACCAATAGACCACCAGGGTCATCTTTAATGAAAACAGATGGCTAACAAAGACTTTCCCTGAGGTACAAGCTTGTGAGTCACTGGTATACAATCTCGTTGAAGGCATGTCAATCAAAAAAAAAAAAAAAAGTTCAGCATTCCTTAAAAGTGAGTTCCACCAGAGAGGTTGTTTCCATGGAAATTTTTTTCTATGTGATTTGGTGCTAAAAAAGCAAGAAATGGATCCCATCAGAAAGCACACCACCACAGTTTTACTATCAGATATGATGAGGTCTTTAGGGACAAGAAAAAGAGTGAAAATCAAGTGCTGTGTAGTGGTGAGGAGTTTTCTTTCCCAGATCTTCCTATTTGTTTCAGGGATGACAGGGAGACAAGTTTCAAAAGTTGTCTCAAAACTGTTGAAGTGGAGGGAAAGTGATTAGTTGACATCATTTGTAGGGCTTTTTGGGATAAGTGGTTTATTCTATCCTTAAAATGTTAAGTAAACTGTCAGCTATACCGTTATGTTGTTTAAGACACTCAAGTGAAGGAAAAAACTGATTAATAATGTCTCAAAAATGAGTGTATGCATGCGGCAAGAACATGGAAAAGAAAAAGGGAACACAAGGAGAAAAAGATAAAGGTATGGCTTGTTTATTTGTGGCATTAACATTACAGCATTTGTTTCAGCCTGTAGTTTGACAACAAGAATTAGTGGATCTGGGGTGTATCTAACAAAGCACGGTGGACTTAGACAAGCTTTTTGACAAAGTTTCACAAAACTTTGGCAGTCATGGGCTGGAGGCTAGGGAACCGGCGCTGTGACCGGAAGGTTACGCCAGTTCGATCCCCCGTGACAGTACGTGACTGAAGTGCCCTTGAGCAAGGCACCTAACCCCCATCTGCTCCCAGGCCCACCACTCCAGGCAAGTGTGCTCCGTGCTCCCTAGTGTGTGTGTGCTCATTAGTGTGTATGTGGTGTTTTACTTCACGGATGGGTTAAATGAGGAGGTGAAATTTTCTCATAGTGGGACTAATAAGGGTCACTTAATCTAATCTTAAAAACCTAAGAAACACAGCCACGGAGCCACTAAGAATTTTCTCTGTTATTCCAGGCTCAGATACTCAGGTTGTCATTCATCATCATCCATTTGCACATGAAAATGTGATGTTTGTGAACAGCCAATCATGTGAAACATGAGGAAGTGTCTCCTAAAAGGAAAAAATCCTACCTGTATATGTGGACCGTAAAGCATTTATAACGAGAAAAAGCAACAATGTCACCACTGGATTAGATCAAATTAAGCTATAAATTAGCTGGGTAAGCAAGAAATCCTGCACCATGATCTCTGGAGTGAGATTGCTGAGAAGGTTATCTGAAATTGAAACATATTAGTACCTAAAGAAGTATCCGATCGTCTACAATACATTTACATTTATGGTATGTGGACGCTTTTATCCAGAGCGACTTACAATTTGATCATTTTTACACAGGTAGTTCAAGTGTTAGGAGTCTTGCCCAAGGACTCTTATTGGTATAGTGTAGGGTGCTTGTCCAGGCGGGGATTGAACCCCAGTCTACAGCGTAGAAGGCAGAGGTGTTAACTGCTACACTACACCAACCACAACAATACAGAAATTAGACTGGGTCTGGGTTCGAATCCCTGGCCAGGCGACTGGGGTCCTTTCTATGTTGAGTGACTATGCTCATGATTTAGCTGGTTACTTAAATGTATCTGGGTACTCTTTACATAAGCATCTTCCAAAATGTCTTGGGAGAAGATCAATGAGATTTTTACTTCCGGAGCCAGACCCATTGAAAAAAAGGCCTGTCACTGTTCAGCCCTATACTAATAATACTATCACCATGGCAATGTTTATATGGCTGCATGCCACTGTCAGTCATGTATCATCACTGCTCACACCAATTCTGCTATGAGGTACTTAACATTTCTGTGGTACATTTTTACATTTACAGCATTTGACAGACACTCTTATCTAAAATAATTTTTGATCATTTTACATAGGTATGGGGAAGGCAATGTTAGGAGTCTAGCCCAAGGACTCTTACTGGCACAGCGCAAGGTGTCTACATACATACATACATACATACATAGGTACACCATACATTAGAATAGCCTGACTAGCAGCAAATAAATGGCAAAGATGCTTTATTAGACAATATTTCCTGGAACTAGTGCACTTTGACTAAATTCTTACACAAACATAAAAAGCTATAGTGTAAAGCAACAAATAGATATAATGCATTAAAACCAAACCATAAATACACGTCAAATTTCAATGCCAATTTCGATATTTATTACATTCTGTAATAATTCACTTTGAAAACACTTCACAAAGTGCAACTTTTTCTGCATTACTAATAAAGAATAGAACGTATTAGGGATCAGTCAGAATGATGCAAAAGGACTTTTGCCAGCTAGTTTCTGCTAACTTCGAGCAACCTATTCAAAAGTGTTCAATAGGGCTTACTTGTCGACATACTTAAATACTGGCCTAAACATTTGACGAACCAATAAATTATTAAACTATAACTTTAGGCATGAATTTGAGCATTTTTGCCAGTTTTCAATTAATCTCTTCAAACTTCTCCTTTATTCAGCTGCTATTGACGGAAGGTCAAACTGAACCAAACAATCAAGATATGTGTCCTTCAAAGTTAAGAATACTGGCAGCCACAGAGAAATGCACTACAGCTGTAAATCAGCAACAATAAAAAACTAATATACCCATTTCAGCTCTCAAAGCATCTATCTACTAATGTTCTCGATGGTTCACTGTGCCGGATCTCCATCTGCGCTCAATGAGGATTTAGCATCATTGTCTGATTCCAGTCTTTCAGGGAAAAGCTGCTGTTGGAGCTGCTTTAGACCAGTCGCACAGAAAGCGAACGCATTAGCGTGTTTATTGTCGTTGAAGTGATTAAGCTATGACACATGGATCCCCCTGCTGTGTCACGGTGGCCTCGGAGCAAAAGCTCATTACACTTTATCCATTGTAATTCCTCTAGTCACACCAAACTCATTTACTTAATGTATGAGAGCCATTAGTTACCTCCAACACAACATGAGGAACCAAACAGTGAGGTCCAAAGGTTCATTAAGATATTCCAAGGGAATCATTAGAGGGCATAAGTTAAGGATCCAAACACTTTTGATGATGCTAAATGAGGCTACACTTTGGGCCAAAAAGATGTGATTTAGAGGTTGATGAAAAATTATTCAAGGCAAAAAAGTGAATCAAACTGTTATTAAAAGCCGAACTTTGTTGATCGTTGGATATTCACCCCCAGAAGTTCACAACTGAGCAAACTTTGAGGATGCTAACATAAGATTAATTAGGCTTCTATGATTAAATGCATTTAAGTGTACTTCAATATGACAAGCACATACTTTTAATGTTTACCATTTTAAACATATTGTAATATAAACGAAATGTATTATCTTGCAACAAGTTTTGTATTTAAGTTAATATTTAATTATGTACATCTAAATATGTTTTATTTGTTGAATGTTTTAAGCGTACTTTAATAAAACATAATAAAATATAAACTTATATGTATTATTAGAGACAATTGAAAACAATGTGAATACACTCACATTTCATTTAAGTAAGATTGAAATACATGTTCTATGCTTTCAAGTGCCTTTCTGCTCTGAATCAAGGCAACTTATGCAGCAATGAAGTTAATTTAAACAATTGAAGACAAAAATTCTACTACGCATTAAAATTTTTTAAATCTATACTGATATTCATATTTGGCTAGATAGTTTATTTAGTTTATCAGAGTTATATCGTAACTAAAATGTACTAAAGCATACTTTAAAAGTCACCGCTTTGAAATGTACTTACATTGATGGCAGTTAAGTATAGTTTTGTTTAAATATACTTCAGTATGTTAACAGATTAATTTATTTTAATTCATTTTTCTACAGCAAAGTATAATTTGAAATACTTAAAGTAGATACATAAAAAATACTTTAATCTATAACAAGATATTATAGGTGTATTTTCACAGGATGGGGGCAGTCATGGGCTGGAGGTTTGGGAACCAGCCTCGTGACCGGAAGGTCACTGGTTCAATCCCCAGAGCCGACAACACATGACTGAGGTGTCCTGAGCAAGACACCTAACCCCCAACTGCTCCCCGGGCGCTGCGGATTGGGCTGCCCACCGCTCCGGGCAAGTGTGCTCACTGCCCCCTAGTGTGTGTGTGCTCACTAGCGTGTATGTGGTGTTTCACTTCACAGATAGGTTAAATGTGGAGGTGAAATTTTGCCGTTGTGGGACTAATAAGGGTCTCTTAATCTTAAGATACATGAAAAATATATATTCTTCATGCAATTCAAGCATACTATATTGTTGCTGTCCAATGAAAACAATGTCAATGATTTTTTTTTTTCTACATCATTTCAACACACCAGCTGTCCTTAACAATGTGTAAAAATTTCAGGATGAATGGACCAATAGAAATGCTCCAAATTCACTCAGAATAAAACCTCTTTGCATTGACTTACATTGAAAGTTAAGAGAGTTTTTGCCTTCTCCTGTAAAGTTAGTATTTTGAAGATACTTGTTTTTCTTTGGACGGCGATATGTATTCATGTGCTTAAATATCTTTCTTTTTTACTACAAGGGCAGGCTTTTCTTCTTTCTTAGCATTTATTGGTGATTCTTCACATGGATCACCAATGTGAAGTATTATGTATCCTCTGGCTCTGTTTAGAAGGTCATTTTTTCATGAGTTTGAAGTGGAATTCGCCTGGAATCTATAAGAAAGAATCTTCTGCCACAGTCATATGTTCTTTTTTCTCTCTTCAGAAATGAGAGCTCATCCCAGGAGAAAGTAAAGAAACCCAATGCACCAGCACATCAGTTATGCAAAAATAATGAAAAATGTAGACGTGTTCTCCAACCAGCGGTAAGGTTCTAATAAGCAGGGCAAAACAGCCCACAAACTGGGGAGAGAAAGCGCCGCTCCCAGGAGTGATCAATTAATTGTGCAAAAGTACTCGGCAATTACTGATCAAAGTAGGCACTAAAGCGCACATCTGTAGCTTTGAAGAACTTTAATATAACACCTACATGCCTAACGGCCTCACCGGTCCATCAATTAATTTGGGTCTTAATGAGTTGGTGAGACAATCGTCTCCCATTGCACGCTCCCACAGGAGAGCGAGTTTGTGTGCACTTTCGGATGGAGCAGGTACTTCGAGGTAAATCTTAGACCAGCATCTGCTTTGAACTGAAGCTTTGCGGCTTGGTTGATGCTTTAATTCCATTTGAACTCTTTAAAGTCGCTCCCTATAGCTACTCTTGACGCTTATATCAATGCTACAGTGTTAAAATGTAAGTAATTAGGCCATAAAATGACCCTATAAAAGATTTTTTTCCCCAATTTCAAATGCTAAAGTTTGGGCACCTCTATTTTGTTGATTTTCTAAGTGAACTAACACGTTTTACAGAGAATGAACAATTAGTTTTACTGTTGATTTGCTAAATTTAACATATGGGGCGAAAAAACAACATAGAAGGTGGCCCGTGCAAATGTTAGGGCACCACTGATATTTCTTGTTGGTCACATTTTATTTGGCTGGTCTCCTATAGATGCTCTACAGATACCTAAATCACTAACTTTCTGGTGATGTTCAGTTGATTATCCACAACAGTATAGTTAGGGTTAGGATTAGGTGTAGGTTTAATAAAATCGTTGATACTGAACTTGAAGTTCAGTTTTATTTATTAGATATTTAGTTGAATGTTATTTAAAAAGACAGACTAAGCAATTACAAAGCATCCACAGCACAGTAGACAATCCAAAGAGAGCGTTACCTTTTTGTTTTAATACTTTTCAATATATTAAACTAATACGATGAAATTATGCACTAAATTTGGCCATATTTAAATTTGTTTTCTACAGAGGAACTTATGTTTACTTGTTATTTGACTTAAATTTTGTACATGACTGGACAAAATAATCAAATTGTACACTGCTGATCAAAAGATCAATCACTGTTTTCAGTAATATCATACTAATTTTGTTGCAAATGTAAGAATTCAATGATCTTGAAAAACTTGATGCTAACATTTTTCAAGTAGTATATGGGAAACTTAAAAATGACCAGTTATTTTATGATGAACACAGCTTTAGAGGAGTCCATAATAACTAGAAAAACCCCTAACTTTGAAAAGAATCTTTAAATTAATATCCAGAATATTCTAAAAACCACTTCACTACA
Organism: Pygocentrus nattereri; assembly: GCF_015220715.1. Classification (NCBI taxonomy): domain Eukaryota; kingdom Metazoa; phylum Chordata; class Actinopteri; order Characiformes; family Serrasalmidae; genus Pygocentrus; species Pygocentrus nattereri. Next base: position 25,905,598 of record NC_051231.1, on the reverse strand, counting down.
GCAAGCAATTTCACTACATACTGTAAAATACTATAAACAGGTCTTTACAAGTCATTAATATCTGCTTTGTTGTTAACCACTTTATTACTTGCTCTTGTTCTCAAAATGTTTTATTTTGTGAATAAACCAGCGGTTTACATTTTGGTGTCAGTTTAAAACATTTCAATCTACACTGTACAAATTAGTATTAAATACCATGACATCAATCCAAACATTCGGTAATTTAATAACCCTGTATTGACAACAAACCTTAACATGGAAAAGAGCAAATCCAGTTTCCAATTGTCATCATGATACTTCAGACGCGACGTACTTTGGTTATAAACAAATTCACTATGGCAGCTGGAAATTACTTTCATCGATAACATTAAGCAAATATATATTTACGTCCACAGCAAGTTAAGTATTCAAAACAGCAATTAACTCATGAGTTACACATATGCTATTCAATGTAATTATGTAATAATGTATGTAATTGCATAGTGAGTTATGCAATGAATTACATTTACATTCAATATTGATAGGTTCAAATTTGCCCATAAGACTTGCTTTTTATATATCAATAAATGAAAATATTCAGCAAAAAGAAAAACACAAGCATAACGGCAATCGTTTTAAAATTTGCACAAAGTTTCTCTCTTTGTCTTAATGAAATAGAAGTAAGAAAGGATGAATATTGAATAACGCCTTGACTTTATTATCTCTGTGACTACTAAGGTTTTCTTTTTAAAGGCATATGTAAACTTTATTATTTTCTAATATTGACCCTTCTCCAGAATCTGGATTATTAGCGATGGTGCAAAGGGAGCTGGGCCTTTCTGCCACAACAGTCAGTGATTGGGAGCTATTCATGCCTGGAGAGGCTTACAGGTCAAATCACAGAGATGTAAACAAACAAACAAATAAATAATAGCCCTCCTGCAGATGACCCTGTCACTGTTTTCTCCCCCCCCCAGATGAACCGGTGTTAACCTTGCATGATGAGGAGGCTAATCCTCGTTTCAAAAAAAACACCCTGGCTAATTAGTGTCACCAGCAACGGGCTCCCATTGAGCGGTGTCATTAATTTGGAGAACAGAAGCGCCAGCACTGCAGAATCTTGGGAAATGGCTTTCAGTTTGATACATATTCAGAAACAATCTGTCTAAACAGACGCATGTGACTGATGTTATGAACGCGGCGCAAATCTTTCTCTGTCAGGCAACAGTCGAGGCGCCGAGCCGCTAACAGACGACAACGTCACTCCTTCCCATTTGCCCGTACCGCCAGGCCTTCCTAATTGATATTACAATGTGACTAATGGTGCTAGGTTTTGGTAGATATTCTTCAAAACTACTTTTATGCTGATCTGAAGTGTTCTGCTGTAATTCGGGAAAGTACTGTATCTCACAGAAGACCAAGATCAAGAAGATCAGTTGTTGGTACACTTTATACTTAGCTGCTTTTAAGCTCATTTGAAATGCTCGTCTAACGTAACGACAAATCTCAGTAAAAACTAGCACTGCTGGTTATAGTCATTGTTATTATTGCTATATAGTGCCCACTCCTGAAGACCATATGAATAGTGTCTCTCCAGAATATCTTGTGTCCTGTTTGGGCCTTCAGGCTTCTGAATGTCTGGTTCATGAATTTTCTTATTGTGTCCATCCATCTAGTTGCTGGTCATCCTCTTCCTCTCTTATCTTCAATTATTCCAAGCATGGAACTGCTTGGAAGAATTGAAATGGAACTTTCCAATAAATGGTTTCTATTCAGAATGTCCAACTTAAGAGAGCTAGAGTTTGGTTATCTTGGCTTCAATCTGAGGGTGCTTTCATTTATTTTCTTTGCCATCCAGGTTACCCTCAAAAGCACCAACAGCAAAGGCCTATTTTTACCGGATCTTGTTTGTTTATTGTCCAGCATTCATATCCATAAAGAACCACAGAGAAGAACATAGTCTAGACAACTCATGTAAAGAATGAAAAATGAAAAGGCATCACTTAATCATTTATCAGATCACAGAGCGCTGGCTTATTAATAGTTCCCAGAATTCATAAGGTTGCAGCTGGGGGAAGAGTTTTTTCTTATAAAGGCCCCAAACTCTGGAATGATCTTCCAGAAAATGTTCGGGACTCAGACACAGTCTCATTCTTTAAAGTTAGGCTGAAAACTCACTTGTTCAGTTTAGCTTTTGGTAGGTAATGTTCCCCCTTAGATAAAGGCAGCAGATCCAGGGGTCCATGGACACAGGGAATTATAGTAAACTGAGACACTGGTGCTGTCGTCCCACTGCTCACACGCGGTTACTTAAGTTTGTGGACGGTGGAGTGGAGGGATGCCAAACTGTTTCAGAGTGCTGCCATGTCTGTGTCCTTCTGGTTCTCTCCTTTTAGCTAAGCTGTCATAGTCAGATCTGCCGGAGTCGTTAGCCACACTCTGGAAATGTTTACATCCCCTGTTTTACGTACAAACAGACAGAATAAAACTAATTCCATCTCCCTGCTTTTTTTTTCCAAGTATACAATCACCCATATGTCCCGCTACCCACTTCAGACCAGCTGCCCACGCCCCAGCTGCCACCACCTGCCTTGGACTAGCTGCCCAGCCTACAGTGATGTTCTCATAGACTCCTAGCTATTCCTACTACCAATACTACTGCTATTAATATTAGTAGTATAATCACTTGTAGGTAGTTTGACCAGAGGAGGATGGGTCCCCGATGGTGAGCCTGGTTCCTACCAAGGTTTCTTCTTCAGTTCTGAGGGAGTTTTTCCTTGCCACTGTTGCCCCTGGCTTGATCACTTTTTTTACATTCTTGTTAAAACTTTGTCTTTTCTGGAATTCTGCGAAGCTGCTTTGCGACAACATCCGTTGTAAAAAGCGCCATACAAATAAATTTGATTTGATTTGATGATTTGACTTAAGCTACATATAACTTTGTTTTATTGTTAGGATTTAATGATGAATGTAGGATGCTAATCTCCACTGAAAAAAAGGATCTGCATGAATTCCATGGTTGACCAGTATATCAGCATCTAAAACACAACATATGCTGGTTTTTCTGGGTGCCCAACATATCATCCTCCACTGCTCCACTCCAAATTAAAAGATGTGTGGGTTTAGCTGGTGACCAGCTTCTGAAGCCTATACAAGCTTTCTTGAAGGGAAGTACTGGTAAAAGCTCTACTCAGCTGCTTGTATGCTGACCTGAAATGCTCAGTGGCTTCCCTAAAGTCAGTGCTTCATCTGAAAATGCTAGCATTGCTAAAAGTTGCTGCAAACTGCCAGGGGTCTGTAATCATGGATAAGAAGATCAAGCTAACCGTTTAATAGCGGATATGGCATGCTAGTTGTTGGTAGACCGTGTACTTAGCTGCTTTTATGCTGATCTGAAATGCTCTGTGGCTCCAAAAATGCTATTGCTAGTAAGTGTAAGAGTAAGTAAGTAACGGTAAGGTGTTCCATGAGCTAAATGAAACTGTCTCCCTTTCATTGTTGAGACTGGTGGATGTAGCATGCTAACCCCATTGAGAAGAGGAAAAAAAACAGCACAGACCAACAGACCAGCATGGATTTTATGGTTGACCTGCATAACAGCATTCAAAACACAACATCGCTGCTGTCAGAACAAAACTTTGTACCTCCGAAATGGTAACTTCACAGGAGAAGGAAAAAACATACTTCACTTTTAATGCAAGTCAATGGAACCAGACGTCTTTCCAAGTCATTTTGGGACATTTCTTTTGGTCCATTCTTCATGAAATGTACACACAGTGTAAAGGACACCAGGTGGGTTCAAATTATGTCAAAAACTGAAAAATGACAAAAATGGAGATACAAGGTTTTCTTCCGACAGCAGCGATATGCTAGTTTTGGTGGCACAAGATGTGCTGGTTTGCTGTTAACCAGCTATGGCAGTCTATGCTAGTTATCTGGCAAAAGCTATACTTAATTGCTTTCTATGCTGATTTGAAATGTCAGAAAAACCTGTAACTTCTCTAATTGCTTCGCTAATTGCATAATTGAATAAAAAATGAGCAGGTCTCTTAGCGCTGACAAGGAGATCAAGCTGATCACAGCTAATGCACTGTTAACATTTGGGTCATTCTACAGAAAGGTCCACTTTTCTATCTATCCATAAGAGTCACTGGTGTAGCCAATCCTCATTGCTGTTACACATAAGAAAGGTAACACCAGAGACAGTAACACCAGTGACATTTTTAATGAAAATTGCATTGTACAAAATGGCTGCTACAGACCATCAAACCACATGTCGTCAATCATGGAACATCCACTTAAATATGTCATTTCATCCATTTGTTTTCGATTTTTTCAGCTACCTAAGAATAAAGTAGGTCACTATCTATCACTTCATCTATCACTTTGGAAAGACTGTCTGTGATTTCCTTTATGACCTGATGAAGCCGAGAGTCAAGCAAGTTCAAGCTTGCCGACAAGTTAGCCTCGCTAGCTTGCGACATGAGCTGTGTGGCTTGTTGGCCAGCTTCTACGTCCGACTTAGTTGAGTTCTTTGTGCCCCTTTGCGGCATATTATCAGCCGTATGTCTCAAAAAGTAAGCAGTGAGGCTCATATTAGCCTGTCAGCACTCCATGTGGAGAAAAAAATACAAGCATTTTACGAAAATGTTGAAAACATGAATGAAGAGGTGCGCTGCCTCTGCTGACTCTGACCAATCCTCAAACCTCCATCTTAGAACCCCAAAATGCTAGCATTGCAAATAGTGAGTGAAAACTGCCAGGGGTCTGTTAGCATGGATAAGAAGATCAGGCTAATTGGTGACCAGCTAAGGCAACCTATGCTAGTCTTCTAGGGGGGGAAGTACTGCTGAAAGCAATGAATGAAAACTAGGAGGAGGTCTTAGTGCTGACAAAGAGATCAAGTTAACTGATCACAGCCAACTTTCTTTCACAGTTAGCATTTAATAGCATGCCATGCTAACTATATGTTAACTAACGATGTTGAGCTTAGCTGCTTGAAACGCTCGGCAGCTTCTCCTGTAAAATTGCTAGCACTGCTAATGATGAATGAAAGCTAGCAGGAGGTCTCTAGGTGCTGACAAGGCGATCAAGCTAACTGATCACGACCACTTTTCTTTCATTGTTAGCATTTAATGATGAAATATAGTTTGAAGGGTTTTGTTTGTGTGGAAGAAAAGGGTAGCTTGTGCTTGGCATAACACCTTAGCGCGGCATGCTAATATCACAAACTAAAAGCATCACCACACCTCTCCTGTTATCTGTCAGTAGCGTTAAAAGATCAGAAAGAGTTGACAGCGGCGGTGATAGCCTAAGTGACGACACGAACAAAGCACAGTATTTATTTTTGGAAGACACGTTTTAAAAGGAGTTATTAGCACCTAAAAAATGACAGCCGTCTCTTTCCACCAGCGTTACAGCGTTCCCATCAAGTTTTCCCCATTTGATGGGTCCGATAAATTCCTGCTTTTCCCGTTAAATGACGTATGTTATATAAGCTGCCAACACTTTGGTATTCATGTGTTCTTCTTCAAATGATCTTCCATTTTCTCCACTCAGGCTACGTTTGCTGTGAATCGCTATGAAGCGAAGCTGCCTTATCTCCAGCTCCACTGTACCAAGTTGTTCCGCGTGTCCTCTTGACTTCTGAAAGTTATTCAGAGATCATCCAAGACTTGCGCTGGTCTGCGTGATGAATGCAGCCAGGGGACTGATTGATGTGGCTGTTCTGTGCGACGCTGAGGGATGAGGACACATGCCCCCCCACCGCGTGTGTGTTTCCTTTTCTGGTGGAGCAGGTTAGCATCAACAAGCTCTAAAACATCATTAAACATCTCCTGTCATCCTCCATCTGTTAAACATTTATCCAGAGAGAGAGCGAGAGAAAGTGGGAGAGAGAGAGTAAAAGACAGAGAACGGGCTGTACTGAAACATATTGCCAGAAAGAGCGAGGGAGGGAGAGAGAAGAAGTGAGAGTGAATACAGAGAGCCTAGTGAGCTCTACTGAAATATAATGTCAGAAACAGTGAGGCAACGAGAGAAACAGAGTGAGGAAGAAAAGAAGACAAAAAGATACGGATAGAAACAGAGAGAAAGAGAGTGAGTGGGTGAGGGATATATACAGACAGGGGGTGGATAGAGAAAGAGAGGGGGGGGGGGGTGAGAGAGAAAGAAAGAGAGGGAGAGAGAGAGAGACAGAGAGAGATAGAGAGAGAGAGAGAGAGAGAGAGAGAGAGAGCGAGCACTCCTGAATTATATTGCTGCACAAAGTAGCTCATTCCAGCCTGCTTAGCTACACAGCCATTTCCTATAAAGCCAGGCTTTCAGAATACTCACTGCCAGAAAGTCCAGAAAGGCAGAATAATGTCCTTATAGATCTGCATCATGATTGTGGCTTGTTCATAACAAACCTCTCAGCTATAGCATTGAGCCTGGGGCTGCTGTGATTCAGAACAGGCCCATTCCCCATGGACGCTTTAAAATTCAATTTTCTTTATCTTGTTTGCCTCTGCATTATTGTTTTGAATTAGGATGCCCCCCACCGCCCTCCACCCCCCAACGCTGCCACCACCAACACCCCCCGCCCGCACACCCGCCTGCCGCCTACGCCGCATCTCCTCATAATGGCCTATCAGCCCCAGCGCTACCTGAGCATCATGGGGCAGAAAAAAAAAGAAAAAAATCTCTCACTCAGACAGCACAGTCGCTCTCTCTCTCTCTCTCTCTCTCTCTCTCTCATTATAATTCTCATTTTCTCCTTCTCATTCTCGCTCTTCAACAATGTTACTGTCCTCTCTGTCTCTCTCCACTCTTTCACCCCTCGCTCCTCTTTTGTTCACCTCACGCCTCCTTTTTCTCTTTCCTATCGTAGGCTAGTATTTATCTTTACCTCTCTTTCTCCAGGCAATAAACCAGCGGCTTGTTTCTCATCAGCCCCCGGAGAAGTTGTAAACATGAAAGGTCACCAGCGGGTCAACGTCTTCCCCACGTGAACCTATCTTTCATCTCTGCGTAGGTTGCTTTCGGGTGACCCGCATGACAACAGACCCTCACACCATCACCCCTCCGACCCAGCCTCAGCCAAACCCCTCAGACCTTTTTTTTTTTTTTTAACGAGACAGCTGGCCAGTCCAGCTCTGGCCTTTCGGTCAGCCATTTGCCAGCCGAGTGAGCTGATGAGAAGGAATATTGATAAAGCTGTCACGATATGTCGAGTTTTTACGGGGGCCACGTGCTTAACGATCCACAGCCCTGCAGACATAGCAGCTAGCAGATAATGTGTGTTAGCGCTTGTGCTACATTTCGCATTGAGAGAGTGCTAGTGCCGCTCAGGTTACTAATGAAGCCCACTGCTTGTCACTCACGTCCTCCACTCCCACTTTGCTCCTTCTGCTGTTTGTTTGGTGTGAGAGCTTCAGCTAGCATACTGCACTTGACACAGAGCCTACGCTAGCTGAGCCACCTACATGGCTACGTTTATATCATTTCACATCACCTTCAGAATAAACATGTCCCTATATGAATCATCACGCTTACTATCAGCATACAGTGTGAAGGAAGACTATTGTTATTTAAGAAAACATAAGCAGCACCTTACTGAAGCACTGTAGCCAGGATAGTGCGCTTGCTAACAAAGAAGCTAACAGTAAGATCTGCAGATAAAAAGTTATCATGGAAAGAGAAGAGTGGCATAGCATAACAGGGACAGGGAAATACTGTTTTAATGCTAAAATATTCCATCTCTTCTATAAAATCCCTGTAGCTGTGCTGTGCTATGCTAGCACGAAGGCGCTGTAGATATATGAAAGCTAGTCTCATGGGAAGGGAGTAATGAATATTCTTTACAGAGAAGCCACCACAAGGAGCAGAAAATGAGCAATAAGCCAAAAATGAAATTGCTTTTTTTCCTGATTAAATACCTCCAGCAGTTCCCGCTAGGTTAGCGCTTCAGCTAGCACGACGACTATATTTCTTGCTAGAAAAACCTGACCAGCATATCAGGTCACCAGCATATGTTGAGTTTTGGATGTTGGTATTCTGGTCAACCAGTATGGCCATGCTGGGTGACCAGTATTAACCAGCTCTGACTGGCACGCTGGTCTATGGTGGGTTTTTTCAGCAGGGTTATATAACCATCAAACTTAACAAGCTGCTATAAGAGTCACCAGTATTCACTATCAATGTTTAGCATGTAGCTACTGTTATTTATTCATGAAGCAGATCTAAGCAGCAGCTTTACAAACTTATTTAAGCCATGCTAGCATGTAGCAGGCGGGCCTCAACTCCTACAGATACAGGATAGCTGGCTTCATGGGGAGGGCTGAATGGAGGTTCAGAGAAAATGATCAATAAGCTGCACTGGTGAGAACATGTACACAGGACATTTCCTCTGCTAATGTGCTAAATGAACTTTATCCTTAAATCATTCAACCATCAAAGTGAGCTTGCTAATTGAGCCATCACTATAAGTTTGCAGCACCATATCGTTATTTTTTTAATCAGTCAGATTTAAAGAGCATATTCATATATTCACTGTATCCATACGAGCAGGGATGCTAGCAGGTACGCTATGAAAGCTGGTCTCATGGGAAGCGATTCATTATAGAGCAGCAGCAAAGGGGACCTGAAAATGGGAAACTTACATATGGAAACAAGCTCTCCATGCATTTTCCCCACTCAAATCATCCAATTTCTTTCTTGTAAGTTGGCGCCAGTTTGTTTAATGTGGAAGCTTCAGCTAGCACTACAGTTAATTATTTATCAAACAGATCTAAGAAGCACATTCAGTACATTGCTATAGCCATGCTAGCATGTATGTTAGCACATAGGCTAACATGTAGATGTTAAAGCCTGCAGAAGTATGAAAGCTAGCCTCTTGAGAAAGGAAGAGTACAGATTCTTTGTAGTATTAGCAGGAACTAGAAGATGAGCAGGCTGCAAATGAGAACACCTTTCCAGTGTATTTTCCATGCAGGAATACCGTAATTTCTTCCATATAGGTTAGTACCAGTTTGTGTAATGTGGAAATTTCAGTTAGCATACTGTACATAACATACCAAAGTATGTAGCAGTGTTGGCTCTATCTAATAAGCGACATAAGTAGCTGCTTATACTCTAGTGGGCCCTCCTAACCACTTCTGAGTTATTAATGTACCATTATTTTGTCTTAGATGCTCAAGTTAGAGGAAAACTGGAATGTATGCAGCATCTGCAATAAAGAAATTAGCCAGTCATAAATGTATATAATTTAGATAGCTTGAGGCAGTCATTGTTATTTGTTAGCATCTAATTTTATAGTACATCACCTAGCAATATAGAGGGCCTGCAAAAAATGCTGCTTAGGGCCCCTAAAATGCTAAAGCTGGCCTTGCTATATGGCTATTACTCCTATGTAGCCATTCTCGTCCCTAATTTTTAAGTCAAATCTAAAAAGCACATATACAAAATCACTGTACCATGCTATGAGGTAATGCTAGCATTTAGGCTAGCAGGGAGACATCCAAGCCTACAGATGTAGCAAGGACAATGAGCAATACTCTGCAAGTGATGGTATATTCTATATAGTGATGTTTTTTCCTGCTAAAATACTGCCACCTCTTCTCTATAGGTTAGCACTAGCTTCATGGAATAACTGTAGGTGTAGCTTTTTCTCCAGATTTCCTCTCTCCATCTCTCCGCCCATCTCTGTCTATTTCCACACTACAAAAATCTCCCATTTGTGGGATTCAGACTTCCTTTGTCTCTTCTTTTTCCCATGCCACCCCCTGTCTTGCTGTAATACATTAGCTGGAGCTCTGCAGCCATCTGGTCTGATGTTCTCTCTGTGTAGAAACACTGCTACTAAAACTTGCAGATAATTGCAATAAATCCACGGTTCGCACCGGGGAGCTTCTTGTACAGCCCCGCTCTCCTGCCACACCATTTATTCAAGCTCAATATTAGGCAGAACACTTCCTAGAGATAAACTGAAACTGTATTCATTAAGAAGCCACTGACCCCCATGTTGGTGGCGGCCACAGTTCTAAATGATCAGAAGAAACTATGCTCGGGTCGCGTTCACTTCTCTAGGGCACGGACGGTCAGTGTTACAATACTTGGGCAGTCACCATGATTAAGATTAAGGCTGCTCAAATGATGGACTAAAACTCTCTCACACACATACACACACATCACTCAGCTCAAATAACATGCATTTATATATGAGTGGTGAACCATGACCATTAGTACCAGACCTTCTTTTTTTCACGCATGATGTCAAGACGTAGACATTCAACATTTTTCATATTTATGATTTGTAATCAGGCTGGTCACAACTGTGAGTAGGATAGAATAGTAAACATTGGATCATACACACCTCACACCACAGGAGAATCTGGGAAGATAATAATTTAAGACCTACCTGAATTGTAAAACCTTTGAACATGAAATTATGAAGGTTTTTGCAGTTTGGGAAATGCCCCGCCCCAGTCGAAATGCCGATTTTGACTGGTTTTCCCACTGAATTTGACACTCTCTTTTTACACTGCCAAAAATGGCATCTTGTCAAGTAAATATAGTCTTAAATATAGTCAAAAAATCCAGTATTTCTCATGTTGACGTTGTAAGCTTAATTTAAGATTATTTACCTCATTTACAGACATTGTTACTTGTTTGAAGTAATTCTATTAAGTAAAATGATGTCACTGTGTTCTAATTTCGCTTGTTTTAAGAAATGTGCTTGGAACCAAATTATCTGGCAGTACAGTGAAATCATTTTTCTTAATAAAATGATCTAAAACAAGCGAAGTGTCTAGAGTTAAGCTAGATAATCATGTCATTAGCGCACAGCCATCTCAAAATGGGAAATATTAGATATATTGACTAGATTTAAGATCATTTCACTTGAGAAGATGCCATTTTTGCAGTGTATGCCTAAAGGTCAGTGCTCTGTGCAGTTTAAGGAGAGCAGAGATGGGTCATTCTACAGATACGTCCAGTATATTTTTTATGTTTTAATCTATTCACAGGAGTCACTGTGGTTACACAAACTGGTTACTATAAAGCATCAGCATTCATTTGTATTCTATTTTTTTTCACAATTACCTACAGTAGGTCGCACCAGTGACTTCAATCAAAAGCTTCATATGAAATCAGGAGAAAATTTCTGTTATATGAAAAGACTTTTCTTCATAGATCCTCAGAAAACAGGTAAAAGGAAGTCAAGTGAGGTCATCCGTGTGGTTTTTATTTCAAAATAAGAGATTTTTTGTTATGCAGTAACACCAGTGACACGACTCCTGCAGCCCACGACTTTCATTATATCTCTTATAATATTTATTTACCACTTGTTTTCTTTATGTCACTTAATTCATATATTTCATAGTCAAGCATAGACTACTGAAGCTGAAAACCTTGTTTTTTACCTCAAGATATGTCACACGCTTTCTTTCTGTGGTGCTTGGAATTCTATATAATTGATTTAAAAAACAATACTGCTAAATTGAGGTTCAAGAAGGTGTAATTGTTAAAAGAACTGATTGTTATATAAATTGCAACCCTAACATATTTTTCAAGTGGAATATATCTGTAAACACCAGGGACACTAAAATGAACATTTCTGTAAATTGACCCAGATGTTTTTTTCTCAACATAAGCATCCTGAGCTCAATCAAAAAGTGGTGGGCTATCGCCCCAATAGCTTGAAAAGAGGTAGGTAAAATGCCTGCTCACCCCCCGTGGTTCCAGCAGCAAACCATGGGAGGGGTGAATCGGGCTCAAAACTGGCTTGATTATCCTAATATGGCTATCCCTTAGTGTTATGGTTTGGAGATGGAGATGAAGATGCTGAGATTTTCGTTGGGAGTGACAAGGATGGACAAGATTAGAAATGAGCAGATCAGAGGGACAGTGAAGGTGGAGCAGTTTGGAGATAAAGCCAGAGAGGCCAGGTTGAGATGGTTTGGACATGTGTTGAGGAGGAGTAGTGGATATATTGGGCAAAGAATGTTGGAGATGGAGCTGCCGGGTAGAAGGAGAAGAGGTAGACCTCAGAGAAGGTTTATGGAAGTAGTGAAGGTGGTCATGGAGATGGTTGGTGTGAAAGTAGAGGAGGCAGTGGATAGGGCAAGATGGAGGCAGATGATCCGCTGTGGCGACCCCTAAAGGGAGCAGCCGAAAGAAGAAGAAGAGGTTATCCCTTAGTGTTCACCATCTCACCTTGGTAGCATCATGTGACAGGTGCAACTGGCACCAACTAAATAGGGGAAAATTGAGTAAAGTTTAGATTTACTTGACATAACATGAACTCATTCCCATAGGTATAAATAGTTTAATTGGCACAATTATTGTTCAAATGATAGACAAAAACTCTCTATTTCTTTCTCTCTCTCTCTCACACACACACACACACACACACACACACACACACACCACCTTTCTCTCACATTCGAAACCAGCTATCAGTTTTCCTCTCATGTTGTACAGATTAGAGTTTCCACCTTCGCACAGTTTCATACCTTCACACAGTGTCTCATCGTGCCATACCCTCCATACAATTATGACACCCCTTCAAAAATCCCCTTTCTGCAGATGGCAGGGAGGGTGTGTGTGTGTGTGTGTGTGTGTGGGTGGGTGTGTGTTCCTCTGAAACTAATGTGACAGCTCCCACTATGCAGTTGTCACATTAATCATTTCAATAATCATGTTTGCTCTAAAAGTTTTTTCTTCCTCTTTTTTTTTTTGGAGCAGATCAACGTTATTAGAGAGGCTGATCAAGGCTGCCTGGCAGCTCGGGGTCATTAATAATGCAGCAGCACAACACAAGCACACCTACTATTAAAGATCTTATCTGCCTCAACTTTGAACTTGTAAATGTGGAGGCTCAGAGATACTACACACACATATCAGCCAGAACAGACACCCAGTGAGTTAGGAACAGGGGGTATGACATTTCAAATACCAGTTTAAAGGCCTTTGCAGATCGCTATCAGTGTATGTAAGGGATATGACACTAAGCTCCACTAAGACATGGGAGAATGAACTGCATTCAGATGTAATGCACTCGAACACAGTAAGAGTGAAAGTTCAGATGGCCACGTTTGTTATTTGCCAGGGAGGTGGGTGACATGAACACTCGTCCATATATGTAATGCAAACATGATCCAGTCCAAGTAAGCTACCCATGATCCACTCAAAGAGGTGTTCTTTCGCAGGCTTCACAGAATATTGGCAAACATCCTATTCAACTGAAGAAGAAACTGAGTTTCTTGTGAAAAATAACGACATTTAAAGTGAACTATTATGCCAAAGGATATTTATTTTGTATATATATGAAATGTCACCCTTTTATGGAAGGCCATTCCAACTACGTAAAGGGGAAAAGGCTTATTCCTATCTACAAGACTACAACACTAAAATGTGTATATACTATGTCAAAATCATGATTTATAATTCTGAAAAAATAACACTTTTTTAATAACAAATTACTTTGAAATTGTATGTTGTGTCTCAATAACTCAAAATCACAAGACAAAAAAATAAGACATAATTTATGAAAACTATGTATTATAAATGTTTGCTTAATTATTTCAGGTTGTTAAGTCAAGATTTTGAGAAAATAAGAAACTAGTCCAAGATTCTGAGAAAATAGGTAGTTTTAGGACACTATTTCAAGATAATCAGCCAATGTTTCAAAATACTACGTAAAAACTAAGAAAATAAAATCATAATTTCAGGACACAAATGCAAACCTATCAAAATAATTCATTATTTTGAAACGCTAAAACAATATGTTGAGAAATTCAGTCATGATGTTGAGATATAAATGTCAGAAACAGAGTATGAGGGGAAAAACAGCTTTTGTTTGTTGTTTTGTAATCTTGTTTTATGTAATCTCACCCAAATAGACAACTTTATAGAGACATCAGCTTAGCATTATTTCATCTAATCTAAAGACTTCTATCTTTATTCATCTCTCTCGGTCACTGTCACACTGAAACATGGCAAAATATTGGAATTCTTTCTGTTCTTAACAAAATGTAAACATATATGACATATGATGAAGTGAGTCTTACAAGTTCCTCACAGTAACTTCAGCAGTGGTTCAGTATGAGACCACCTTAGCTATACAGCATTCAAACATTTAAACAGCTTAAGCTGGTGAACTTTGTTTAACCTTTGAGTTTTATTCCTAAAATCATGACTGCAAACATGAAAATCCCATTCTGTGTCTGAGTGTGACCATCCACACACATATCAAATTAAAGTTACCTCTGAAATTAATAAGAAACTCTAAGTTTATGTATTTCGTGACCATTTAGATGCACGCAAAATAAATATCATTTGAAATTGAAAACACATCATAACATTTATGAGTGCTACTAACTTCTAAATTTGCCAGTTTCTCAAGCTGGTGAATTGAATAGGGTTCATCCAACACTCAGAAATGCTTCTCCCATCGTTTCTACAAAAAAGTCATTTTTCCAAATACACATTGTCCTAAACTGTGCACACACACACACACACACACACACACACACTTTCTAAGCCACTTCTCCTTCTGGGTCGTGGGGGGTGCTGGAGCTTATCCCAGCTGTCATTGGTTGAAAGGCAGGATACACCCTGGACAGGTCGTCAGTCCATCGCAGGGCAGACAGACAGACACATTCACACACATTCACGCCAAGCGGCAACGTAGCATGTCCAAATGGCCTGACTGTATGTCTTTCGACTGTGGGAGGAAACCCATGCAGACACAGGGAGAACATTCAAACTCCACACAGAGAGGACTGTGGTTGCCCGGCTGGGGGCTCGAACCCAGGCCCTCCTTTCTGTGAGGCGAAAGCACTTCCCACCATGCCACCTTGCCGCCTGTCCTAAAGCAGAGGTCTTTAATTAAAATTCACTAAGGTCCAGATAAAGAAAATTTCCTCAAGCAAAGGTCATCATAATCTCTAACATCACAATCTCTAACTTGCATTATGCCTCAGTGCCATATACTGTTTACTGAAGTTGCCTAGAAGGCATATCAACATCTTATACAGTCAACAACTGAATGTTGAATTAAAATAAAGTACAATTCATTCATATTTCACACTTATTGTCAGTTTTCTCTTTTTAGAGCACAGTATATAAAGATAGTCTGACTCACTTTCTTCTCTAACTGCCTTTCTCACCTCATCCCTCCCCTCTGTGTGCATCACTCATTTGAGTCTCAGTGCTCATCGTAATGCACAGATCTGATTGGCTGAGTAGCACCACGTGTGATATTTACAACACATGCGATTGGCCTGTGAGTTTCCCAGGCCACTAAAGTGGTACCGTAATGACTAGAAAAGTTAAAATAGGACTACCCTGTCAAAATTACACAATTCTCCATAGTTTATTGGTTATAGGTCCAGGTCTGCATAGGACAGTGTCTGAGTCCGGACTCAGACCACGCTCTGCCTATTAGTGACCGCTGTCCTAAAGCCTCCAAACGAGCAAGCCAGTGTCAGGAAATACTGCCTAAGAAGATAAGGAAGAAACACAGAGGATCCAAGAATCAAAAGACAAAAAATCCTCAAGAGCATGAGGAACAAGCTCTGAAAAGAACCAAGACCCAAACAGGAATCAAGACCCAAAATGAAAAATTCAATCAGGAAGAGACACTGCAAGGAACTATGACTCAAAATTTCAAATACCATGAGGAAGAAACAATGAGAAGAACCAAGACTCAAAAGAAACTCCCCAAGAGCATGAGGATGAAACATGGAGAAGAACCAAGACTCAAAAGAAAAACATCAAGATGAAATACTGAGAGGAAGCAAGACCAAGGAGATGGTCCCTAAGGGTTGAAAAAACAAAGGGAAACCAAGGCTCTGAAGGATAAACTCTTTAAGAGCATGAAGACGAAACATAGGAAGAAACCAAGAAAGAAAAAAATCTCAGAAGACGCAAATGAAAGGAATCAAGACTCAAAATGTTATACCAACATGAGGAAGAAACAATGGGAGGAACCAAGCCTCAAAAAGCGATGCTCCCTAAGAGCATGATCATGAAACATGGAAATGAACCACGACTAAACAAACAAAAACCTCAGAAGATGAAAAACATGTTGAGAGGAACCAAGACTCTAAAGGAGACAGCCCCTAAGAGCTTGAGGAGGAGGAACTGAGGTAACCCTAGACTCTGAAGGAGAAACACACCAACAGCATGAGGAAGAAACATGGGGAGGAACCAAGATAAAAAAAAGTAAAAAAAAGAGGATTCAAGATCCAAAATGGAAATACTCAATCAGGAAAGGACATTGAAAGACACCAAGACTCAAAGTGTTCTTATAGCATAAGGAATAAAATACTAAGAAGAGCCAAGACTCAAAAGCAGAAACTCCCTAAGAAGAAACATGGGAAGGAACCAAGGCTACAAAGATGAAAAACAAGCTGAGAGGAACCAAGACTCAAAACCAGAAATGCCCTAAGAACATGAGGTTGAAACTCAGAGAGGAACCAAGACTCAACAGGAGAAACGTCCTAGGAGCATAAAGAATAAACCTGGGGAGAAACCAAGACTAAAGAAAGAGAAGAAAAACAGGAGATAAGGGAGAAACTCTGAAAGGAACCAAGACCCAAAAAAACTCAATCAGGAAGAAACACCAAGAAGAACCAAGACTCAAGAGGTGATGCTCCCTAAGGCCACAAAGAAGAAACATGGGGAGGAACCAAGATTAAAATGAAAAAAAGCAACGAGCAAGAGGAAGAAACTCTAAAAGGAACTAAATTCCAAAATGAAAACTCACTCTGAAATGAGACACTGAAAGGAGCCAGTGAGAAGAACCAAGACTAAAAAGGAAATGATCCCTTAGAGCATGAAGGAGAAAGATATGAATATAAATAAGAAATAAATAAATGACTCTTATTCATCCCACAATGGGGAAATTTCACCTTTGCAATCTGACCCATCCATGCAGTGAAACACTACATATACACTAGTGAAGTCACGCACTAGGGGGCAGTGCGCACACATGCCCGTGGTGGTGGGCAGCCCTATCCTCAGCGGGAAGCAGTTGAGGGTTAGGTGCCTTGCTCAAGGGCACCTCAATCATACTGTCGGCTCAGGGGACCTTTTCGTCGCCAGGCTGGTTTCCTAATGGAGCAAGCTCCTCTTCCATCTCCCTGCCCTAAAAATCAATTTAATATGTAGTCCTCATAGAGAGGACGTATTAGATATTAAACCGATGAGAAGAGATACTACATTTGATCTTAGCCGAAAGGCTGAGAAGCGAACCAAGACTCACTGATGGAACCGAAACTCAAAAGGAAAAAATAAATAAAAAACATACTAGATGAAGCACAAGCACTGAGAGGAACCAAGACTCAATTTGGGCTGAACCATACAGTGCAGTGATGACAGAAGTAGGACAGGTTTAAGAGTTGTAGTGGCACTTAGATAATACAGAGGAAATGCACTTGGACATGCTGCATGCTCTGTAATCACCACTGCAGGCCTTAGGGAATTTATTCATGCATGCACAACAAGCTATGGCAAAGATTTCCACAGCACAATATACGTCATCTTGTAGGGATAAACTGACTGCGTGCTTCATCTACACCAGAAACGCGTTACGCAGAACCAATCATGTGTTTACCATAACTGAAACGTGTATCCATGGAGGAATGGGATGTGTTTAAAGGTTGAGAAGAGCGCTATCTCTTTTTCATGGACCAAAAATAAATAAATAAATAAAGTGTAGACACTGGGCTAAGCTAAGCACCTGCCATGTTAAGGAAGTACTGAATAGCAATTTTCTCCAGCGCAGAATTTACTGTGTCTTAAAAAGGATTACATTACATTACATTACATTAACGGCGCCGTCTCGGAGGAGACAGCAAATACAAAGCCAATATGAATGTCACAGTTCATATAATTTTCCAGAGAAAAGTAATCTATGGTTCTAGTCCATAATGCATAATTTATGACCGATTTAATCAGGGCCAGGGAGAAGGAGATACGGCTTAGTGCGGGCCAGCCTGCCCCCTGTGGGTGAGGTTAGCAGTCAGTGCAAGCAGGTACATTCTATCTGTCACACATATGGACCACCTAATGGGAGGAGGGGTGGAAGGCATCCAGGCCATGACCATGCCCATGGCCCCTGGCTTGTCATCTATATGTATCCTGAATATATTCTTAATAGAACTTTGGAAGAAAACCTCCTATCTCCATAATGGTAACTTTCCAGGAGAAGAAAAAACCTGCTTTACTTTTAATGTAAAGTGAACAGAACCAGCCCGTTTGGGTCCAAGTCATTTTGGGTCATTTGTTTTAGTCCTTTCATCATGACATGTACACACAATGTAAAGAATCCAATGTGTTTTCAAATTATGTCAAAAACTGAAACTGAAAACTGAGATTTTCTTCTGACAACAGCAGTACTCTTTATCTTCCTCATGGTAAGTGTTCAAAAATTCATACTGGGGTTGGTTTCTACTAAGCACCTATAGGGGGCCATCGAATAAAGGGACAAAAATTATACTGGATTATCTTCATGGCAGGTCCTAACGGGAGTGTGATCAGTGCTTTCTTATCTTTTTTATCGTTGGAAGCAGAAAATGCCACCAACTTCTAAGACTGAACTTTAAAAGTTCTCCTGAAAACAACGGAAGTTGTAATAAAGGCAAAGGAAGGACAATAATGCAGAAAATCTGATATTTATTTGTTGAGCAGACTCATCACCACTGTTGATCCACTGGCAGGTGGGTCATGCTGAGTTGGAGTAGTTTGTTGTGTAGCTGTCCTGGGGTGATTGTATTAAAGGCTGAGCTGAAGTCCAAGAATAAACTTCTTGAGTGTTCAAGCTGTTGAAGAATAAACTGGAGTCCCATGTTCACTGCGTCGTCCACCGACCTGTTTGCCCGATATGCATACTGCAGAGGGTCTAGCAGAGGATCTGTGATGTTCTTCAGATGGGAGAGCACCAGTCTCTCAAAGGAGTTCATGACTACAGAGGTCAATGCCACGGGTCTATAGTCATTCGATCCTGTGATGGTTGCTTTCTCGGGAACTGGTACTATGGTGGAACGTTTGAAGCAGGAAGGTACGACACATAGCTCCAGTGATTTATTAAAGAGTGCTGTAAAGACTGGTGTGAGCTGGACAGCGCAGACCATCAGGCAGGAGGGTGAAACACCATCTGGTCCTGGTGCTTTCCAAACGTTTGAACAGTAGTGTCTTACTGTACCTTGGTGCTTGTGCTCTTTGATTTGAAGAAATTAGTTTGTTTTCACTGCATTATGTTTTGGTCTTTATGCTGTACATTACATTTATGATGCGTCAGTCACAACACAGTTCCACACAGTAGGCCTATTAGTCACATTAAATCTTTCTAGATTTTTGGAACCGAATAGGGGAAAAAATTAAGCATTCATTTTACATCGTACTGTACATCATTTCTTTTTTTGTCACGTTATCTGTCTTAGAATCTCTGATTTTGAAATGTGATTCTAGAAATTAATATGATTGATGTTAAACAGCTCAGTCATTTTAGAACAATCTACAGTTCCATTCATCACAGAGGACACATCTAGGAGAGGGGCATTTGAGACGCATATACACCAAAGCCAAGCTCCATCTATTAATAAGGACAGACAGTGTCACTGATGCAAAGCACTGAAAACTACTTGAGTGCTAATAGCACCCCCTTGTGGAGAATCTTCAGCCTGCTAAATGTGATGGAGTGAGTGTGTGTGAGTGAGTGAGTGTTGGAGTGAAAAAAATACATGCTTCAATTCATGGTCTGACACACACAAACACACTCCACACGGACGCCACCGCTTACCTCCAAGCCCAGCAAAAACAGATGATGCTTAAATCCACAGGCAAAGCAGCCATCAATCTTGATGTTCTCCAGTAGCCACAAATTATTTGTATTGTCTCAGCCCATTAGTCTCCCATTTCTCCCTCTTTCTTTCTCTCTCTCTCTCTCTCTCTCTCTCTCTCAGCATCTTTACTGGCCAACCCAGGCATGCACACAATGGCATCTCATTAGCTCTAATCAATATCAACACACCAAACATTTCTGCTCTCATAGAGTTCACACCACACTATACAGTCTCTCTTTATATCTATCTATCCTCCACTCAAACACCATGTTCCTTCATACGCTATATGAATCACTGTAAACATGAGACACAAAAATTGCATAGCTGAAAATCAAAGGTTTTAACTGCTACTAACTTTTCTTTATGGTGGAAAGTAAGGCAGGTTGTTTCAATTTTCATTCCTTATTTTTGTAAATGCAGCTTTCTTATGGATACTTTTAGTAGTCACCAAACATTTGCTTACATCTGTAACTGCTGACTGCATTAGACACATTTATAAAATGAGAGGAAAATGTTAGGAATATAGCAAAGTAGGCAAGGCTGCATTGGTTTAAAAAACCCAACAAGAAACCACAAAACTTTGTTTCTCAAAAATGGTACAAATTTCTAAAATTACTGTCATTGTGTTTTTACTAATTCTGTCTTTTACTGTGCAATTCAACTGTTTCATTAGTTCAACAAGTTATTCTGCAGAATTGTACCATAATAAAAATAACAATTATTTAAATACACACATGAAAAGGAAAAAGCAAAAGAAAGTAAGAAGAAACAGCAGTTTCTGTAGTTTTATGGTAAATAGCATTTTTGTTAACATATTTTATTTGCATAGTCAACTTTAGATGCTTTGTATTTTATACTGTATTCATTTAACTTCAAGTTAAATTCAACTAAATATCTACTAAATTGACCATAATGTTCTTATAATTTTTAATTACTTTGAATTTTATTATAATACTTTCTTCAAAAACTACATTTCTTTAACTTTAAACCTGGTTCTAATCCTAACCCTAACCTAAACTTGAACCCAAGATCTACATCCAGGTCCTCACCCTGGTCTTAGCCCTTACCATTGTCCAAATCCTAACCCTAACCCCACCACTGTTTAGAATCAACAGAGTTTCAACAGATAGTTTTTTAACAATTTGAACATCAGTAGATAATCTACAGGGGACTACAGTGGATTATCCAAACAAAGTGAGATTGCATTTTTAAATTAGCTTTCACCTAAAACAGCGTGTGATAAAATAAAATTAATACACAGCATGCATCTGTTGAGTTTGCCGTTTTCAATTAATGTAAATATTATCATTTTTGTTCACACAAAAAGAGAAAAAAATGGCATGTGCATCTTTTCTGGGTCATTTTGGGTCATTTTTGAGACGTAAATTCTGGGTTGTCCTGATAATTTTGGGTTTTTGGACTTTGAACCCACCAAAATTGCCTTGAATACCCAAAGGCCATTCCATTTATACAGTCCAACGATTGCCGCTGCTAACCCTATCCAGCATTGACAACCTACCTATCTATTAGCTACCAGCTTCAGTTGGGGGCACCCATAGAAGCCAATCAAACACTCTAAGCACAAACCCCTCCAATGACATGCCATTAATCTCTGTACTGTGATGTTAAAAGACAAAAAACATTCTTTAGTGTAAATTACTAGAACAATATTTTCCTCTCTTGGAGCATTTCTATTGGTCCACTCATCATGAAATGTTCACACAATGTGCCTGTTTCAAACATGATGGAAAAAATTATGTAAAAATTGAGATTTCCATATAAAGGCAACAACATATATTAAATAATTCCTGCTCTTGTTCCTCTCACTGCTTTCTTCCCATCAAACACACAGATCTGCCTCACTGTTTCTCATTTTCTCTCTGTCTGTAACTAAAGCTAATGGCAGTCATACTCTGTCCCATTTGCCAGAAGCAGTGCTATTGTTTGAGCATGAATCATCCTCCAGTGTAGAGCGCAGCATCCCACCAAAGCCCCATGGGAGTGCTGTGAAAGACAAGAGGGACTAAAGCATCCAGGAAGCCCCAGCTGATTTCTCCACCCACCATGAATGCCACCACTAGCCACCACTGGCTTTGCCCATAAATAATGACCATCCCCACATCCCTCTTTGTTACCAGCTGTACTTTTGTATGTAACATCTGAATTAGCAGTTCATATCATCATCGCCTGCAACGTTCATGTTTGGGACAATCCCTGCACATCTTTAATTTTGCTGGGTCTACCGTGGTCAACATCCCACCACAGCTTCTTCTTACATATATCCGAATGTAGATGACTAAAAAAGTGAAAATCTGTAAAATAGTGCATATTCTAAACTTTTAATAGATCTCACATGTGGGTTGAAAAGTTGACCGGAAGAAAAGGAGTCTATAGAAATATAAATGTAAGTTATTACTATGTAATATAACTATAATAACTGTCATCCATTTTGCAATTACAAACAAATGTGTCAGAATGTCAATTATATGTTTATCAAAACAACATTAATTACTGTTGGCTTCTATAAGTTATACATTTTTAAATATCACTAACATTTAATCTATTTTTAATGGACTATTCACTGCCCATTGGTTCTACTTATAAAGAGAGAGAGAAAGTCATATTATGTACTGCAGCGGTAAACTATGACTACTAGAGCTTGACCTTCAGTTCAGCCCATAAATATTAAAACAACATAAAAAAAAAATAAAATAAGGGAGAAAAAGAAACTTTACAGTGCTAATTTCTGCTAGCACCCATATGTGATTTCTATTACTATGTTAGCATAAATGCTGGCATACATATCTATTTGCTGGCTTTCTTAGATTTAACACAGACATTTAAAGCTTTTAAGAGACACTAAAACACACATTAACATTAACCAGGCATTAACCTTGCTTTATAGCTGTTGCCACTTTTCTATCCACTGACTGAAGCCTGGTTAGACTTTGGCTTGTGTTCACAGACAGTAACATGTCTTGGACTTCTGGAAGGCTAATGATGATGTTTTCCCACTCACTGGAAATCAAATGTGATTGGTTGATTCCACTGTAATTTCTTAATCATGTTGGTAGATAATCCAATGTATAAGGCGATTGATTTGAAGCCCTAACCAACTGGGGAGCTAGCTTGGCTGTATCTAGAAACCACTGGTGGAAAAATTCCTGATTGATTCAAGCTTATCCTACAGAACCATAGAAGGCCTGAGGGTTCTCCATTGGGTTACTGTACATTCATGCTACCAGCAACACCAATAAAATGTCTTTGCAGATCTTTTATTTGGCAAATATAGATTCTAATTCTTTTCATCGGGGGTGAGAAGATGCATTCAGCCTGAACAGTGACAGATAGAGGAAATACAGCAAACCACATGAATTTAAACTCTGCAACTAACGAGAATGAAAAAGGAAGCTCAAAAGTCATTTTTAGACCGTCTTAAAGTGTTTAACTCGCTTTGTCTCACTATTTTTAAGAGTTGAAAGAAAAGAAAAGGGTGTTATGCAAACTTGTTTTTTTTTCCTCCCTAAAAGAGAAAAAAAAATGGAAGGGATAAATAAGCCATTCCCTTTACAGTGGCCATCTTCCTGTGGTTGCAAGAAATTTGCATTAATTGCTTTATCTGCAAAGTTCAAAGAGGAGAGAAGAAATAATTCATATCACTCTACAGAAAAATATTAGCATCTCTGGGTTAAATCAGTGGGGAATGACTGAGAACGAGAGAAGAGAGCAGCTTTGGCTGCTTGCATTTTTCTTTAAAGGAAGAAGCACTTAGCGTTAGCATCTGTGGGCATTACTTAGGGCTAGTGGTATGAATAAGCTGAAGGACACGGTCAAGGTAACCGTCTGCTCTTAAAGGTTAGATAAGGCCAAGTACTCGGAGATCCAGAACCACTTGACACACATTGAAAATGTGTACAGACACATATACACACATACGCACGCACACACACACACACACACACACACGCAAATGCACAACCGTCAAAGCATGACAGCTAAATCTTTATCACATTTCCTTTTTAGGCCTGGAACAAAAACAGGCTCTCAAATTCAGGGCTGAAGCATTGCTCAAAGCTATCACCAAGACTCTGTCTGATCAAGGTTTGACAAGCAGACTGTGTGCCAACTGTGTTTTCATTTCTGTCCGGGTACAGAAACCATTTACATCTGGTTATTGAGTCTAACTTTAAGTTTAGAGTTAAAGTTGAGGCAAAGTTGAGAAGTACAAGGTACTTGCGTCTAAACAACTACCGAGCAAACACAACAGCAATGTTTTTTCACTGTTTCGTGTCCACTCTTTGCCTTTATCACAGCTTTTGGCCTTTTCAGGAGACTTTTACAAAGAAATCTGCAGGGGTATTTTTCCACACCTCCAAAGTTCAGTCGTAGAAGTTGGTTGCACTCTCAGCTTCTCACAAGGCAAGTGATCTTTAACACATTCAGTGATGTTGCAGTACGTGCAGGTGCCTACATGTAACACACACCCGACCTTTTTACTATTGCATGTAGAGAATATGTATGAGGTATTACAATTAGATACTGAAAAGATCTATAATACATGTATAGCATATTATTACATACAGGTACGTACCTATTGTATTCTATACTCATTGGGGTACATTATTATTATATATAGCATCTACTACATAAGATATAAATATACTACTATATGTAATACATATTGGATATATGTATGACCCCATACCTTGGCACTGTACAAGAAACACACATTCTCTAC
Organism: Pygocentrus nattereri; assembly: GCF_015220715.1. Taxonomy (NCBI): domain Eukaryota; kingdom Metazoa; phylum Chordata; class Actinopteri; order Characiformes; family Serrasalmidae; genus Pygocentrus; species Pygocentrus nattereri. Next base: position 25,881,049 of record NC_051231.1, on the reverse strand, counting down.
CACACACACACACCCCCATGCACCCCCATATCCATACATACACACACATGCACTGCATACCCACACAAACCCCATACACCCACCACACAAACCCCACACACATCCCCTCTAACAGGCATACATACACATACAGACACACACATCCCCCCACAAAAACACAAACACCATCACCCCTCTCTCCACACACACAAAATCCGTTCAGTCCCCAAACCCAGCCAGCTTAGCTGTCTTCAATTAACAGCAATTAGCCTGTGGTAATTGTGTTTGTGTGGTGCATAATGAAGGGTTGTGCGTGTGTGTGCGTGTGTATTGTAGTAGCAGCTGTAGGCCTGGGTGGTCCGGCTCTCTAGTCTGTCTCTATCATGCATCTGCACCATCCAGGGGGCTGTCTGCACTGCAGGTACTCCATCATTCTCCCTCTCTCTGTCTCTCTGTGTGTGTGTCTCTCTCTCTCTCTCCCTCTCTCTCTCTCTCTCTCTCCCTCTCTTTCTCTCACACACTCAGGCACAATCTAATTTTTGTACTTATAATTAGCATATTGCTTCTGGACTATGTAATTTGAAGTCTTAGCTATTATCAGATTTTTAGCCTATGACAACAGCTTGACATGTCAATTGTCTCACGTATCAATTAAGCAAGAAATATATTTTAAAATGATATTTTAAAATACACAGATTGTTATTTACTAATACTTTGAGTATGTTTAGTGTTGACACTCAGCTTCATGTTTATCAAAGCATCTTCCTTGGTAAAGGCCTAAATAAAGGTTTGACCGTTTTCTACTGCAAACTCTAGTTAAGTTAGTCTTTTTTACCCAAAAGTGTTTAAACGGCTGAAAGGTTGGAGTGCTGATGAGTGCAACGTGACAATAAGAGGATGAACATGCGTAAAAAACAGTATTTTACAGAGCTTATGGAATCCTTGTCCTGATGCAGGAAATAATGCCATTATTGCATTTGACACAATGCCGCTTGGCTGTCTCAATGCAGCCCAATGCTTATTTTAAAAAAAAGAAACCTAATCATGAACAACCTCATGATCCATTTAAAATATATAACAATCAAAACAATATAATCCAGGGCCCATATTACAGAAACTTCCTATCTTTTTGTCTTAAGATCTGACAGGTCAAGATAAGCTTTTTCACAAATCTATATTACAGAAGCAAATCTAATCTTAATTTAGGAATCTTATTTTACAGCATTCTATCTAAAGTTAGGAAATCTTAACTTAGTATTTGAAGTTGACAATCAACTGTCATGTCTGTTACCTGGCAACCAACCGTATGTGCACAGCTGAAACTTAAACATGTAATCAAAACAATCAATTTAGTTAGTAAGACAGTTAGCTACCATTACTGATGTAAGAAAAGATTGAAAAAACCCAAAAAAATACAGCATGAAAAACCTGAAGTTAAGGATATAGTATCAGTTTATCAGATTGTCATCACTTTTCAGTTTCAGTTTCAGTTTCAGTTTCCCAAACGCTTTAGCTGAGCGTGCTGACATTAATCCTCCTAATAAACAGCCACACGTTCAGCTCTATCTCCTCATTATTCACCACCATCACTGTAATATTTTATCTGACAGGTTTTGATCAAAGTTAAAACATGAAGGTAAAAAGAGGGGGTGGTGGAGATCGTGTCTGCAGTGTCTGGGATTTTTAAAGCGATGTCAGAAAAAATGTCAGAAGTCAAACCACCATGTAGATAATTCTAACATCATTATGCTAGTTATAGTGAACTATGCTGCCTGTCACTGCATAAACCAGTAGAAACGTGGTTAAAACAGAATTCAAGACCCTCTGAGGTTGTCAAAGTTAGGACAGTATTTAGGAGATTTAGTCTAGTTAGGATGTTTCTGTAATACTGTAATACTTTTTATCTGGAGTTAATGGATAATATCATGAGCTTAAGAACTGTTGTTCTTTGACAGCTTCTGTCCTAAATCCCTAACTGAAGCTGCAGCAGTGACTAAACAGATAAGATTTCAGAGTTAAGAATTTTCTGTAATACAACCCCTGGTTAGCCAGAAAGTTCAGCTAGTCCTCCATCCCCTTCCTGTCCATCTCTGAGGTTCTTTGTTTTAGACAATGTACCTTTCTGTTCCACACTTTAACTTGTTACTCAGAGGGCAGATAGCAGCTGATCGCTCATCTGGCCACAGCAAACAAGGAAGGATGGTGCATTCTTTCCCTTTTGTCTACTACTCTCCACTCTTTCTCTCTGCCATGCCTTTCTCATAGTTGTTTAATTGGATATCGAAAGAATCAAGAAACAAAGCGCTGCATGAAGAAGACAAACAGTTGTGCCCAAGGACACCTTCAAACTCTGTTCTAAACTTCTGCTCGCCATTCATCAGATAAACCTTACTTGCTGAAAGGGGTTTTTTACAGCACAAGACAGATGGTTGAGAAGGAGGTCATCTAGAATGATATTATGCAAGACTGATCATTTTGAAACAGACTTAAAATACAATGTTTAGCGAAGTTGTTTATACTGCAGTGATGAAAAGAGAAGTGTAAAAATTAAAATTATGATCAAAATGCTACCTGATCTCCAATTCTCTCCAATGCTTCTTTTTTTCCTTTTTGCTTTGTACTTACACAGAAGTGACAAAAAAAAAAAAAAAAAAAAAAAAAAAATATATATATATATATATATATATATATATATATATATATATATATATATACATATACTGTGCTTGGAACTGTGATTTGTGCTTGGATCACAGTTCCAAACACAGTTTCATGCCCTATAAAGCTGTTAGAAAGCTTACACACTCACATACACACATACTGTTCCATACTTTTTATGCTGGGACTGACCACAGTCATTATGTTTGAAGTATCTTTGTAGGCTAGTAGTTCAGGATAGAGTAGCTGTTGAGCTATGCATCTGTCTACGTTTTGTAACAAGCTGTACAGCAGAGTGGTTAAGTCACCCACTTTGCACATGGGAAAGAAGGATTTGACTCTCTGCTCAGCCAAGCACATTAAGTGAGTTTACATGCACCCAGTAATACAATCATACTCATATTTCTGCAGTTATCTGATTATTCAAATGGTCATGTAAAGAGCATACTCTGATTTCTCAGAACAGATTAAGGTCTAGAAATGGACTTTAGTTCAGTAGTCAGATTTCTCAGTGCATGTGTACCCTTATTCTGATTTCTTTCTCTGGATTCCTCAGTCTGCACATGTGCAAAAACCAGCAGCAGTACTGGAAATAAGCAGAGCTGATGCAAGATGGCAGCAAAACACTGTCAGTGACACTGAAACCAACTATATACGGATTTAAATATTATTCATCTACTAGATGATGTATTTTCACTGTTTCAGTTAAAGTGGCACAATGTCACGTCTTCTCCTGTGAGTTTATTGGCTGGTTCCAAAGCAGACCTCCAATTACTGCCTGAGTCATGTAGACCTGAAGTTGTCCCATTATCTGATTACTCAAGTGCATGCAAACACGTTGATCGGATTACTGCCAAAATCAGATTTTCTGCAGTTATCAGACTATTAAGTGCATGTAAATGCATCCACTGTTGCTCTGATTTTTGACATGCCAATACTACATTCCCACCAACCTAATGGCAACACTGTCACTTGTGATGCGATTTGATGATTGCGTTCATCACAGAAACTGAGAGTGATAACTATAAAATAACGAGACATCATGCAACCTTACTAAATAGCTAGCTAACATCAACATAAACGAAATGTGAACTGTTGCTTATGCCAGCATTAATTTAAGAATAACTATTTTCATACATAGCCCTCACTGCTCACACTCAAAAGTAATTGGACATAAGAAGATCACAATAAGACACTAGCATTAAATCTTGCAACCTTCTTTTTGAATTTTGAATTGCCTTGTCTAACTGTCATGTAATGTAACTGTGACCAGTTCCCTAAGTTTAATCCATTTAAAGCTAGCCTATGACAACAAAAGCACATTCTATTCTTTGAGTTAGCATCTACAGAAGACCGGATGCTAGCTGTTGCAGAGAAAGATAATAGATGCTCACTGTAACACTGAAACAGAGCAAAAAACGTGTAGAAAATGGTGAAAATCATGTCGACCTTGTCCTGCTTTGACAGCCCTTCTGTCTATCTCTGACTCTCCGTCTTTGTTTTGCTTGACCTCATACACGCAGGCCTCCTGTTTGAAGCCCACAAGTCCAAGTGATAGCAAGCCTATCCCCACACATGCGCACACCAAGACATGCTCACACTGACCCCAGCCTCCGTTGGTTTTGGCTTCAAACGGAGGGGCCGCCTGAGGGCGCATGACGCGCAGAGGAGCCGGGCGCCTGAGGCCAGAGCAAAATCCGATTTCTGCCTACCGGGCAATTCCTGCGGATTTACCTGCACTCGCCACTGAGCCAGTGCAGGCGTGTGGCCCGAAGCCATGTCTGCCCGAACAAAGCGAACGAGAATCATCACAGCGCACACACACACGCAAACACACACAGGTGGGCTTGCAGAGGGGCGTCACAATAGGAGCACACTTCCATTCAAACGTGCACAAAGGGAAGCGCTGCTGTTGAGAGACAGAGAGAGAGACAGAGAGAGAGAGAACGAGACAGAGAGAGAGAGAGAACGAGAGAGAGAGAGAGAGGGAGAGAGCGAGAGAGAGACCACCCCCCCTTCCCTAAGCCCCTGGGTCTCCTGCGCTTTCTAAAACAAACAATACAACCCAAATAAAACAGAGACATGTTCACAACACACAATCCTGCTGCTTCTCCGTTCCCCAACTTTCATTCACTCCACCATTATGTTCAGTGCAGGCCTTTATTACTGTGAAACAAACAGCAATGTACAACGAAGAGGCTCCATTATGTGCTGCTGTTCAGAAGCATTTGAGTCCCAGTGCCTCCACATCCTCAAGCAGGAGAGCCGGCCCACCAGGTACAGCATCAAACCGTGCTAGTTTGCCTTAATCTGAAGTTCATTGCAGAAGTGGGGGAGGTTTTTTGAGGCCTACCTGAAAACTAAGCTGCACTAACAGTAGTTTGAAATAAAAATGAATTGTTTTAGGTATTTTTTTTTTAAAACTGCCTATTTGCTTGAACTAAACACCAGGCATCTTTTCTTGTTGTGTTACCCCTGACCCATAGCTTGTTGTTGGGGGAAGGGGGTCAGAACACATACTATGTCGCAGTACATGCTGGGGACTGTAGTACATCTCAGGGGTGAAACGGACTAATAAGAACAGAAAATGAAAGTAATTTTGCAGGCCAGGACTTGGTCATTGGCCTGACGTGGCCTTGTGTTTGCCACATGGGTTCTAGAATTGGCCAAACTCTGAGCTCCTTCAGTAACTGTGGTCCTGTTCGAATCAACGTCACAGTAATGTACATTTACATTTACAGCATTTAGCAGATGCTCTTATCCAGAGCGACTTACAAGAAGTGCTTTGTCAATCTAGAGAAAGTATCTTTGCTAGTTACCAATAGCTTAGAGAAAAAGACAGTCCTGGGCTCAGATACTGCTAGAAACAAAAAGTCACTGCAGACACTGAGAGAAAAAGGAAGAGTTGAACGCAGAACTCTGTGCCATTCAATGCAATACAATAACAATAAGATACAATACAATAAACTACAATACACAGTGCAGTACAATAAAATATAATATATATATATATATATAAAATTATATATATAATGCAACAATAACAAAGGTGGCTAAATGGCATCTGTATGTTTTCCTTTTTCCTTCTGCAACCTGAAGACAAGACTGGAGCTTGACTTGATGCAGTTGGTTAATCCTCATCCTCATCCTCAAGCTCATGACAAGACAAGTGAAATCCACAATATATTTAATTGAAACACATTTATGATACAATTTGATGTATATTCCCTTCCACTTGCTGTGATTATGTACCATCATTTTGAATGGCTGTTGATAACAGACGTCTTCCCACAAGGAAACGCCTCTTCCCTCGTCCATTGTTGCAGTTTGTTTCTTGTTTTTATTTTTTACTGCCACATTTGCAATTTAGCCACACAGTATGTTCATTTTCAAAAGTGTAGCACATGCTGCATAATGCTGAGGTAAATGTCCGCTTGATGCTCTTTTACTCCAGACTATTTGGGACATTTTGGGAAATTGCACAAATGGTTTTATCCCATATGAATCAGCCAAATCTTACACAAATTTATTTTATCAGCCCTCTTCTGGTAAAACTAGTCCATCTCAAATGGGCCTTAATAAGAATTTAGTTATTTGAGTTGAACAATATTCAGTTTGCATGGTGCATTTGGAATGCTTCATTTACATACAGTCAAGGCCACAAAGTTTTGGATATTGACAAAGTTGTTTTATGTTTATTTATTTTGGAGTTGAAATTAAATAATGAATAATGAATTTCAAAGAGTTCATTTCATCTTAATTTGAGCATATTTACTTCCAAAGTGGGTGAACAGATTAGCAGTTATACTCATTTTCCTACATAGACATGAATTCATAGGGGCTCAAAGGTAAGTGGACACTTCCCGCTAGCTGTACTGTGGCCAGGTGTGCATCATGTCCTTATTGTTGATTTCAAGTGTGGCATTTCCATTTGGAATCTGTTGCTGTCACCTGTGATAAAAACAATTATTTATTTGGTACCTTCTTCTGGAAAATCACAGAAAACAGATGTTCTGGACAACAGGAAGTTTAAATTGGAGTTTGCCAAAAAGCCTGTGCAGTTCTAGAACGTCATCCTTAGGACAGCTGAAACAAAGACCAACTTGCACCAGAATGATGGAAAGAAAAGAGTATGGAGCAGCTAAGGCATTGCTCATGATCCAAAGCATATCACTTCATTTGTTAAGCATGGTGGAGGTAGTGCCATGGTGTGCGCATGTAGGGAACTGATTCTCTTGTATTTATTGATTATGTTACTGCTGACAAAAGCAGCTGGATGAATTCTGAAATGTATAGATGCTCTAATATCTGCTCAGGTTTAGCCAAATGGTTCAAAGCTCGTTAGACTGTGCTAAGATGCAATGGCCCAGTAAATCATCTGTTCTCAATGCAACTGAGCATGCCTTTCACTTACTGGGGGCTAAACTGAAGGTAAAAGACCCCAAGAGCTAGCGGAAACTGAAACATAGCATCTGGTGATGTGAATAGGTTCAAAACTTGAGGCAGTCATTGACAAGTCAATGTATGATTGTCTGTCAATCTGATCATTTTTGAGCCCCTAATAACGGTTGTAATTCCTACACTGTTCACCCGATTTGGATGTAAATACCCTCAAATACTGCATTTTCAGCTCATATGCATTATTAAATTTAAACTACAGTATGCAGTCTGCTAAAATAACCGTAACTTTGTTGACAATGTTTAAGGGCCTGACTGCATATTATCTGCACCTGGCCCAAAACCCAATGTTTTGTCGGGCTCAGGTTGAGTAGTAGACCTCTACATCAGTCCTGAGAGATTACATTAGAGAAATGCTATGGGACAACATGGCACACACTGTCAGAGAGCAGGATGAGCTGCTGGGAAAGGAGAATGAGTTCTGAGAACACAACACTGCGAGTCAGACTGTCACACGCACACATACCCTGTCAGCTCCAGCACACTAGCATGGCTCGCCTCGCCTCTGCGTGTCACAACGCGTTCTGTCGTGTTCACTGAATTACACACCCGTCTCTCCAAAACACACACACACACACACACACACACACACACTAACACACGCACAGCTCCTGAGTGGATCACACAGAAAATTGCACATCCTCCATAATGCATGTTGGACATTATCAGTTTTGATTCGGCCAGCACGCTTGCTCACAATTACCCAGACGCTACGCCGCCGGCCGCTTTCACGCACGGGGAGGCCATTAACCTCACTGACTAATGCTGGACTCCGGTGGCCAGAGTGGACAGTGCTAGAAAAAGTAGGTATCATTAGAAGGCACTTGTGCTGTTCAATTCAGGCAGGTAAAACAGCAGCTCTCACGCTGGCTATTAATACTAGACACAGCTCAGCCAACACTGACACATAATAATGAAACAAATACAGACACATGCACAGTGCATATGTCCATATAAAGGGCAGGCAGTATGGCAAAAAAGTCAGAGACCATCGTTTCCAGTCAGAACAGCTATCAAGTATGTTATTTTTTCACAAAATATTTCTAAAGAAATGAAGATAATCCATTTGCATTAGGAGGACTGGATTACAAGACTGGACTCCTGACAACCATCCCATCCAAGACCTGGTAGGCCAACAAAACTGTCCCCATCAGATTAACAACACTTAAAGCTTTCATCTTTCAGAGAGAGGAGAAAATCAAGATGCTTAAGATCTGAAAAAAAACCACGGGTGTCTCTGTCCATCCTTGCACTGGGAGAAGACAGGTCAATTCTATGGGCCTGAAAGGATGTGTAGCTGTCAAGCCACTTACAGAAAAAAGGTGCTGGTGTTCTCGGAACAACAAAATGACCACCCCAGAGTCCAGATCTCAACATCATTGAATGTGTTTGAGATTACTTGAATCACAAGAATGCAACCAACCTCTATGACTGAACTTTGGAGGCGTGGACAAATATCCTTGCATATTTCTTTGAAAAAGTGAAAGCAAGTCTCATGAAAAGAATGGAAACTACAACGAAGGCAAAAATGCAGACTGAAAAAATACTGAAAAAAATAAAGAAAAAAATATTTAGTTGTTGGGGCTTCTATTTTTATGGTAAATACATTATATTGGCAAAAGTATTTAGTCACCCACAGCCAAATCATTGAATTCAGGTGTTCCAATCACTTCTATGGCCACAGGTGTATAAAACCAAGCACCTAGGCCTGCAGACTGCTTCTACAGACATTAGTGAGACAATGGGTCGCTCTCAGGAGCTCAGTGAATTCCAGTGTGGTACTGTGATAGGATGCCACCTGTGCAACAAGTCTAGTCGTGAAATTTCCTCACTACTAAATATAGCAACTCAGCCATGAAGTGGTAGGCTAAGTAAAATGACAGAGCAAGGTCAGCGGATGCTGAGGCGCCTAGTTTGCAGAGGTCGCCAACTTTCTGCAGAGTCAATCGCTACGCTATTTGGCAATCGCTACAATCTCCAAACTTCATGTGGCCTCGCTCAGGAACCGTGTAGAGAGCTTCATGGCAATCCGATTTGGCGTTTGGCGGTTGAAATTTTGAACCCTGTGGATTAAGGGGATGTCACTCAATTTCATATTCATATAAAGGCAGATGAGCAAATACTTTTGACAATATAGTGTATATGTTTTCTGCTTGTTTCATGAAGACGAAATATGAATAATTAAACTTTTTGAGTGGAAACCAATGAGTGGTGGTCTCTGACTTTTGCCCAGCACCATGTACTGTGTGTAGTCTCATATAAATACATAATTGGTCAGCTCCACAATAAAGGCAGCTCATTCAGAGCAGCAGGCAGTGAGCTATTTGCTCAGTGGCGTGTGTGTGTGTGTGTGTAGGGCAGAGTGGTTGTGCTCATCTGCTGGCTGGCCTGGAACACACTCCTAATCTGAGAGTTCATAATTACACAGTGCGCTGCGTCCTGCACGTCCTAATAGCTCAAGCTGATCCATCATGGCACTCGCTCATTAAACCACGCCACAAATTAATACCAGAACAGAGCTGCAGCATGAACTCTCTAATTCAAAAACAATATCAGCCACTGACCACCAATCACACCACTGCACTGAGAGTGAGAGAGAGAGAGAGAGAGAGAGAGAGAGAGAGAGCATAAGGGCAAAGAGAGCAAGGACCCTTCTGTGCATGCCACATCCTAAAGAACAGCATTGAGGCAAAGCATCAATTATTCTTTAAAAATATTAAAATGTCTGTCGTTCAGTGCTGATGATGACCTTCGAAATTCATATTTATTTACCTAAATGCATTTTCTGTTCTACTTATTTACTACCGTTTTTCTCACTTACCTGTTCAGTGTTAATTCAGTTTGAAACATTTATGCCAATAAAAGCCTGCTGTGCTTAAAAAAGCTGAACTAGAGTGAGAGAGAAAGAGAAAAAGAGGCAGAGGGAGAGAGAGACTGCATATTTACTGGTTTTAATGTGAGCATATTTACATCCAAATCAGGTGAACAGTATAGGAATCATCACAATTTCCATACATTTTCATAACACTTCTACTTGTAGGTGCTCAAAAGTAATTGGACAATTAGCTGCTGAGCTGTTCTATAGCTGGGTATGTGTTGTTCCCTCATTATATCTATTACAGGTATAAGCAGATTATAGGTATAGAGTTATTTTCAATAACAGCACGCGCATTTGCAATCTGTTGATGTTAACATTTAATATAAAGCTGTCAGTGCCGATGAAGCAGGGTAAAAACAATCAACTATTTGGCACATTATTAAAAAGAAGAAGAAGGAAAAACACAAATGAGCTCAGAAACACCAAAAAGCCCAGAATACCATGGAAAGAATACAACTCAAGAACAGATCAAGAGCACCCTCCAGGAGGTCGGTCATACAGAGGGTTTACTACAACATATAAATGAATTGTAACCCTCTAAAACAAGAAGTCTAGATCATATCTAAATCTTTTTAGCTCAATAATCTTAAAAGCCTGTTTAGTTCTGGAACATTTCACGGACAGATGAGACAAAGATCAACTTGTACCAGAAAGATGGGAAGAGAAGAGTATGGAGAAGGAAAGGAACAGCTCATGATCCAAAGCAAACCACCTCTGCTGCAAAGTATGGTGGAGGTAGTGTTAAGGTGGGCATGCATGGCTGCCAGTGGAGCTGGTTCCCTTGTATTTACTTTTGATATGACTGCTGACAAAGGAAGCAGAATAAATTCTGAAGTGTCCAGGGCTATCCTGCCTTCCGCCCAATGACCGCTGGGATAGGCTCCAGCGCCTCCAGCACCACCACCGCGACCCTGAGGGAGAAGCAGTTTAGAAAATGGAGGGATGGATGTCCAGGGCTATTTTATCTGCTCAGATTCAGCTGAATGCTTTAACACTCCTCACAGTGCAGAGGGACAGTGACCCAAAGCATACTGCAAAAATAACCCAAGACTTTTTAAAGGCAAAGAAGTGGTGCCATAGATGAGAGAGAGATAGAAAGATGCTACAGAGCGAGATGTGAGGGTGAGATGTTGGCATCTGCTTCATCCGTGTTTGTGAGCTGTTAGAAAGATAACATCTCTTTGATGTAAGTGATTATTCCGCATTGACCTGTCCACAGGAGGGTGAGGGTAAACACAAGAAGGCAGAGAAAGAAAGAGAGGGAAAGAGAGAGAGAGAGAGAGAGAGAGAGAGAGAGAGAGAGAGAGACTTCAATAGAGAGAAGTGAGGCAAGCCCAGACTCCACTGCTCTCCCTAATTTACATGCTCCCTGCATACAAAAAGGTCACAGGGTCAGCCAGTCCTGTCAGCATGCCAAGAGCCCAGCAGCTGTTGACCATTCTAATGACCAGCACTCTGCCCTGATCCTCTCTCCCTATGGGCATCTCACCCTGCAGCCGGCTCCTGTCTGCCCCCACCTGCCCCCCCAGCCATAAAACACTGCTAACCGGACCTGTCACTGCCATTAGCCCACATGCCTCCACTCGCCGTCCGTCTCTGTTGCATATTCACCTAGTAATTACACAGGTCAGACTTTCAGTGAACTCATTATCAAATATTAACGGAGAAGATTCATAAAGAGGTTTATGCATCCACTTCAGGGGTCAAGTTGAACTGGTGTCAACATTTAGGAGGTCCATATTTTGGAAAACTGAATGTTCCATGCCTTTACTTTTTAATAGATCCTAAAAATGTAAACATGATTGAGGTTACAAGACTGCACAGGTCATAAATGGAAACTAAGCTGTTTTTAATTCATCATGGTTATGATGTCACACCTATGAAGACATTTACATGTGAGCAGTTCAGCCTATTCTACACTAATTTAGCCCCTCCTCTTCCCTTTCAGTGACATGGAGTGTTGTTACTGCAGACAGTCTGTAGTTAATAAACTGGATGATGGGAAAGTCAATCTCTACCAAAAGCAGGATATACTTAAAAAGGGCAATTTGGGCCAAATGAAAAACATAACCATTGCTTCTTCTACTGTAAACACATCTACTCGCCTCTTAAAGCAATAATGCAATAGTGTCTAAAGTGAGATGTTGAAGTTTAACGACAAGGAATGCCACCTTCTGATGACGTATCTTGAAGGTCGGAGGAACGTTGGTGGCTAAATGTGCAGTGAAAAAGGGATGACACAAAAAAATAATATAAATCATGAGTATGATGGGTGCTATGCTGCAATACCATACAATACAATACCAATCCATATTTCCACTGTTAATTGAGTTTTTGACAAAGCACTCATATGCGCCCACCCCTGGTTTCTATTTCTTTGTTTTATTATACTAGTTCTTTCTCCACAGATCATTTGTCCTTCTTGGTTGGCTTTAATGTCACTGCTCATGCAAGAGTGCTGAGTGGGTCTCATGTCCAAGCTTGACATATGACAGAAATATAAACAGTCTATGTAATGCTAATGGACAAAGAAAGCTTGGAAAATGGATGTGTATACATTATTGACTGCCATTGCGAAAAAGAAGCATACTTAACATTAACAGTGTACTCAAAGTACATAGAAAATACTGAAAGTAATTTTTTTTTAATATATATTTTTAGAAATATACCTAAAACAAACTGCTCCATGCTTTTTGAAAAGTATATAATTTTTTTTATTTTAAACTAATTTAGTATAAGGCTGTAAGAAGATTATACTCACAGTACATAGAAAAAACACTAAAAGTACAGGTTTTAGTTTTATATTTTTGGAAACAAGTACTTTTCTGTACTTTTTGGAAAGTATTTTTAAGACATTTCAACAAGTACAATGTTGTAAGAAAATACATACTCAAAAGTATACTTAATTGTAAATAGCATAGGTGTATTAGCTATTTTGAAGTATTATTTGAAAACAATGACTTTTAATGTATTCTTTAGTACAGTTTAGTTGCAACAAATATCAACCAAATACAGGGATCGATATAACTGAGAGTATATGTTTTAAATATGTCTCGTAGCAGAATTTGTCTTAATTGCTTAAGTTAACTTCATTGGAACATATATCATTCCACCGTAGAACAGAAAAGCACTTATATATTTTGACATTACTTAAATAGAAACCACAAGTGTACATATAAGTGGCACGTAGTTACTCCTAATAATATATTATATATAGTATAATATAAAATTACTTTTAAATACGTTTTGTTAAGTGTGTTTAATGACACTGAGATATGATTTTAAATGCATTTAAGTGCATTTTACTTACAGAATATCTCAGAAAGTAGCACTGAAGTGTATAAATAGTATTTATGATTATATTTCAAGCGTAATAATAGTTACTTTTACAAGTGACATACTTAAATCTACTACTGTGCCACCTTAGATGTTAAGAAAAAAGCATAAGTAAATAATGTAAAGTATGATCTAAGTTGTCATTAGTTGCTCCAAAATACTACATTTGGCAAAGTACATGTCCTTTTCATTTTAAAAAACCTTTCTTTTCTTCAACAAGGGCATTTTTGGCATATAAAACCACACAAATATTAAATTGGACAACAGGGGGAAACGGTAATAATACAAAATAAATGTAGAGTAGAGCCACTTTTAAAACCTTTTTCATGTTCAGAGCTCAAGGTGAAGGACATGTCCAATGAGAGCATGCTAACAAACAAAGGCGCCTATTACGATTCCTGCACCAGGCCGATCGATAGCGCCATTGTCCGTCTGTCATGCTGCCGTCTGGAGGCTTAAGAGACGAGTCGGCCCACAGAAGCCCTGCATTCTCCACAATAACTCCGGTCTATCACTGACAAATGCAATCATTCCTCAGCAGAAGAAAGTGGAGGAAAAAGGCTATTTGGGCTTATGTCCAGTTCTGAAGCCATTATGTTCAGATTGTGAATATACAGTTTGCACCACACTGTCTCTGTATAAACGTTCCGTCCAGGGACTTAAAGAATCAGCCATCACCAAAGGCCAGCAGAGCAGCGGCAGTCGTTGAGGTGCTTCTTCAACAGTTTATGGAAATCATCCTTCCCCTTTAAAACAAGAAGGATCTGAAATATTCCTCTAATGAGATAGCATCAAAGAGGAGGGAATGTGCACACCCCTTGGAGGGGCTCTTTTGTCAACTGTGCAAAAAGAGGAACTGTCACCCCGTCACATTAGTGGAGTTAATCCTGCTACTTTAACACTGCTAGACACAAAGCAGCAGCAATTACATCCACTACCACATTGAATGTTTCAGTACAGCTTTTCACAAGAACAGCCTTTATAACAGCTTATCGTTCTCTGGTCTGTTATCTCCATTTGTGAAAACCTCACAAAAAAGTTAAGGAGAGAAATGCTATAAACCTTAACTTGCAACTATTGCTCATTATCATAATTCACCATTAAGCATATCTATAACACAGTGAACTAGTAAAGACCTAAATCTGGAAAATCTATCACTGGCTTAAAAGTTAAGAGAGTTTAAACTGAGAAAGCATAAAAATAAATGTGTCAAAAAGAGTTCTTTGGAGCGATGAAGAACCTTTTAACTGAGTTGATTCAATCAATAATCGGAAAAGTGCTTTTAGAACCCAAAAAGTCACTCCAAATAACCTTTTCAGGTGACTTTTATTGCAATGACAAAAAGATAAGAGTGTTGAAATGCATTGGAATGTGTTTAGTGTTGTGTTATATGCCGTGTAACTGTACTGTGACTGTGTTTAGAACATTCTTCTGCCTATTCTTATTTATCCGTTCATGGTCATGTCTGTCACACCGGTCACTTGTTATGTATAGAACGGGCCTAATCTTGGTATCAGTTTGGCTATAAAACTGCATCAGCCCATTGTCTTATGGGCTGGCTAGGTGTCTGGTACCTGGGCGCAAACTAATAAACTTCACTTCTCCAGACACCAGGTTCTGCTGGTTCCCCTGGTACAGGGTTTGGATTCTTACAGGGAAAACTTAAGAACTATAACAAAAGTACTGTAAGGGAAACCATGAACTTTGGTTCTTTACTTTAAGCCTGCTAGAGTCCAACTCTATGACAGTTAACGATTCACAGCTGAGGGTGATAGGATATCCTGGAAAAGCCTGCCATGAATGAAAGGAGAAACATTGGGGAAGAGAGAGAGGAAATTAAAGGTGGATTGATAGCCCCTAACAACCCCCCGAGGAGATTTACTCTCAATTCCATTACCCTTATCTCACTCAGGCCGCATCGTTTTGAGTGTCACTTCAGCAGTTTTAAGAGGCTGCCACTTCAGTCGCAATACAAGTAGAGGAACAAGTTTTTTTTTCTTTTTTAACTAACCATCCACAAGGATGCACTCCAACGTCTGATGCCTAGGCCAAAGAGTATAGTTTATTCATATTGATTTAGCCAACAGCTTTATTTCTACTGTAGCCAGATAAAATTTGGTCTGATTGTAGCCCAAAAAATTGTCTGAACTTGATTGTAGGCTGATAAATTCTGTCTAAACATGATTGTAGCCCCAAAAAACTTATGTCAGAACCTCGTTTTAGCCCGAAAAAAAATTCTGTCTCAACCTGATTGTAGCCCAATAAAATTCTGTGTGAGCCTGATTGCAGCCCAATTAAAGTCTGACTGAACCTGGTTTTAGCCTGAAAAATTGTCTGAATTTTGTTGTAGCCTGATATACCTCTGTCTAAACCTCGATTGTAGCATGATCAATTCTGTCTAAGCCTAACAATATTCTGTCTGAACCTGGCTTTAGCCCCCCAAAAAAAGACGTCTGAACCTGATTGCAAAATTCTGCCCCAATTCAAATGTAGCCTGATAAAAATTCTCCCTGAATCCAAGTATAGACCAATAAAATCAATTTACTGCAAAAAATTATAGCTGAAAATTCAGTGTGAACCTGACAGTGGTCCAAAAAAATCACCTTTATTTCACAGATATTTGCATTTCTCAATATTTTTTGGTTATAATTATTGTGATAAAAACTGTACATCAAAATTACTAGTTGAATTACAGTAACAGTGATTTCTAAGAAGAAATTCCGACTGTAATTTTATAGATTTTTACCATTATTGTGAAAACATGCTTTTACTGTAAATTAACAGGTGTTCTTTTAGCCTTTTTAACAGTGGAGAGATCAAATTAAACAGTCCTTTCATAAGATGCCTTGGGAAATTACCTTGAAGACGCAAGAACAGCTGAGATTAGATTAGATTAGATTAGATTAGATTAGATTAACATTAAGATTAAGATTAAGATCAAGATGATGGGTAATTTAAAAAAATGAATAGGCAAATGATCAAAATGAAGTAAAATCCACTTTAAAGAATGAATTCATTCATCCGTTCCTTCTAACTTAATCAGGATAAACTGTAAAACTGTGCCTTTGTCATGTGGACCTCATGGACCTTGGTGGACCTTGCAGCCAACAACATGAATAACTCCAGCCTGCTCGATTAAAAACTGCTTAAGGTAATAAAAGCAGGGAGGAAGAGTAAAGTAGGCGAGATCTGTTAAAAGAGAAGCTATGAGAAACTCCAAAGAGAAATTTGAACCTAACTTGAGCCTGATAAATATTTGAGAAATGATCTCCAAACCTGACCAAACCCAGAATGAATAGTCAGGTCCCTCTGGGTTCAGACAAATATTTTAAGCTCCACATCACACACAGACCCTGATGAACCCACAAATGGAAGGATGAGTGAGCAGTAGGTGAACGGAAAGGGTCTTACTCATCTTGGCCTGAGCCACACGTGTAGCAGAGCTGAAAGCTCACTCTAAAGATATCCACCTAAGAGCACTTGGTACCCTTTGCCCAGTTTGTACAGACTTAGCTTTAACATGCAAAAAATAACCACAGAAACCTGGTTCGACCGACATGCACCAAGTTACTCATAAATGATGTTCTATCTGGTTGACAGTCAGTGATTTTCATTTATTACACTCAAGTCCATTTGGACTGGTCTTCATCTAAGTTTAATTATCCTCTATCCTGAAATACCCTCAGCTAGCCAAGAATCACCTCTAATTTTGGCTCGGAAAGCAGACTGTTAAAAATTAAGATTAGTCACACGTTGGATTATTTAAGACTAAGCTTAAGAAGTGCAATGTTCACTATTCACTAAAAAGGTGCTGATAGGAGGCTGGATTTCTACTTGGATTTTGTCAAAACACTGATCCAAAGCAAACGGATCCAGCTACATTGCTCATCTGCTAACAGAAATACAGCCACTTAGATTGGCCCTCTTAGTTTAGATATCTTTGCCAGAACAGGCAAAGATTAGTGATCACACTTTATATTAAGTGTATCTAATAACTGTGTAGTTACACATTAATAACATATGCAACAACACTGTAACTAATGATGATTTAGTCAATGTTACGAATGGATTGCACAACTACAGCCTTTGTAATTACACATGTGTATCAACTATCTTCTACACAGGAACTTTCCTGCAGTGTCATGTTAGTTTCATTTTTAAAAAGTGGGCAGTTCCTATGTAGCTGTTATGTAGGTACTGTGTAATAATGCAGTGGTAATATAGACATTGCTTTGGTGGTAATACAGCGCACTTTATTAATGTTATAAAAGGTATATGTTCCTATAAGGGGACGTCCGCTGTACTGTGACACTACAGAATGGTTTAAAGCTGAAACTGGTTACAGTGTCACAGCACTAGCAACATAAATGCTAGGCTAAACATTAGGAAAGCTGGCAGATACAGTGCAAATAATATTTTAATGTAAGTTACTTCCTTTTACAAGATTCCTTTCTTAATCACCTGATAGAGAATATGCTGTTACAACTATTAGAATACACTTGGGTAATTACATGAGGCAAAACTGAAGTTGACACACCTGTGTAACTGCGTAAGCTGTCCTTCTGTAACCCATCTGTAACAGTGACAATCATTAGCAGGTAGCATTGCATATGTCATTCACATGCAACTACACAGTTATTGACTAGAGCTTAAGAACAGCCAAGACGGGGATTCCAGTCAATAACTCAAGTGGCATATTGACTGACTTACAATTCATCTCAAACTCTACCCTAAATGATTCCCAGTTTGAACTGAACTTGGCGTGTGGAATTTCAGCATAAGAAAGAGCACAAACAGA
This sequence comes from Pygocentrus nattereri, assembly GCF_015220715.1. Classification (NCBI taxonomy): domain Eukaryota; kingdom Metazoa; phylum Chordata; class Actinopteri; order Characiformes; family Serrasalmidae; genus Pygocentrus; species Pygocentrus nattereri. The sequence goes on along the minus strand of NC_051231.1, from coordinate 25,862,942 downwards.
ACTGATTAGGACAATAGATCTTGATGCAGTGCATGAATGAAACCTTCCACTTCCAACCTAATGTGGCTTTGCCTGTCAATTTTGCTAGTCATGCACAGTCCTTACTGCAAAGCCAATCTCCTGCAGATTGCAGCTTCATCAGATTCAACACAACTTTAAATGACAAGTCTCACATAAAAGAGAAAGCTTCAATCAAATGGACAGAGCAAAGTACATCGTGCAGTAAATGTGGTATTTGAAGGAAAGCGGCAAAACAGGAAAATGTTGGCTAACTAGCTTGGATTAGGGATGTACTTTCTAACTCATTTTGAAATTCAAGTATCTGCAAGTGCTAATGAAATGATATGCAGTTAACCATCACCTAATGACCACTGGGATAGGCTCCAGCCCTATATATAGTCATATATATATATATATATATATATATATATATATATATATATATATATATTACTCTTTTAGGTGATCGCTCCAGTGTTAAGAGGCTAAAACAAGCAGAAGCGCTAAAAACAGCAGCAAGCAAAGGAAAACATTTGAAAACATTGTATTATTCAAAAAATAAAAGAAAGAAAGGAACAGTTTTTGTGTTGGATGAATAAGAGAGGCTAAAACTGCTGCTAACTGGTAAAACACTGGACATTGATGGACACGTCAGCTAACACAAAGTATTTTCTCTTCGGTGGACAATGTGCTGACATCGTAGTTTGTCAGATAAATATATGTCCACTGTTTCTGGACGTAGCTTACATCAGCTAGACTAGTTAGCAATAAAGCCATGGTACACCTGCCCTCTCAGTCAGGTCCTATATATAGGTATATAGGCACTTTATTAGGAACACCTGTACACCTACTCTTTCATGCAGTCTTCTAATCAGCCAATTGTCTGGTAGCAGTGTAGTCCATAAAATCTTGCAGATACAGGCCAGCGGGTTCAGCTAATGTTCACGTCAACCATCAGAATGAGAACAGAATGTGATATCAGTTATTGTGACTGGCAGAGGGGCTGGTTTGAGTTCTTCTGTAACTTCTGATCTCAGAATTTTCATGGACATCGGTCTTTACAGTTTACGCAGAACTCTGCAATAAAGAAAAAACATCCAGTTGATGAGAGAAGCCAACAGAGAATGGTCAGACTGGTTTGAGCCAACAGGTACGCACAGAAAAGCATCTTTGAACAATCTAGTTGAAAGTTCCTCCTATAAAGCTTTCAAATGTTAAAGTGGAGACATTGTGCTAGCTAGCTATTGTAATTGTGATATAAACTGTACTTTAAGGTTTTCCTCATGCATTTACGCATATTGTGTTTCATTCTGAAGGTTTTTTTTAAAACAAGGCTTGGTAAATGAAACTGTGAACCTGACAGTGTTTAGGGTTTACATTTGCAAACTGTGATGCCTGCAGATATTACGCACACATACACCTTCTGGGTCGTGGGGGGTTTGCAGGGCAGTGGCTGCAGACAATAATAAGACTCGAGAGCCGAGATGCATCAATCAACTTGTGAACATAGCTGAAGTAGAGTATAGACGTGCTAATCGCTTTGGTTTTACGATGAATTCATTTCAGACTCACATCACACGTGGGAACCAAAAAACGGAAACATGAATGGGAACATAATTATTAAACCAATTTGAACCAAAAGCCACCAGACCCCTTTACTGTAATAAATGAATAAACAGAGGAGTGTGCCTATGTGTGTGCATCCTCACATGCAGTCTGACGTAATCCCAAAGTGGCGGATTACATTCAGAATTCCATTACCCAGCTTGTCTTCGGAATTTTCTTTCTTTTTTTAAATGTGAATCATTTGAGGGCTTTCATTCCTTTTTCTGCAGTGATAACTTTTAACTGGTTTTAGCTTCACAACTCAAAGAGTTTCAAATAAACCTGCCAAATGATTTCCTTGTCAAATGCTACCTCCTGCTGCTGTTTTGCTTTAAAAAAAAGTGTAAGAATTAAATTATATATATATTCATATATATAAATATATATATATAAAATACCTTCTCTCTCTCTCTCTCTCTCTCTCTCTCTCTCTCTCTCTCCCTTTTATATCCTCAATAATAGCTGAATGAACAAATTCAGCTTCTTAATACGCTATCATAAATCCCTCCATTTATGATCAGCTTATCACAGGAATACATGCAGCAGCGGCTTAACACTCGCAGAATTTATTTGGCCCAATAGAGGCGTCGCGGCGGCCTGTGCCAAAGCAATCTACCCGCCGCCTTCCTGCCTCCGCCGCCTGCGCTCATTACGAAAAGAAAAAAAAAAGAGCTCCGAACGGCCCAGATAACCCTCCCTGTCCTGGCCCGTCAGCATCACAGCAGCTGGTCAATCCCGGACGAGCCCCCCAAAAAAGCTCCTGGGCCCCTGCACCTGACTTCAGCAAGGCTGGAGATGAAAACTTCACCCACACTCTGTTGACTTTCGCTGCAAGAAAACTTGAGAGAGGGAATTTCAAAGGGAAAAGCAATTCAAATGCTGTTTTGTTCTTTTGCATCTCCCAGATGCCTGTGTTTTTCTGGATGGATATCAAAGCGAAGGGCTTTTTTGTTTTTTTGTTTTTTTTTTCCCCCCGCATCATGAAAGGGAACGCAACAAGAAAGACAAATTTAAAAATCAATAATAAAGTACTTCATTATGGACTTTCTGCCTGTTAAGCAATGCAGCACACTGCCTCGAAACCCAAACTGGGGAGCTGGCCTGCAGAAGAAAGTGAATTATCATCTAAACTTAAAAAAAAACATCCATCCACTATAAAACAACTCTTAAAAGGAGACCATGTGTATTCACAATGGAGCTGGAATGAAATATTGACTGCCATGAAGGCTTTTCCAGCAAGAACATAATTCACCTTGATTACTTTGCTGGTACCACCTACCACACAGCAGTGTCAAATTAAACGACATGTTAATGACGTGCAATTTTAACACAACAACATCATTACCATAAAGATGTTATTTTTTTGGCAAGAGCCACGCAGAAGCCAAATTTATCATTATAGGATTCCCTGGTAATCCCCTTATACCGCTAAGGTCTGTATGTGGCACCACTCTTCAGTTCATGTCTACATCAAATTACAGAAGTTAGACACGTTACAGAACAACAATCGAATTAACCAGTTCCACGTTGTATTATGTAGTAATAACTGTGTAGTTACACATTTACAATACTCGCAACAACAAAGTATTAGTGATGTATTCACTGTTACAGATTAGAGTAGTACAGCTTATGTAAATGCATGTGTATCAAATTCATTTTTACTCATGGAATTAAGTGCATTTTCACAGTTATAACAGCATGTTTTCAGTTATCCGTCCATTTTCCGTCCATTTTCCAAGCCGCTTCTCCGTCAGGGTCGCGGGGGGGTGCTGGAGCCTATCCCAGCAGTCATTGGGCGGAAGGCGGGATACACCCTAGACAGGTCGCCAGTCCATCACAGGGCAGACAGACAGACACAGACAGTCACTCACACACTCACACCCAGGGGCAATTTAGCATCTCCAATTGGCCTGACTGCATGTCTTTGGACTGTTTTCTGTTATGAAACTGTTATTACATTTGTATAAACCGCTGATTTTCCTGACTGGAACAGGAGGTGATATTCACCTACATTATGACAGTCCATATTTTAACATCAGCACAGGGAATGTCAAGTTTTCTGACATTTAGCTAGCTGTGGCGACACTTGTGTTGATTATACAATTCCACAAGCAATTACTGTAATTTCACTGCATCTAAACAACTACTGCACATGAAGTACCGTCATTTTAAAAAAGGGCCTTTCATACAGTTACTGAGGAACGTATGTGTTGAAACATGGTAACCGGATCAAAGCATATGGACTAGTTTTAATCTGTAATTTCACAGTAGTTTCATAAAAACAAAGTGGTCATCTGCGCACATAATTACATAATTACAGAATTGGTTAAAGCCAGAACATCAGCTGTTATGTCACAACACAAGTAGACTACTACATCTAACTAAATATTAGGGTCACTTGCTGTGCAGTACTGTGTAAATACACACCTCCTGTTACAAACAGAAAAGTTTTGTTGGAAAGTAATCAGTTCATACACATGTAATTACCCTATTATTACACACACACACACACATACATATATCATAAAAGAGAAAACATGCTGTTATAATTAACAAGATATACGACTGCAATTAACAAGAGAAAACTGAAGTTGATGCATGTATCTACATAAGCTGCCCTACTGTGATCTAGCTGTATCACTAGCAGTTACACTGTTATACCAATACGTGCAACTACACAGTTGTAGAGACAATTAATACAAATTGGGACTAATTAATCCTTAGACATCACAGTTATCACAGAGGCGTCATGCAAACTGCTATTTCTTAGTTGTAGTTTGTTGCAACAAGCAGAGAAATCCTGGTAAAATTGCAGATTGTTATGGAGCCCTGCTGGTGACATCCTGTATAAATAAAAACAACGTATGGCTACGCCATAATAACATGTGCAAACCAGATCCAAATGCATGGTCATGAGTTAGTAAGACATTTGAACAGGATAATTAAGTTGTGGGAGGTAAGACCATGCCTTATTAAGCTGTGGTCAAAGCTTAATCATCTCATTCCCATGCCTTATTAAGTCATGGCCACTACCAAATTATTTCATTCCCACACCTTACTAAGTCAAGGCCAAACATTGTTTTTATGTATATTGGACGTCACCAGCAGGGCTCCATAGATTCTAAACTTTTACTTTATACTATATTTGTATTCGTGACCAGATGGTTTGAATTCAACCTTCATATTTTGGCCACTTGTTTATTTGTTGACACGTTTATTTGTTTTTCTACTTTTTCTCCAATGCTGAAATATATATAGTTTGTCCATTATCCCCGTTTTGCTCAGAAATGAAATAAATGATTGACTTTTTTGCGGTGACCTACATTTCAATAGTAAAATGGTACAGTAATAACAACTTTTAAATGTTAAAAACAATAAAGAGCTTGTGGTTTAAGGAGTTAAGTCAACAAAATAATGACTGTTACGAAGGAAGGGTGAGTAAATTATTGATGCATTCAATTCTAAGAAAGTGAATTTTAAAGGTGGAGTAAATTATTGAAAAATGACATTCAAAGAAAGTGAAGTTGAAGGGAAGAGTGGAAGTGTATTATCTGCAAAGCGCCTTACTTGACTCCCACAAGTGTGAGGTGAATCAAGGCAGTCTGCGGACTGAACAGGATGAACAGACTGATTTAGAGTTCTCTGGCTATCTCTCCTATCATGTGCGTGTTTTGCACATTTATGCGTATGTGTGCGCACAAGCAGGCTGTCGGCCACACCGTGCCCAAGACATGTGGTTGATTTTTCTGCTTGTCCGTTCCAAAAATACCCACCATTAGCTTTACTAGGCTGATCTGCTTCTGTGAATGCCAGTACAACTGCTCAGAGAAAAGCATGTGGGAAAAAGAGATTAACAGTAGAAAAAAAAGAAAAGAGGGAGTGTGGGATGGCTTTTTATTCATCCATGTGCTCCTCTTCTCTGAAGCCCATTTTGCAAGCACAGGTGGGATATCATTAAACAGTGGGAAAGGACTGTAAAAAACTTTTGCCCCGAGGTGAGCCGGAGTTACAGCGATACTGAATTCATGATGTGGAGTCCTCATAAAAAGGCCAATTACACGCTGCGATGGCCATATTAATTAGCGTGGTACACATACTTGGTCGGGGTGCCCCAGAAATGAAAAGTTCCGAGAAGGTATCCTCGACCCGAAAACGTTCTACAAGAGAGCGAGATGCTGCTATCAGCCCTGGGGCTCCGACACAAACCCCAATCATCTGCTTGACTAACTTCACTATCCGAGCTGCCTCCATCACATGCCGCCTTTGTCTGCATCTCTGGCCCTCATCATGACATCGCAAATGAAAACGTTCTCTTTCTAATGCAGCGACTCCTCGATGTCGGAAAGCATCTTTGACATCCGTCAGAGTTCTGGCTCCTCTAATCTAAAATTAGAGGTGGAATCCAGAATTTGGCAGGTGGTGAAACTCTTCCCGAGTCTTTACAGGAAAGTTTGTTCACTCAGAGGCCTTCTTGGCAACGCTACTGAGCAGCTTCTTCCAATCATTTAAGACCTAGTTTCCAACTATCTTGATTGGGAAGAGACACATTCACCCAAAACTGAAGGCCAAAAACGGTTCCAAAGCCATATTTCAATTAATTGGCAAAAAATAAAACTTGAGGTGGAATCTGAAATTTGGCAGGTGGTGGAACTCCTCCCAAGTCTTTACAGGAACGTTTTTTTACTTAGAGGCCTTCTTAGCAATGCTCCTGAGCAGTTTTTTCCAGTCATACAAGACCTGGTTTACAACTTATTTGAATGGGAAGAAACCTATTCCCCTGAAACCGAAGGCCACACAAATGTTTCAAAACCATATTTGAAATCACTGGCAAAATTCAACAAAATAGCATAAGAGTTTGCTCAAACAATGCAGTCTTCAGATTGTTCTGGCAACAGTGCGTGCACATACTTCCACAACAAGGGGGAACTTTTCATGCTTACACCAGAACCAACAAGGTAATTTACTCTTTTTATAAAGGACATGGCTCCATTATTTTACCTTTCAATAATGGAGCCATATTAAGTATTATAAGCTATCCCATTCATGTTTTAATCTGAGAACTGCCTTCTCGCTCTACTAAATTGTATCTACTCTTTATTGGTTGGCTTATGTTAGTTTATGTAGATCCAAAGACAAAACCAATTAGGTAACGAGCCCGCATGTACAGATGATCAGCTCAACGAATCTGAAGGTAAGATCACTGCATATATCGCCAAAAGTTTAGTTAGGTGGACAGGGAGTATAACTTACCAGAATGGTCAAAATCAACCTGATTTCAAGTGATCTCATCCATTTGTGCATTAGTAAGACTTTCTTTTACAGTCACCTAACTTCTAGGTATTAGTGTTCTTCACACCACAGGACACTTTTCCACTTCTGTCTTCAATCTTAAGTGGTCTCGGGCCCAGAGAAGGCAGCAGCGTTTCTGGATCCTGTTTGTACATGGTTTCTTCTTTCCAAGGTAGAGTTTTAACTTGCATTTGTGGATGCAATGATGATCTAGCCACAGACAATGTTTTCTGTAATTGTTCCAGAGCTCATGACATGATTTCCACTAGAGAATCATGTCTGGTGTTAATACAGTGCCGTTTGAGGGCCCGAAGATCATGGCCAGCCACTACTGGTTTTGGGCCTTGTCTCTTCCATATAAAGATTTGTCTGAATATTTTAATGATATTATTGTACAGTAAATGATAATTGCTATTTTATGTTGAGAGATGTTTTTCTTGAATTGTCGCACTATTTGACCGTACAGTCTTTCACAGAGCTGCGAATCCCTCCGCATCTTCTGAAAGACTCAGCCTCTCTGGGATGCTCCTTTTACACCAAATTAGTTGTAAGATGTTCCATCAAGTGTTTTTTTCAGCATTACAGAACTTTACCAGTCTTTTAGTGCCCCATCCCAACTTTTTAAAAACATATTGCTGGCATTAAGTTCAAAATGAGGATTATATATATATTACAAAATTACAAAATTTCTCAATTTCTGTGTTTTATATGCTCTTTTTGTACTATTTTCATTTAAGTATAAGTAAGTTTAAATGATTTCTACATCAAGATCAATGCATTCTGTTTTTATTTACAATCATATTTACACACGCACACACATCTTCTAAGCCGCTTCTCCCTCAGGGTCGCTGGGGGTGTTGGAGCCTATCCCAGCTGTCATCAGGCGGAAGGCAGGATAATCATATTTACAATTAAATCATTTATTATTCAATGTCTTAGTACTTTTACCCAAAATAATTACACAGCACTTCACAGTTTGTACCTGACTCTTACTTAGTAAATATCTAAAACTTATTGGTTATTTCAGCGTAATTTACTTAAACTTTCTCAGAGCTTACTCATTATCACTTATCTCACTAGCCATTGTGACTAGTACTTTGGAGTTTGTGCCTCAGGCATACCTGGTGGACACCTAGAACTCACAGGACTGTAAAACTAAGCGTTACTTTGAACACCTTGTGCATCATACAATCTCTACCATTTTTTCAGACTGTAAGAGAATGTGGCTCAATCTGTGCATAAAGCCACAAAAATGCTCAAGCAAAGTTTAAAGTGTATCCACCTAAGACGGTCCCACAACCATCAACAAACTCAAACATGGGACTGGGATGCCATACCTGTCCATAATTGTTGGAATGTTCTAAAAAGTTCTCACAGTCTGCTCTTTGTCTGTACATACTGCTACCATTATCCGTTGAAGTGATACATCCCACATCTATTAGAGAGTGAAGAATTAGTCATAGAGTCCAAGGAAATTGGATTTTCTTCAGATAAGTCAGTAAAGAGAGTTGCCACTGAAAGCCCAACACACGCCCAAGGTTGTTGAGACACAAAACCCAACAGTTAACTATAGATTACATTCATTTACTGTAAAATGAGAAATCAGAAATACCAGAGTGGAAATTACTGCTGCAGCTTGTTTGATTTGGTCTGACTTAGCTGAAGTGTAAGCAGAGGTTAAACAGGAGGTGAATAGAATCAATTCCACAGTGAATAAGACTCAGATGTCTTCAATGGGCCCTATTCTCTGTGACTAAGTATACACTGATCAGACAAAGCAACCAGGGCCCAGACAAATGCTTGTACTGCAAATGCTACTACAGAGGTAAAGATGCAGGGGCACAATCTAACACTGAGTAAAATGTAACACGTTTTTATGCAGTTCAACACGTCCAAGTACAACGTGCTTTTGGTCATGTTTTCATATTCCCATAGCAATGTCATCAGCATACACACCAAAAAAAATCATTTATTTCACCAGACAAGTGTGGGTTGTATGTATAAATGAATATAATCTTTCAGAAAAACGTTTATAAAATATGTACCAAAAATGAAAAAGAAGAAAAAAGAAGACATAGAAGCTTATAAATATGAAGACAATTAAAGAAAGAAAAAAGTTTGTAGATAGCTGCAAAAGAGCATTTGTGAGGTCAGACACTGATGTTGTTAAGAGGGCCTGGCTCACAATCCCCATTCAAATTCCTCCCAAAGGCATTTCATGGGGTTCAGGTAAGGGTTCTGTGTGGACCATTCAAGTTGTTCCACACCAAACTCACCCAGCCACGTCTTTAAGGACCTTGCTTTGTGCACTGGGGCTCAGTCATGCTACAACAGGAAAGAGCCTTCCTCAAACTTTTCCCACAAAGTTGGAAGGATTCAGTCTTCCAAAATGTCTTGGTATGCTGAAGCATTAAGATTTCTTTTCAATGGGACTAAGGATCCTAGGCTAACCCCTGAAAAACAACCCTGTAGCATTATCCCTCCTCCACCAAACTTTACAGCTGGCACAATACAGTCAGGCAGGCAACGTTATCCTGGCATTCGCCAAACCCAAACTCATCCATCAGACCACCAGATACCATGATTCATCACTCCACAGAACACATTTCCACTACTCCAGGGTCCAGTGGTGGTGCGCTTTACTCCACTCCATCTGATGCTTGGCATTGTGCTCGGTGATGTAAGGCTTGCATGCAGCTGCTCGGCCATGGAAATCCATGCCATGAAGCTCCTGGCACACAGTTTTTGTGCTGATGTTAATGCCAGAGGAGTTGCTGTGGTTCGTAAATGCTTCCCCTTTTCAATAATACCTACTACAGTTGACTGTGCAATATCTAGGAGGGAAGAAACTTCGTGAACTGACTTGTTGTAATGGTGGCATATCACAGCACCAAGCTCCAATTCAGTGAGCTCTTAAGGACGGCCCAAATGTTTGTATAAGAGTACTACATGGATGAGGTTGCTAGGTGTGTCCCAATATTTTTGCTTATGCAGTGTACAAACCCTCAATGTTTACAGGGAAGATAACATATAGAGGGAAAAAAGGAAAACAGAAAAAAATGACAGTGAAGTTTGAACACCTGCTAACAAAGTACAAAGTGAATAAATAAATAAGCATAAGTGAAAATATCAGGAAAAAGAGAAGCACAATTCAACTAATCCTTATGTAAACCAAACACTTGACATTAGCAGATTTGAAATAATTGAATGCGTCAAGAGAGCCAGCGTTCACGATAAAGATTTTCAAAGTTGGTATGGGCCCTGCATATCTCCAATAAGTGGTCAGAACAGAATGTCTGCTTGTAAACAAGAAAAAACAAGTTGAGCCTGAAGTCAAGACTGAAACAGACAAGAGCAGTCAACCAGCCCTCATCAAATCCGAGCAACTATTAGACATGATTTTGGGGTTAGACCAGAGAGCTCATTACGGAATACATTAGGTATAGAAGCCTTTTAGACCCTTTATTGTTCTAGTCATTTGGCTTTCGGTGGGTACCCAGGGCATACACACCGTCAGAGCGGACAGGCCTAGCAGAGGTCGCAATCAACTGCTGAGCTGACAAAGCTATGACGAGAACAATAATGAGGCTGTAATTACTGAGCAAGCTGTTTCGGCAAGCACAACCGAGACTCACTGAGTGAGCGCACGCTATATTAGGCGCCTGCCAGCAAATGAGAGCAAGCACATTCAGGGACTCGAACCATCCACATGCTGCCAACTCGCTGATTAGAGCTTGTCTACGCACGACAGTGGCAGGATCCGAGTTTCTACGGGCCGGTTTCACGAAGCCGCCAACTTCGGGGGTACGGGGAGTAAATGGGAAGCAAACTGGAAATAAGGCTGTGGTATTGGTGACACTTGATTTAAAATAAATAAATAAACGTGGGGAATTCTTCAATCCTGATATGTTGCGTTTTGATCCTCGCCCAACTGTTCTAGATTTCATTTCCTGTTGATTGCCCTAGCATGATAAATGGCACAATTGGTTAATTACTGAAATCAATCCAAAATGAACATCTGCCCTCTGAAACAGCAGTCAACAATGCCTCCCTCAGAGTCGCCACTTTGTTCATCACTGTTAACTTCTGTAGGGTTTACATGGAGTTATATTAGAGGTGGGAAGAACTCTTTTTAGGTTCACTAAACTTAGTTCATATAGTTACTGTAGGTTGACTAGTTAATCATCAAGGAACCAGTTACCCTAAACTACGCAAATTCCAATTCACTTAGCTACACATTTAGGTACAAATGATGGTTCTTCAAGTGTTCTTCAGTAAAGAAAATGGTTCTAGACAGAACATTGAACACTCGAAGAAGTCTTTGCATGATCAAAGGTTCTTCAGATTGATGTAGATGATGTACCATAGATGGTTCTATATTGAACCTTTTTGAAAAGGGTTCTATATAGCACCAAAAAGGGTTCTGCAATCGTCACAGTGTCAAGCTTGTAATAATAGAAGAACTCTTTTTTGGTGTTCTATGGAACCACTTTCAAAAAAGTTCGACATCGGTCGATCTATGGCACATACTCCATCAATCTTAAGAACCCTTTGATCAGGCAAAGAGTTCTGTGAGTGCTCATGGTTTTGCATAAGACCATTTTCTTTACTAAAGAACCCTTCAAGAGCTATCATTTTAAGTGTGTATCTAGCTAACTAGTTCCATCAACATGTAAAATGAAACAAATGTGGGCTGAGTGAAAGGCAAGATCACTGCAAATATCCTTCAAAATCCAAGTAAACAGAACTGGACATGGAGCTCAATTCGCTTGCATGGGCAAAATCAACTTGATTCCAGTTATTCTGTGCATGAATTTGTGTTCTTTGAGTTTCATACAGCTACAAAAAGCAGCAGCAATGGACGTGAAATATCTAGAATATGTTGCATATGTTGAGTTTTGAATGCTGGTACAGCATGACCATACAGGGTAACCAGCTAAACCAGCACTAGACCAGCACCAGGCCAGTACCAGGCCAGTACCAGGCCAGTACCAGGCCAGTACCAGGCCAGTACCAGGCCAGCAGGCCAGTTTTTTCAGCAGGGCAATCGGGTGGTGCTACACTTGATATAAAATTAATAATAAATTCAAGAAATCGCCTGAGTTATACACTTATCAAGCCAACTAGTTCCATTTACACATAACCCTGTTATCTCGTTTGGACATTTTGACAGCTGAGGTAAAGAAAAGACACTGCATACATCTTTATATGTGGACACGGACAGGGACCTCATCTCACCAGCATGGTTAAACTACCAACTTTAATTTTTTGTGATTTTGTGCATGAATTTGTGCTCTGTTTTTCCAAAAGATAATGCTGGTGGTGTGACACATAAAAAAAGAAGAAATACAGGGAATTTTTCAGCCAGATCTGTTCTATTTTGATCTTCCTCCAAATGGTCCCAGCTTTATTTTCCTCATGATTAGCTTAGCATTATAAATGGCACGATAGGTCACTTACTGAAATCAATCTGAAATGAATATCCACCTTCTGAAACAATGATCAATAATGCCTCCCTCAGAGTAGCCACTGTGTTCATCATTGATAGCTTATGTAGGGCTAAGATGGGGGTGAGTTTGGAAGGCGGGGGAAACTCTATGGCCAGCTAGAGAAACTTAACCAGCTAATCTGTAAACCAACTAGTTAGCTAGAAGGCTAGATGTCTTCTGTGTAACCCTGTTTGACAAATCTGGACATTATAAGAGCTGAGGTAAAGCTAAGATACATCATTAAAAATTCAATTAGATGGACCCGGTCAAGAAGTTTAACTCACTAGCTCAACTTAATAACAACTTCATTTCAGTGATTCTGTCCATGGATTTCCTGTTTCCTACAAGGAGAATTTTGCTGGTGGTATGACCAAAATAAACACAGGGACATTTTCAACCTGATCTGCTGTATTCTGATCCTCCCGCAATTGTTCTAGATTTAATTTCCTCTTGATTAGCCTAGCATGATGAATGGCACAATAGGACAATTACTGAAATCAATCCAAAATGAACATTTGCCTTCTGAAACACGGCCCGGCCCGAGTTCCATGACAACAACCAACGAAGTCTCCGTTTTTTTCATCGTTAATGGTTGACGTTTTGAAAGATGCAGCCCCCTAAAGCAGATCCGCTCCAGTCTGACTGAACCTCATACCCGGCTACTGCATCAGCAGACTTCGAATAAAGAAGGGTCTGAGTAAAAAGAGACAGATTACGGCACCGGCCTGGGCTGACACTATCAAACACACTCAATAACCTAGGGCCTCCGTGCTTAGCAGGGGACTGCAGGAGTGACATTTGACAGAGAGTCCCTGTGGAATCTTCCTTCACTGTCTCACTGACAGTGGCCAGGGGGGGTGGGGGGGCGGGGGGTCTTCCACAGAGAGCACAGTCACTTTTACTCAGCTCCATCACAAACTTCAAGGAGCTAAAAGAAACAGTTTGGCAAAACAGACGCAAATTTACTTAATTTCCCCCTTAAACCAAACAAAGCCAATCACAGTACTATTATACTGTAGATGCCATGTCATACAACTTCTGAAGCTATATGAAATAATGTTATCCGGTGGCTAATAGAGTTAGATATTCAGTCTGGGCCAGATATGTCAACTATAATGCTCATTTCTGCTGGCACTTCTATGGGGCTTCTAATAGTATGTTAGTACTAAGGTTATATTGGTGCATATTTTTAGGCCATTCTAGGTTAAATACAGACATTTACAACCTGTAACAGACATCAACACATATATATCACATATATATCTCATATGTAGCAGTTTTATAAGGACTCTTTTAGTAAACAGCCATGGCACAAGGTTACTGCAGCTGTTTCATTGCTAACATCTGACTGAAACTTGGGTAGACTGTGGCTCGTACTGACAATCACTGATGTTCCTAGAACTTCCAGTAGGCCTAAAGTGACTTATTCCTCACAAAGCTGGGCCCATCATTCATAAATCAAAAAGTTGGATGATCCCACTGTCACTTCCAGTTATGTTGCTAGTTAACATAACATGTAAGGCCTTCAGTCCAGCTCCTGAAGTTCTAAGCATTGGAAGAACTTGGGTGAGTGTATCTACCTAGATACCACAAAGGGAAAAACACCTGACTGAACACTTTGCTATTACGAGTTTCAAGATTTTAAGACTTTATTTCCAACTTAAACTTAATAAAAAACAGTTTTACTGCAGTACCTGCAGAGTTTAAATGAAGCCCAGCGACAGACATAAATTCTCAAGCTGCCTTAGGAAATAATGCCATTTTGAGAGCACTGCACTCTGCAATCTTTTTTGCTGCCTGCCACTAATAAGTATGAAAGATGAAAGAGGGCATGATGATTCACTAGGTCAGCAACTAAATGACCACATGGCATTTGGCCTGGTTTAAGTACAAGTAGAACATTACTATTATATAAATATGAACTAAAATTCCAACATGGACATTATATGAATTATATGTAAGATATATATATAAAATATATATATATATATATATTATCTAAAACCGGAGAAAACACAATCAAGTGTATGTAAGATTACTTAACAACTCCATGAGGTCTGAGAAAATTGAAAATTGTGTGATTGTATTTTTTTTTAAGTAATTTTTTTTTATTCAGCACATACAGTAAATAATACATAATACATAGAACATACAGATACCTATCCAATTAAACTCGTCACTTAAATTATTTTCACGTCTGTTCAAAACAGTGTTGTAAACTAATTCTTCATAAGGGAAAAAAGGGTGTCAATATTTCTGGCATTACCTGTGGTAATGGTAACCATTAAAAAAAACCTATCTGTTCTTAGTTGTAATTTTCTTCATAATAAAGACCTTGGTTATCTAGGAATGGTTATCATTCTCTTCAGAATGGAGAGCAAAGTTCTCATGAAGTAAGTACAATCGCCATCCATCATGTTATCAGGGAGTATAGCCAATATAAAAAGTGCTGGATCTAAAATAGGACTAATCCCTAGAGTCTGTTTAATCTCACTTTGAACACTCTTCCAAAATTCTTAGTTTTGTGCAATCCCAAAATATATGTGTGAAGTCCCCCACCCATCCCTCCAGTACAGTTTGCATGATGCCTCACAGCTCTAGGGCAAAACTAAAGAAGGAAATGTATGACACCAAACATGTCTTGCCTGATTGATTGCACTTCATGTAAGGAGAAAATTGCACAGATTTTTCACTAAACTATTCTTTAAATCACTAGAACTACAGCATGTGGATCAGAAGCTGTAATTACTGTTAAGGTTCATTAGCCTAACATCGCGCTATCACACTAATTGTTTTCTCCTCTTAATTAATGTTAATGGAATCTTTTGCAAGGAACATATGAGCATGAGATTAAAGCACTGCTGAAAGTTAACTTCGAGAGCAGAGCAGTAAGAGCGTGTGTGTCTGTGTGTGTGTGTGTGTGTGTGTGTGTGTGTGTGTGTGTGTGTTTGAGAGATCTGACCTCTCGCGCTGGAGGTCGCAGTTCTTGTTTGCGATCCTCCTGAGTGTTGACAGGCTGATGAAAGAGGAGCAATCAGGGGCTCTGGCCCCCCACAGCGAGCCCTCACAGCAGGCCTGCATTACACCAGCCTGTCTTGATTAACCACTATAATAACCTCCCTTAAAGACAGGCCATGGCCCCCGACCACCCCGCTCACTCGCCCTCTCCATCTCCCTCACTCTCCTGCAAACTTCCTGCCTCTGTACCTTCCAACCCCTCGCCACTTCTTTCCCTGCCTTCCTTCGCACCGATTCCATCACCATCATCTATCTGCTTCTTCTTCTCTCCCATCTCTCTCTCGGTTATTTTCCCAGCACCTCCGACTACCAGGTCAAGGCAAAATCCTTCCATTTTCCCACTTTACTACAATAAACATGATGGAGCCACAAATGCACTTGAAAAAACTCCAGATTTTAAGCTTTAACTATGGCTGAATCCTGAACTGACGAAAGTGCTGCACTGACATTTACTGGATGTAAACTATTAGCATGTGAATGCAAGATATTACATTAACACAATCAACAAAACGTCCAGTGTGCTTAAAAAGGACGGTTCGCCAAGGGTTCTTTAGTGAAGACAATTGTTCTTGAACATTTTGAAGGGTTCTTTAGGAACGACAATGGTTCTTGGCCATTCTTCAAGACTTCTTTATTGCAGATAATAGTTCTAGATTCTTCAAGGGCTCTTCTTCAATGGTTTAAGAATGGTTTTGTCCTTACTTAAGAACCATTGAAGAATCTAGAACCATTGTCTTTATTAAAGCACCCTTGAAGAACTGTTGAGAACCACTGTCTTTACTAAAGAACCACTGAAGAAGCATTTTTAAAGTGTGTAGGCAAAAACTGAAACTTCTACAATGAAATATGAACTCTCAAAAAACCATTTGCGTGCTTAAGTGGTTCTCTGCCTGTTGAAATTGCTCTGCAGATTGATGGAGAAATTGTTGTATATGGTTCTATATAGAACCCTTTTGAAAAAGGTTCTATACAGCCTCAAAAAGGGTACTGCAATTGTTACAAGTTTGACATCATAACAACAACAGGATAGAACAGCTTTTTGGTGCCATACAGAACCCTTTTCAAAAAGGTTCTATCTAGAACCATATAGTTTGGGCAATACTTGGCAAATTATAAGATTTGTTGATTTTCTAAGTGTAAATAAGCGAACACATCCTTGATACACACTTCCACACATTTTAATGCACAATAACTGTTTATTTACTATACTTAACACACACACACACACGCATGCATTATCTAAACCATGTATCACGAGTAAAGATTGTTAGAGGGGTCACTGGGTAGAAGGTAGAACACACCCTGGACAGCTCACTAGTCCATTGTAGGGCAGACAGACAGACATATCACTGCTGTTGGAACAAAACCTCACATCTCCAAAATGGGAACTTTACAGGAGAAGAAAAAAACTTCCTTTACTTCTAATGTAAGTGAATGGAACAAGACTTTTTTTCCAAGTCATTTTGGGTCATGTCTTTCAGTCCATTCATCATGAAACATACAAACAATGTAAAGGGTAACCGTTATTTTCAAATTACATGACAAACTGAAAAATGACAAAAGTGGTGATACGAGGTTTTGTTCCGATAACAGCGTCATACACTCACACACACACACAGACTCACACCTAGGGGCAATTCAGTGTGTCCAACTCGCCTGACTGCAAGTCTTGGAGCTGTCGGAGGAAGCCCGGTGGAAACCCATGCATGGGGAGAACGTGCTACCTCCACACAGAAAGGACCCTGGTCGCCCGGCCGGGGAATCGAACCCAGGCCCTTCTAGCTGTGTCAGAAAGTGGCACATTTAAATGTGCTCCCTGAAGAGGACATGTTAAATTATTTTCCATAAGAAAATCAATAAAACATGTCATTTGACCAGGAGTGACCAGGAGTGTTGAAACAACTGTGCAGTACCATTCAAAAGCCTGGAATCAATAGGGCTCTTCTTAGACCCTACCCTGACGTTTTCACCTAGATTCTGGCATTCACCATTGTTTTCTAATTCGGGATTTGATCTTAGGTAATAACAATCTACACACACTCAAGAGCACAAAGGTGTGAACAGTTCTGTGGTTTAAGAACACGTTATGAATCTGACACAGACCTTTTCTTACACCTTTCTCAAGAACGCTGTGCCATGCCTGCGATGCACGTATGTTTTGTTTTTTCTGTTTTTTCCCCTTTATTTTTCTCTCCCTCCTCTTTCTCCCAACCAGATCGTGGTGCAGGTATGTGCATGCAATGGACCAATGTGGACGTTGAATGCTTGGCTGTGCTCTTCTCTCCACCAATCAAGATGGCTGCTTTCTGCTCAGGGGCGGGCCTTGGCAGATATAAGGATTCATTTGTGGGGACTTGTCATTTATTTGGAGCATTTAGTGTGCCTGAGACTTGTGGTGGTAAGCTGTGTTACTTTAGCCATGAAAACATAGCCAGTAATCCTAGTCTCCCATGGTCCCTCTCTGGCTCTCTCTCCCTCTCTGCCCCCTGATCCCCACCCCCACCCAACACAATGTGTGGACAGGCAAGTTGGGCGCAACTATATACACTGCTCAAAAAAATAAAGGGAACACTCAAATAACATCCTAGATCTGAATGAATGAAATATTCTCATTGAATACTTTGTTCTGTACAAAGTTGAATGTGCTGACAACAAAATCACACAAAATTCATCAATGGAAATCAAATTTATTAACCAATGGAGGCCTGGATTTGGAGTCACACACAAAATTAAAGTGGAAAAACACACTACAGGCTGATCCAACTTTGATGTAATGTCCTTAAAACAAGTCAAAATGAGGCTCAGTATTGTGTGTGGCCTCCACGTGCCTGTATGACCTCCCTACAGTGCCTGGGCATGCTCCTGATGAGGTGGTGGATGGTCTCCTGAGGGATCTCCTCCCAGACCTGGACTAAAGCATCCGCCAACTCCTGGACAGTCTGTGGTGCAACGTGGCATTGGTGGATGGAGCGAGACATGATGTCCCAGATGTGCTCAATCGGATTCAGGTCTGGGGAACGGGCGGGCCAGTCCATAGCTTCAATGCCTTCATCTTGCAGGAACTGCTGACACACTCCAGCCACATAAGATCTAGCATTGTCCTGCATTAGGAGGAACCCAGGGCCAACCACATAAGTATATGATCTCACAAGGGATCTGAGGATCTCATCTCGGTACCTAATGGCAGTCAGGCTACCTCTGGCAAGCACATGGAGGGCTATGCGACCCTCCAAAGAAATGCCACCCCACACCATTACTGACCCACTGACAAACCAGTCATGCTGAAGCATGTTGCAGGCAGCAGATCGCTCTCCACGGCGTCTCCAGACTCTGTCACGTCTGTCACATGTGCTCAGTGTGAACCTGCTTTCATCTGTGAAGATTACAGGGCACCAGTGGCGAATTTGCCAATCCTGGTGTTCTCTGGCAAATGCCAAGCGTCCTGCACGGTGTTGGGCTGTGAGCACAACCCCCATCTGTGGACGTCGGGCCTTCATACCATCCTCATGGAGTCGGTTTCTAACCGTTTGTGCAGACACATGCACATTTGTGGCCTGCTGGAGGTCATTTTGCAGGGCTCTGGCAGTGCTCCTCCTGTTCCTCCTTGCACAAAGGCGGAGGTAGCGGTCCTGCTGCTGGGTTGTTGCCCTCCTACGGCCTCCTCCACGTGGTGTACTGGCCTGTCTCCTGTTAGCGCCTCCAGCCTCTGGACACTACGCTGACAGATACAGCAAACCTTCTTGCTACAGCTCGCATTGATGTGCCATCCTGGATGAGCTGCACCACCTGAGCCTCTTGTGTGGGTTGTAGAGTCCGTCTCATGCTACCACGAGTGTGAAAGCACCACCAACATTCAAAAGTGACCAAAACATCAGCCAGAAAGCATCGGTACTGAGAGGTGGTCTGTGGTCCCCACCTGCAGAACCACTCCTTTATTGAGTGTGTCTTGCTAATTGCCAATAATTTCCACCTGTTGTCTGTTCCATTTGCACAACAGCATGTGAAATTGATTGTCAGTCAGTGTTGCTTCCTAAGTGGACAGTTTGATTTCACAGAAGTTTGATTTACTTGGAGTTATATTTTGTTGTTTAAGTGCTCCCTTTAATTTTTTGAGCAGTGTATATACACATACACAGTAATGGTTGGATTGTTTAGACACATCAGATAAGGGGCAAGTGCCACCCACTGTATTTTGGTGAGGATTAGACTCAGCTAGACAGGTTTGAATTGTTTCTTTGTTTAATTTCTTTGGCACCGTCCACCCTTGTGGTTCGTTGGGTTCCATTACTCAATGCATACTTGCATACTTAATGGTTAGACAACTCCTTTTCTTTTAATCTGTACCCAGCTTCAGCTCATCTTATTGTATCCCTCTGTCCCTCTGCAAATAATGTTCTTGTATCATAGACTTTTGCAAGTGAGAAACAAAGCAAAGCCTTGAATGCAAATGCCACTACTGTGTACTTGTGTCCTGCCCTTCCGTTTCCCATCACATGCCATGCTATTTCCCCTCCACCCCTAGCTACATCTGAGGGGAAGGTAACATATGGGTGCTCATCCAGGATTGTTTTCCAGAATAATCTGGAGTTTTATCTGATTTTGGGCATGTGATGTCGGATGGTTGGTGCCATTGGTGCTTTGTTCTGGGCTGTGCTGCTCTGCCTAGCTGTGCTGTAACTGTAGACAGGACGGCTACAAGTAAATTTAATCCACATGATTTTATTTCTAATCAGAATTATAAGGGGCTAGAAACATGCAAAAAGGATGATTTAGTCTCTCTAGCTGGCCACTTCAATCTCAATTTTGAGGGCTTTGTTATAGTCTGAGATCCACAAGCTCATGGTAAAGTGATTAATAGAGGTGGGTGTGTTGGCTGCAACGCATATGGTGGATACAACCTGCCGGTGTTTTGCTTGAACCAGAGCTTTCTCCTGAAAGGGAGGACTCACATGGCTGGGAGGTCACACCGGATTGGGTGGAACTGGTTGTTTCTGGGTAGCCAGGGAAACCGGACATGAGCGCTGAAGACAATGAGGAGCTCGAGCTAAGAGCTACTCTGCCTCCTTATGCATCGTCTTCTCCTGTGTCTCCTCATACTTCTCTGTCTTTGACGGAAAGTCGTGTTACAGTTTGTTGGCTCGGCTCGAGGCGAAAGAAAGGGCTGAAGCTCGAAAATCTGAGTTTGACTATAAACTGGCAGTTCGCAAAATGGAGCTGGAGTGGAGGAAAAAAATGAGATCACCTCTGACCAGCTGAAGCGACCGGTTTCTCTCGCATACTCCACCCCCACTGCTTCTCCTGCTCAGCCTCACGCTGGTATACAAGAGGAGGTCGCACAGGCTGCTGTGTCTTCCACGCCTGAGTCATACACCACCGCATTTGATTTAACTAAGTATGTTTCACTAGTTCCCCCATTTAGAGAGAGTGAATTTTTTAACATATTTGAGACTTGCTGCTACTTTACATTGGCTGAAAGACGGTTCTGTTAGAAGGTAGACTAGAGGGGAAAGCTCAAAAGTCTGTTCAGCTCTTTCACTCAGTGAAAGCTCTCAGTATGAGATGGTAAAAGCTGTAATTTTAACAGCGAGTTCCGGAAGCATATTGCCAATGTTTTAGGAATTTTAGACAATGTTCTAACCTTTTTACCTGTTTTAACCTAACATTTGTAGAATTTTGAATGAACGTGCAGTTTCTACTTCGTCTCAGGCAGCAGTTTTAGCCGATAAGTTCATTCTTACTCACAGGCAGCAAACCTGAACATACACCCGTTAGCCGATTGCCTCTTTGATCAAGTGACATTATGGATGGACAGGATGTTTTTACTGGCATAAACCCGAACACATAGCTATTAACCGTTTGGCACTGAAGAAGAAGCAAGAGAGACAGAGTAAACAAAGCACTAATTCCAGTCAGGCAAAAGGCATAGCACTTGCTGGTTCTGTAATTCCTAGAGATTCCTGGAAGGTGATGCTAGTCTTAGGTCTACACAAGTTTGAAGAGAGGCCGGGACTTCTCAGTCATTTATTTTAGCTGATGTGCTGCCATTTTCTGACCACTCTTTCTTTGGCTCATTTGCAGTATATGCCAGGGGCTTGAAATGCACTATGTTAAGGAGCCACTGTGCCACGTTCAGTTGTGTACTGACCTCATGTTCTGGTGTATTTAAAGTTGCTGTCTGCTGTGCTTTACCTGCGAAAGGAATTGATTTTATTTTGGGGAATGATATAGCTGGAGGGAAGGTTTTGCCAATTTTAGAAGTTTTGTGTCGTCTGACGTTGTTAAAGATCAGTCCGATGTTTTTTCCTGCCTGCACACTTACTGGAGCTCAGTCCCAGAACTTGGGATGTGTGGTAGATTTGGCTGACTCATTTCTTTGTGATGATGACATGTCTGGCATTTTATGTCCATCAGTTACTGTCAGCTCAGGGCAAAGAGCAGGAAAAGACCAGAGTAACTCCACTGATACCTCTGACAAGCAACACCTTGAATGGGCTGTTGGTCACAATCAGCTTGTTGAGGCACAAAAAGCAGACCCTAGCTTGAGTAAATATTTTTCCACGATGAGTGAACCAGAAGTACCTGACAAACTGGTGACATATTTTGTTGACAACGATGTACTAAGGCGCAAATGGAGTTCACTTAAAGATCCTGATTTTAACAGTGTTTATCAGATTGTCTCTAGCTCATGACAGTCTTTGGGCAGGTCATTTGGGTGTTAGAAAGACATATAATCGCATCCTTACACATTTTTTTCGGCCTGGAATGAAAACTGACATTTCCAACTACTGTCACTCTTGTCATGTTTGTCAAATAGGAAAACCTAATCAAACTATTCCACCAGCTTCTTTGTGTCCAATCCCAGTTGAACCATTGGAAAGGCTTGTGGTTGACTGTGTAGGAACTTTGCTAAAGATAAAAACGGGTAACCAATTTCTACTCACTATCATGTGTGCCGCTACTGCAATTTACTGCAATTTCCCCCTGGGATCAATAAAGGAATCTGAACTGAATCTGAATACACGCTTCCCTGAGGCTGTGCCTTTTCGGACGATTACAGCTCCAGTGGTGACACAGGCGCTAGTAAAGTTCCTTTCTACTTTTGGATTGCCTAAAATAATTGATCAGGGTACTAACTTGTTATCTAGACTCTTTGGAAAAGTTATGAAAATTTTGAACATTCACCATGTAGTTTCTAACCCTTATCATCCAGAGTCCCAAGTAGCGCTTGAACAATTCCATCAGTTGTTAAAGTCTATGCTGCGCAAAACTTCTGCTTGGACACTAGAAAGGCCTGGGATGGGGGTGTTCCTTTAGTTTTATTTGCAGCTCATGAGGCAGTACAAGATTCACTGTCTTTTAGCCCTGCTGAGCCTGAGTTTGGACACCCTATATGTGGTCCTTTAAAGTTACTAAAAGAGTCATTACTAACTGATACTGCAGAAGAAGACACTCCTGTACTGGATTATGTCAGTAAGTTCCATAGGCGTCTGCATAACGTGTGGGACTTTGCTCAAGAAACTCTGAAACAGTCCTAAGCAAACATGAAGAAAATTTTGACAGGAAAGCTGTGTCTCGCAGTTTTAAGCCTGGTGACCAAGTTCTGGCATTATTGTCTGTTCCTGGTGACACAGATTATAATATGGTGACTCTGGAGCAGAAAAAAGCATTTGTGTATGTCATGTTAATAAGCTGAAGACTTGTTGTTCCAGAAACGCACCTGTTGAAGATGCTGTTCTCAGTTCAGCTCCCATGGCTGTTGTAAGTACCCTTCCTGATGTCCCCATCACTGATGATGCAGAGAGGCTGAATTTCCACAGCCAGACTCTCCCTACTGCCAGACTTTCAAACACTCAGGCGTTATCAGAGTTGTCATCTACTTTAGACCATACAGGGCTAATATTGCCAAAAGAGCTATTATGCGACAGGAAGTAGAATATCTTTTAGAACATGGTTTTGCCAAACCCTGTAAAAGTCCCTGGAGTTCACCATGCTGATTGGTTCCAAAACCTGATGGCACTTTTAGATATTGTACTGACTATAGAAAGGTCAATGCTGTTACATTATCCGACTCTTATCCTCTACCACACTTGAATGACTGTGTCACTACAGTAGGTGCTGCTCAGCATGTCAGTAAGTTAGACTTGTTGAAGGGATACAGGCAAGTTCCACTGACCCCTCAAGCTTCAGACATTTCTGCTTTTGTGACCCCAGATAACTTTCTACAGTATACACTAATGGCTTTTGGTTTGAAACATGCACTGGCTACATTTCAGAGACTCATTAACAATGTAGTAGGTGATGTTCCTGGTTACTCTGCTTATTTAGATGACCTGGTTGTTCGTCTAATTGGACCAGCCACATGGAAACTTTGCGTACACTTTCTGAAAGGTTAGTCATTGCTTCTCTAACCCTTAATCTAGCGAAGTGTGAGTTTGCAAAAGCCACTGTAACCTATCTGGGAAAGCATGTAGGTGGAGTTCATGTGTGTCCACTAGAGACTAAGGTAGCAGCTATTGTCTTCCTTACTCCAGCCACACGACGTGAACTGCGCCGGTTCCTAGGCATGGCTGGGTATTATAGGGGGTTTTGTAGAAACCTTTCCACTGTTGTTGAGCCACTCACTAAATTGCTCAGCCCTTCCATACCATTTCATTGGTCCCTTGACTGTGAACATGCATTTCAAAGTGTATAAGAGCTCTTAAGTGAGGCGCCTGTTCTTGCTGCTCCAGATTTTACAAAGCCATTCCAACTGGAGGTTGATGCCAGTACAGTTGGTGCAGGAGCAGTATTATTGCAAGAGGATAGGTGCGGTGTAGCGCATCCTGTGTGTTACCTCTCATGAAAATTTAACAAACATCAACTCAATTATTCTACCACAGAAAAGGAAGCTTTATTCTTACTTTTAGCACTTCAACATTTTGATGTGCATGTTGGATTGAGTAGTTTGCCTGTCGCAGTATATACTGATCACAACCTGGTGTTTTTATCCAGGATGAATGATTAAAATCAGAGTTTGATGAGGTGGTTCCTTTTGAAACAGGATTATGCGCTGGATATTATACACAAGAAAGGTGTTCATAATGTTGTGGCAGATGCTCTTTCCCAAGCATTCACTAGTTAAAATGGGTTTTGCGGTTTATCTTTGATTTTGTGTGTTAGCCGCAAACTAACGTTGCTCTCTTTTGGGGGGAGTTCAGTGCCTGCGATGCACATGTTTTGTTTTTCTGGGGTTTTTTTTCTTTCTTTTTCTCTCTCTCCTCTTTCTCCCAACCAGATCGTGGTGCAGGTATGTGCGTGCAATGGACCAATGTGGACGTTGAATGCTTGGCTGTGCTCTTCTCTCCACCAATCAAGATGGCTGCTTTCTGCTCAGGGGCGGGCCTTGGCAGATAAAAGGATTCATTTGTGGGGACTTGTCATTTGTGGGGAGCAGTTAGTGTGCATGAGACTTGTGGTGGCAAGCTGTGTTACTTCAGCCATGAAAATGTAGCCAGTAATGCTAGTCTCCTGTGCTCCCTCTCTAGCTCTCTCTCCCCCTCTGTCCACCCTCCCCAGCACGATGTGTGGAGAAAACACTTAGGAAGGTACTGTAAATGAGGCCCAATGTTTCCATTAAAGTAAATAACTATTTTGTTGCAGGTACATATCTTAATATGAACTTCACAAGTTTCTACTAACTTGTAGAAGCTGCACAAAATAAAGAAACAGGGGCAGTCGTGGGCTGGAGGTTAGGGAACTGGCCTTGTGACCGGAAGGTTGTCGGTTCAATCCCCTTAGCTGACAATCCATGACCAAGGTGTCCTTGAGCAAGACACCTAACCCCCAACTGCTCCCCGGGCACTGCGGATTGGGCTGCCCACCGCTCCAGGCAAGTGTGCTCACTGCCCCTTAGTGTGTGTGCTCACTATTGTGTATGGGGTGTTTCACTTCATGGATGGGTTAAATATGGAGGTGAAATTTCCCCATTTGTGGGATTAAAAAGTGTCACTTAATTAACAGAGTAAACAAAGCTACAGATGATTCCTTAAAGATTAAAAAAAAAAAATCCCATTTAATCATTCCTGACATTTTGAAAAACTTCTACTGGCTAACTCAGATTTTCTCTGCTGTACGTATTTATTAAAAGAACTGCACTTTTTTTCTGACAAGTGATTCCAAACATTCGAACACATACATTATGTTGTCGTCTAGTCCTGAGTTGCGTGGGGAACTGCTGAAGGCTCGGAGCCTGAGGCCAGGTTTCTGGGGTGCATCCCTGCCCCAGCAGGACTCAGCATGCTGATTTGATATGTACTCAGTGTCGAGTGGCTCACATACTGCGGAGGAGAGGAACATGTGGTGTGGAGGCGTGGTGATAGCAGCTGAGCGCCAGAGACGCTCGCGAAAACACAACTTTACTTCTCGGGGTTAGACACTCTCACTGAAAAGATGCTTGTCTAATTGCAAGAATTAACATAATGCACTCCACTTTCTCCTCCTTTCAAATATCCAACTGCAGTGAAGGCTTGTGTTTTGTTGGTGTTCCACATGGAATTCATGGATGATCTGTGAATGGAGTGAAATACATACAGTAACATTTATGAAACCTTCACGATTCAAGAGTTTAGCAAGTGTTTGTACTTTTGAATGAATTAATAAGTTGGTTTTATAAGGCATATAAGTGAAAGGGTCCAGTTTGGCCAGAGTTTGGATCATTTTAGGTAAAAAGGAATAACATACAGAACAATATGCTGTAAGAACACATAGGACTGCTTGTTTGAATTGATTCTCTTTTATAAAAGACAATATTCAACAGTCATAGAGGCAGATCTACTAATGTTCTGGGTTGTCATAAACCAGTGTTCAAGTTGTGTCAGAGGTCTGGAGTCTGGAATTTTTAAATACCTCAGTGTGACTGCTGGGCCGAGCAAAAATATCCAGCCAGTGTCCACTAATGAAGGACAAGAGGATGACCAACACAAACTGTGGAGCAACAGATGAGCTATCCCCTCTGACTTTACATCTGACAAGGTAGGAGTGTCTAATAGACACTGGACAGTGAGTGGACACAGTGTTTAAAAACTCCAGCAGCACTGCTGTGTCTGATCCACTCGTACCAGTGCAACACACACTAACAGACCACCACGTCAGTGTTACTGCGGTGTCCATGGGGGTCCTGACCACTGAAGAACAGGGTAAAAAGGGGGCTAACAAAGTATCAGAGAAACAGATGAACTACAGTCTGTAACTGTAGAACTACAAAGTGCATCTATATGGTAAATGAAGCTAATAAAATGGACAATGAGCGTAGAAACAAGGAGGTGGTTTTCATGTTAGGGCTGATCTGTGCATCACTGCATCAACATCAATGATTTTTACACTCAGAAGCTGACAAGACGACATGACGTACATCTGAAAGCCTACCTTTTCTTAGTTAATCAATTAAAATATATTATTTATGCAGTAAAACGTAAATATTTAGTATCAGCAGACAGGTTTAGTGGGTCCCATAAGACGTAAAACTAAATTGCAGTTCAGTTTGCTGTACAAACAGGTCAAATTTTG
Source organism: Pygocentrus nattereri (assembly GCF_015220715.1). NCBI lineage: Eukaryota > Metazoa > Chordata > Actinopteri > Characiformes > Serrasalmidae > Pygocentrus > Pygocentrus nattereri. The sequence continues at coordinate 25,835,997 of NC_051231.1, read as the reverse complement.
GTCATATATTGGTAGAAAAACATGCAATGCGTTATGCTAGTGTTAACATTACCCAACGCATAATCTAAAACAGCCAGAAATCTAAACTCTTTGCTAACAGAAATGTGGCTTATAGCATGGCTGCTGACCCCTTCAACTCCTTGAGACCACCAGTGGCTCCAAAACAAAATTTGTCATATTCTTCATAACATTCATATTTCATAAGCTACATTCAGAAGGTGGGCGTTGTATGAGGCTGTAATGTCTTCTTACCAGTCAAATAGAAGTTGATGTCATTTTAAACCATTATAATAAAAAAAGCTGAACAAGTTTTTTTTTTTACTGAAAGTCGACCCATTTTTCCACAACGCTGGGCTGTAAACTGTAAACAGATGGCGTCTCTTCAGTGATCTGCTCTGTAAAAATGATTTTTATAAAATAATACAAAGAGCGTCTGAGATTTTTGGCTTTCAGCAGTAAATTGTAAGCATATAGCAATGTTTGTGATCATGAAACATACTTTGTTAATGTAAAGGGAGCTTTTACAAAAATAAATAAAATAAAAATGCATTTATTTCATGCAGTTACTGAATTATATGCCTTACAATTTGGTCATGTAATTTCAGATGGACCAACCAAAATATACCCTGGAGAACAAGAGGTTACAACACTAGATTGCTATAAATGATGTTATGTTATAAATCCCTGCTGGGCGGGTTTGTAGTTTATCCAGAACAAGGAACCTAATGTTGAACACAATGAACAGAAGACTATCGCATTCATTTTATCTGAAAATCACATTTGTTCGAGAGAGTGAACACGAGACTTTCTCTTTACTTTCCTTTACTCTTATGGGAGGCTGGGGGCACCTCCAGCCCCACCTCAAATCCAATGAGGTTTCTGCCTCATTGCATTTATATCTATGGGAGTTTCCTTCTCAAAGTGTAAAATACAAGGAGGAGATCATAATAAGCCACCTTTTCAGATTTACTAAGGCTGATGATAAATACTGGCTTGCAGCCTGTCAAATGCTTTTTCTTATTCTTGGTGCTAACATAATTGCCACTGTTGCCACCCAGAGGCCCCTGTTCAGTGTAATGGCACATCATTCTTACAAAATGTTGGCTTGTGTTTGACCTTGAAAGTTTGAATTATGATGAAAACATCTCAATAATTTCCTCAATAATTTAAACAATTCCTCAAGTACTTAAAATAATGGCTGATCATATCAAAATAATTATATGTTTATATATTGAGCTAATATGTATTTTCAGAAGTTAAAAGATTAAGAAAAATGTCATTTTTCTTGCCAAAAACTGAGATTGAAAAATACAATATTATTTTTCTCCTCCTACCTGGAAATGGGTTTCCAGTGACATGCAAAATGTCAAAATTATACATAAAACATTGAGCAAAATGTTGCTGGAGATACAATGCCAGCTGCCACAGTGTGTAGATGGAGTCATATTCAACTCTCAGAATCCCTCAAGCATAACAATTATGCCATTGACTTTCCTTGTTACTGGTTCCCAAATTGCTCTTTTTGAGCCAGAGTGGAATAAACAATGTGAAGATTGTGCAGTCAAAGCTGTGGAGCAACCCAGTTATATTAGATACCCTCTTCAATGGTTAACTGTCAAATATTTGCAATTGTGAGGGCCCAGGATACACTGGTTAGAGATGCATCTACGTTTTTCTCTGATGTGTTCTTCCAAATGTCATTTGGCTTACTGTGAAAGCATTTCTTGACCCTTCACGTACCTTCTTTAAGTCTGTTAATCTACTGTCAGGATCCAAAGCAAAACCACATCACTGAAGCTTTGTCTGGGGGGCTTTTTCAAGCTCTTATGTACCGAACTCTTGATGGTCTCCACTTTGAAGTGTGTGCTCAATCAGGCCAACATTGTCTTCAAATGCCTTGGACAGACTCCTCAACCTTTCTTTTCTGAACTACAGCTTCTCCAGTTGCAGTTTTTCTGGTACAGCATAGGGACCCTCCACAACACTCCAATGAAATTATTCTCCATTTCCTTCTTCTCTGTAGCTAATTTGAGGAAATATCAAGTGGTGCTGGCTTTCAGATAGCAGTCCGAGTTTTCTTCTTTGATAGTTGTTTCTGAAGTAGAAATGTGTTCTCACAACTTTGGACTACTTTGTGAACTTTTTCCACCAGGCAGAGCGGAACTGCATGATAAGGATAAGAATCAATGATTGTGCATTTTGTCTTAATATCAATTGCCAAGTGGCCCAAACTGTACCTGAGCATCCATGCTATTCATGCTACAATTACCTGGCTGGAAACCAGGTAATGTAGAAAAAGTGTAGTCCTGCAGAACCAGACTTGACCTCACACCGACAATCAGGGTACAACTGTGAGAAACTTCGGGATAAATGTAAGATGTATTAGGGTGGGAACAAACAGACAGCGAAATTTCCAAACCAATCCAACACCTTGTGAAGGTAGAGCTCAAAGAAGGGGGCAACGCTGAACTCGTCAAGTCAAATGAAGTCAAGTCAAAGTTTATTTATATTGCACTTTTTGCAACAGGCATTGTCACAAAGCAGCTTTACAGGAATATCCAGGCCTGAGCCCCCATGACCAAACCAGTGGTAACAGTGGCAAGGAAAAACTCCCTAAGAGCAAGAGGAAGAAACCTTGAGAGGAACCAGGACTCAAAAGCGGAACCCATCCTCCTCTGGTCAACACCAGATAGCAAAACAATCATAAAAGAGCAGTATAAACTGAGAAGAAGGTTTAAAGATTAGTATAAAACGTTAAAATACAGAAAAGTAGAAATGCAGGTGAAGCAATGGCTCTGATTAAATAGTTTGAATGAAATAGTTTGAAACTACAAATAAGCACGTAGGTGTGTGTCAAATGCACAAAGAGCACATTACATGCAACGGAAAAACTAGAACAATGGCTTACCAGCTGCTTCATGTGGACTCCCATATTTCACAACGGCGACGATACAACTGAAGTTAAAGTCATGTGGAAAGAATTGTTTGAGAAAAGACAAGCTCTTAGATTTATATTTGAGCTGAACAATGTGCCGCAGCACCCACTGAAAAGCATGCAAAAAGGACACCTCTTATCCGGAGCAACGTTAAAAATACATAAAGACATGTACTTGCCATTCAGCCACGGTATGAACTTCACCCACAGCCGTTCGAAAAAGCCGCTGACAGAATAAATCTGTCTGAATTCGCCTGAAGCTTCTTTCTTGTCCATTTCTCGTCTGTGCTGTGACCTGTGTATGTAACTGAAACCCCCCCTTGGCATTTAAAAAACAATCTTGCTCCTCTGTTATGGACAGTAATGGACATATAACCAAGACCATTTTTGTGTTTTAAACATAAAGTTGAAACAGCTGGCCAGGCAGAACTGAACTGAACTTCCCACATCCTGTGAGCACCTTTCTCTTACATTAGTGTCTTCAAAGAAAGTACTTGAAATGGCTTCATTAAATCGAGCCCTAAGCACAACTCTAACAAAACTAAACTGAAAGAACATTCTAAAGGATCGACATGAGCTAATGACAGTGCTTGCCACATTAATGTACTGCCAGCACTAAGAAAGGATTTGAGGGGAGGGGTTTGGAGGGGGGCGTACCCTCGCTTGTAGTGCCAGATTTCACTGCAATGCAGAACCTAAAGTTTGCCAGGTTGTCCCCAGATGTGTAAACTCGTTACAACATCACACTCCTGCGAGGCTTGTATGATCTTAGCGTAAAATGCAATGTTTGATGAAACTGTTGGATATGCCAATATGAGAAATACAATATCTTAGATAATATAGTTTAATATAAGATAACAGTATAGGCATCGCAAAATTATATACCATTATATTCACTATTAAAAATTAAATACTAATAGCTACATGAAGTCTGTAAGCACATCAAGTAAGACTCATTAAGTAAGCACAGTAAGGCTGAACAAGGACACAGTCTCACTTGTGCTTCAGTGTAAAACAGTATAGACTCCTTGAACAACTTTTTCTACTTGTGTTTACAGTCAGGCTATATATATATATATATATATATATATATATATATATATATATATATATATATATATAGGGTGAACCAAAAAATGATATAGTTTTAGATGTGATTATCTGAGTAACTACATGTCCCAGGCAGACAAAATTAGGCTTCATGTTGAAGAAGATTATATTTATTTATCAAAATTTAAACAAGAAATTCAGAGGGATCTAGATTTTATAACCAATTTCACAAAGCTTCACAAATGTTCAACATGCGCACCGCCTACGTCATGACACACGTAAAGTCGGTAGTCCAGCCCCTGCCAAACATGTTGAAGCATGTCTTGCGCAACAATATGCTTTCCAGTTGGTGCATTTTTATTGAATTTTCTCAAAAATGCACGCTGCACACTCTCGTTTGACTGTGTTGGAGGATATTCTAACACACACAATGCCTTTTCATTTCTAGTGAATAGCATTCTTCAACCTGAAAATAACATTAAAAATTCAACTTTGTTAGTTTTTATACATAAAAATGTGAAATCATTTGAGGGAGAATTGTCTACGTTATTAGACTACAAAATGATGTAAAAATTTTTGGGACACCCTGTAGTTTCAAGATAGGTCTACAAAAACACATAAATATAGATTAAATTCCTTAAATCGCTCTTTATGATGATGCAGATTTGTTGTTCAGCAACTTCAATGCTGGGCTTTAGTTACATTTAGGGTAACATATGCAAGAGGATTATAAGACAATTCTTTATTATTGCCCACCGCTAATTCATGAGTGATACAAAGCTGAAGTTGGCAATTCTTGTTAGAATTTTCCTGTTTCACCTTAAATGGTGCAGCAGTTACATTCTGGCGCTTTAGGTGTCAGAACTGCTGGACTATTTAAGGTGGAACAAGAAAGTTAGCTAGCTAGCTACTGAGACATTAGCATGCTAATAGCAATTTTTTATGTTTGTTATGAAGAAAATTACCAAAATAAATTGAAGCAACAACAAACTAAGATAATACAGTTGTTATTTTAGCTTTTATCTGAGAAAACTTGCGGGTTTCTTTGGTCGCTCATGCTGACGTCTTGTCGGCTTTTCTTTTTTTTCCTCATGACGCTCCGTTTGGAGTGTGTCTGTAAACAAACCTCAGTTTAGAGGACCATATAGCCCAAGCATTTCACCCTACCACTCTATCTCAATAAAATCGGGGCATCGTACTCCTAGACGTGAATGGGCAAAACAGAGGGCTAAAGGCTTAGCGGTAGGGACAAGGGCTGAAATAGGATTGGGCCTAAATGTGTCTCTATTTCCAAAGATATGTTCAGTATGACCCAGGTAAGTCCTTCAAGTCACTATCTAAGCCAACATTAGCTCTTAAGAAAGCCCTGGCCCTAACTCAGGCTTCATCTCCATGTTTCTCTGTTGTCCAAACCTTGACCACAATAACGAATCCATCATTTATAGTCTCTTTGGAACACACTAGCTCCTGGCAGAGCAATGAAAGGTGCCCAGTGATCCAAACCGAAAAGAAAACATTTGCGGCGGAAGTTCAACTTTGAGATTTAACTTCAGGTCACAGCACTAAATGCTGCCGAGAGTGTGCTCAAGCACGCTGGCCATAAAAAGCTTTTCACGGGCTCAGTATGATTGTTTGAGCAGTTAATAGCCCCAAACTGCAGCAGAACTGCTCTATTGGACCTGTTTACAGTTTGGGTCTGCTCATTAAAAATCCTAATTACCAGCTGTATTGTATTTCAAGATTGCATTCATTGGAGAAGATCTGTCCATGAGCACAAGCAATAATGAATACACCAAGTCAATCAGTGCATTCGGATGACAAGAAAAGGCCATATAATTTTGGACTCCATTATCTATGGCTACTATGGTAGGGGAGCAGAAGAAAATACATTTATTTAAGGTGCCGGCTTAATAAAATTTGCATTATGAATCTCATGAATACAGAGATTCCCCCGCCACCCCCACCGCCTTCTTTTATTACATTGTGGTAATTGTCTAGTTAATGGATATCTACAAATACAGGGTCGACAGCTAATGCCAACATTTACAGCCATTCAAGCTACGGAAAATCATTTCTTTTTTTTACAGCCTCATTTTTTACTCATTGTTACATTTCCGTTAGGTGCTACGCTCAAACCTAATCAGAATAGACAAAAAAATTGCTTTTATTTTAAGAATAACATTCAAATGTCTCCCCAAGTACCACAAACAGACCACAAAATGGCAAAATCAAGCAATAAGCCGCAAAGATTTTACTCTGTCAGGCATGAGGCAAGCAAAACACCCAATTATGGTAAAATCACTGTAACAAACAACCTTGAATGTCTTGTTGCTTTCCTGTTTTTTTTTTATTAATAATACTCAAAAGAAACAATTCTTTCACCAAACCATATAGTTTGTAAGTGGTAGTCTATGCTATTAAAAAAGATGGTTCTTCGAGGGTTCTTTAGTGAAGAAAATGGTTCTATATAAAACCAATGAACACTCAAAGAACGCTTTGCAAGACTAAAGGGTTCTTTGCGGTGTGCAAGCGATCTTCAGAGTGATGGAGACTATGCCATAGATGGTTCAACAAAGAACCTTTTTGAAGCGTGTTCTATATAGGACCAAAAAGGGTTCTTCTATTGTTACAGGCCTGACATTGTAATTACAGCAGAAACTTTTTTGTGCTATACAGAACCCTTTTCAAAAAGGCTCCACATAGAACCATCTACAGCACTCTGTGATCTGCACTCTGAAGAACATTTTAATCATGTGCGTGGTTGCCAGTCAACAAGACGGTCTAAAATTATTCCATGAATAACTCATTGGTTTTTAATAACCACATTAAGTTCTGTGCGAAAGCTTCTTTATTGGGCAGTAAGCTGTTTTTTAACAGTGATGTTAGAATAAACACAAACCATATTAATGTAAAAATAGCTATTTTATATGCAATTTTTTATGTCTATGTGCTCACATAAACATTCAAACATATATATAACTTATAGCAGTCCAGTATTATGTGTAGTTATCATCCAATACCCAGTTTGGTTCATCAGTGATCCACTACATTGAATCAATTAAAGAAAATGTAGCAATGGTTGAAGTGCAACAAGAACAACCTCTCTTCTCTACTTACCTCACAACATATCAACTTTTTTAACTTCAACAATGTTGGTTAGGGTTCATTCTAATAAAATATAGTGTTGCTACAACCTGAGAAAGACTAACTGCCCAGATAAATGGTTTTAACTGATTAACGTAGGTGCTACACTATACTGTACATGCTCTTACGAGTGTGCATATGAGTCATTCAGAACTGTTCAAACCACTTTGAACACAGTTCAGCCCATCAGATTTCAGATCCGGAACTTTCTGTTTTGTAGCAGCAAACTTGGAATTCAGGCTTGGAATTCATTCTGCATGCACATATTGCAACATGAGGAAGGCTACATTTTGCTTGGCATGCCCCATTTTGGCCACACAGCAAATATGGCACTTAAGAAGACAGCAGTAGTCCAGCCATGAAATAAGAGAGGAAGGAGAGATAACCAACATGTTTTCCTTGTTCTTTATAGAGCACTAAGATCTGTGTGATGCACTTGGTTCCTGTGAAATCATGTTAAATGCAGTCAATATGTGTAATATGACAGTCATTGTAAAACAATTATACGATTATTAATTTAATTTATTTTTCATTACTTTTTACATTTTTACTTCTTTTATGTCAAGCTAAGTCAAGTGGCCTTTATAGTCATTCTTCAATATAACCTGTATACACTGAAACAACATTCTTCAGGCGCAATGCAGTCATATCTAGTGTTTAATTTAGTGAAACAAGCAACTTCACAACATAAAATTATTTACTTGTTTTAATCTTAAACCAACAAAACTCCTTATTGTATTGCAGTACAAATCCTCTTTAACATAATCCTTCTGTGTACATAACCTTCTGTTATTATATGTTATATTACATATCTTCTGAGATCTCTTTAGCTCCTTTCATATTGGCTATTCATTATTCTTTCTTATTCTTTATTTGCATTTGTCCTTTAGAACAATGTATGTTACTTAGCTTTGTGCTTGTCTAGTCTGTTCCGTATGTAACATGTCACACATGTGTGCACACACCAAGACAAATTCTTTGTACGTGTAAACATACCTGGCAAAATAAAGTTATTCTGATTCTGATCAAGAGAAATACCATAGAGAAGTGCAGTACGGTGTCCCACAAGGCTTTGTTTTAGGATCATTACTGTTCCACCTTTATTTATAGTACTTAGGATACACAACCCTTAGATAATGTTGAATTCATTTTTATGATTACACAAATATGTGTCAGCTCAGCCAGATTCAATGATATAGTTGCACATAATGGAAGATTGTGTTACAGACATAAAAGTCTGGATGACCAGGAACTTTGATCAAGCAGGCTTACAGCAAACCACAGGCTTTCTAGGATCTCTCCCAGCTCAGTTTGTGGATGCCTTTCTTATGTAGCTCTGGAAGAAATCCAAGATATATCCAGATAAGAAAAATATATGTTTAGGCTAGTATATGCCTTGATGTTTTGGTTCATTTGTTTGTAACTGTGATGCTATTTTCATTCACACCTTAGCGTTTATTTTTTTAAGGATTTATTTGCATTCCCCTGCAAAGCACTTTGAGATTCTGCTACTAAAAGAAAAAAAGTACTACAAAAGAAAGATTTATTAAATTATTAAATATTGGATATGAAATATATTCAAAATGATGCCAGTATAGCATGTTTTTTCTGTTGGATGTGTGTTTCTGTGTGCGGTGTTGGATTAAGACAATGCTGCTAGGCAAACTGAAACTGACTGAACATAATGAACAAATGTGTAAATTGCTGGTTTGGACTCTATAATCATGAAGGCAGATTGTTTTGATGACCAATACTGGTCATACTGGTAAACTAAAGGCATCTTGCTTTTCATACATGCAGCACAAGGCAAGAAAGTGGAATCTCTCTCAGAAGTGTATAATAGAAAATCTGAACAGTGGAATAATGTAATAATCAAACTGCACAACCACAGCACGAATATGGCCATAAACTTGCTGTTCACCTTATTAAAATTCTAGATATGCTACTAATATTCATATCTTTTCTAATATCCTTTTCAGCAGGGTACATTTCAGAAATGACTTCAAATAATAAATTGAAAGTGAACATAAAATCAGTAAGAAATTGTGAAATGACCCGTAAAGTCCTACAGTGACTTGCAGGAGATTATCTACCTGCTGGTCTATGTGTTTTTTCTGCTTCTGCTGTATTTGTATAACAGGTTTGATAATCTTTTGCCCAAGGACAAAAGTGACACACTGCCAAAGTTGGGAAAAAAAGGCCAGAAATCCACATGGAGAATGTCAAATATTTTCTTCTTCTGACTAGAGCTTGACTGTTGGTGCTTCCTTTCTATGTGCATCAGATTAAAAAACAACCTTAAATAAGATGTGCTGCTATACAGAACTTAAATGAAGCCACTTGGAAGCACATTTTTTAGCATGTGCGCTTTGAAGTGCATAATTCATCTCATAAAGGGCTTGGAAATGACCTGATGTCTTAGTGTGTGCACTAAAGCATGGAAAAAATACATGCATCAGTAAACAGGTGTAAGGCTGCGACTAGGGGAAAGCACATTTAGTTTTTTTGCTCAATGATTTTTTATATAAGACCAATATTTATATAGGCATATTGATAGAAGCAACCAATACATCTCTGCTACAAATGAAAGCATATTGTTTTGAGAACCTACCATTTATGAACAGTTCAGCATGTGCGCAAATGTTACAACTTACCCCATAGATGGGGTTAACTGCAAAAAACGAAGGGGCTAGTTGCCACAGTCGCCAAAATGTCTGGTAAATCAATGCGATAGAAAACACAGTAGAGTCAATTAACAGTTATCAGTTAACTGTTGTATGAAATAGACAAGCTTTCCATTAAAATTTTAAGCATCAAAATAGAAAATGATCCAAATTTTGACCACAAAGTGGAAGTGCAAATGTCAACATGATAAAAAGTTAATTTTTTTTATTTGCATGATATCTATAGTATTTTTCGATGAATCCAATGATCCAAAAGGGTAACTGTTATGAATTTATATTTGGGGAAATTGACTTCTCTTTTCGTTTACTTTAGGAGGCTTAGCTGTAACAATGCCTTAAAACTTAACCCCGCCATGTGGAGGCTGTTCTTGAACCTGACTAGCTTTCACTGTGAACTGGTTACATGCATTTAAATGGTGTGATATTACAGCCACCAAGTGAGAGATTAAAATAAGTGCCAATTCTCTGTACTTACATAACTCAATCATCCAAAAATAAACTGTAAAAAAAGTTACTTTTCTGGTAACATTTTCTTGAGAAATATCTGCCCGATTGCAAAATTCACAGATGATGTTGCTCTGGGAATACAAGAAGATTACCAAACACACATTCTACTAATACTTGCTAATATATGACAAGCCAGTTTATATTTTACCCTGCATTTGTGCCTCACCTAAAGATTATTTCTATAACTGATTAATCTATTGATTATCGGTCAATTATTTAACAAATTTAACCATTATGGCTTCTTCTAACAATATCAGAAGCCATATTGCCCCTTTTACATTTACATTTTTACATTTATGGCATTTGACGCTCTTATCCAGAGCGACTTACAACTTGATCATTTTATATAGGAAGGCCAAGGCGGTGTTAGGAGTCTTGCCCAAGGATTCTTACTGGTATTGTGTAGGGTGTTTGCCCAGGTGGGGATTGAACCCCAGTCTACAGTGTAGAAGGCAGAGGTGTTAACCGCTACACTATCCCAACCATTTGCTTATGTATTATCCACTACACTATCCCTACCTTTTGCTTAACGTAGTGTACCACAATCTTATGGAATTACTATATGCATCATATAGGGGTGGGAAATATTCAACTAACACAATACTTAAAGAAATATTCATGATACATGTGGCAATATCTTGCTTTTCTGCAGTTTGATGAGTTGGAACAGACAGAATGCACCAGCAAAATAGTAGTGTGATGTTTAGAGCCACTCTGCCCACTAACATTTATTTATATCACCCTGTAAAGTCTGGAACAACAATATAAAATTCAAAGACGTCAGGTCAGATTTCGCTGGAGGAGTTTTCCATAACTGTCAATGATTAGGCTTGAGAACCACTGTATAGAAACAAGTGCTGATGCTCACCTGCAGTAAAGACTGTCCCAAAATACCCAAACACCTCTTCTAATTAGAGTTCAGCTACTTTAAGATGCACTCATTGTATTCAATTGTGCACACGGCTTGTATAATCTGCAAAGAAAAGCACTGTTAATAGAATAGGAGCTGCTGCACATGAGCCTAAGATCACAAAGCCCAGTGGCAAGCAATGACTAAAGCCCCACCAGCACTGGGTTGTGGAGCAGTGGACCTATGTTTACATTACAATGGAGCTTCCAATACCTTTGGGATGGGGTGGTGTTTGTGATTCTGTAATAATCATCCAACATCAGTACCTGACCTTGCTATTGTTCTGGTGGCTCAACGCAATCAAATCCTCACAGCAATGTTTCCACATCTAGTGTCAAGCCTTCCAATAAGAGTAGGAGCTGTTACTGTAGCCAGCTCCCTATTAATAGGTGTCTACAAACTTTTTTTGCATAAAGTGTATCAAGTACATTGGAGTGCATTGCTACCCACGTCACATGATCTCAGCTCCGCCTCCTCCAATGAATCACAATAACCCTCACACAGGAAAACGCCAAGAAGAATAAATGCCAGAAGAGAAGGCTGTTTTTCCTTTCAGCCTGCAAGTGCATAATGGCCCCCGCGCGGAGCGGCAGAATGTTCTAGAAAGAGCCAGAAATCTGCACCAAGAAGCAGAACACTTGTTAAGACAGATGGTACATCTGTCATCTGACATCTTTGGATCTGAGTGCAATAACTCTGGAGTTTAGATCAGGATTAAAAACGGCCCAGCTTCATAAGAACGCTCCTCTGACAGCAACGTTACACAACCAAATACTATAAAATGCTATATGGGGGCAAAACCAAAATGTTTGCCCTCAGCTATACTGAATGTTTGTGATCTTAGGAGTAGATTCACGAATTAAAAATGTTATTAAACCAGTCATCAAGTGGAGTTTCTCCCAACCCTGTGGAAGCTTCTGAAAGGCATGCTCTGTCCTTAAAAAACAAACATTGGCATCTGGAAATCTGCCCAAACTCTGTACTGTGTACTGTGTGAAGTTAATAGTGATACCCAAAAATATGCAGGAGCTAAACCATGAGATGCAATGCGTCTCACTTTCTGATGTCTGCTGGCGTCAGGCATAATGAAAGGAGTTAACTGCTAACTATGCAGACTACCCTTAAGTTAAGCCTTTAAATAGCCTAATGTAGTCATTATCTATTGTGCTGACACTAAGCCCACAGAAAGTGGAGATGAAGTAAACACTTAAGCCCAATTCACAGTCATCTGCTGAGATGAGCCAATGTTGTGGCCAGCGGTTTTAAACAACGCCGTCACTAAAACCACGTCCACACTGAAACAACGGCAGGACATAAGACAACAGAGGCTGTATGTCTGTGACTGGTAACACTTTACTTGAACCTTGCTACATGACACGGACATAGTTTTACCATAAATATGTCACGGCAGTAGTCATATGTGGTCATGAGCTGTCGTGACAGATTATGTCCAGTAATATAACACTGTCACACTGATAAAGTTTACAGTCTACGGGCACCAGTATCTCCTGATAATGGCAAGCCAAATGAATCTCTTAAGTACTGCTCCACTTTATCCACTCATTACATAGAAAAGACAAGATGTTATCAAAGTAACAGCCACACCTTTATTACAAGCAACAACTTGGCCAAAAAGATCTATAATGCAAGCAACTAAACCAAAACACTGCCATTGTAATCAATGAAACTGTTTACACCAGACGCAAAAAGTAAAATGGTAAAAGTCTGGGGGTTTTTTTGTTTGTTTGTTTGTTTTTTTAGATAGCCAATTTCTATTTTTGATATGTCTAATTCCACTGATTTTCTACCTTAGATACCGTGGTTAAGCCCAAATTTCATAGTTGTATTTAGTCAAAAAGTGGTAAATCTAGCCACAACTTGAGGAGAAAAAAACTAATGATACACTCAAGGTCATAAATAAATAAATAAAACCACTACAGAGAACATACAGTTGTGCTCAAAAGTTTACACACCCCGGCAGAATTTTTGCTTTCGTGGCCTTTTTTCAGAGAATATGAACGATGACACAAAAACATCTTTTCCACTCATGCTTAGGTTGGGTGAAACCATCTATTGTCAAACGACTATGTTTTCTCTTTTTAAATCATAATGACAACAAAAAACATCCAAATGACCCTGATCAAAAATTTACATACCCCAGTTCTTAATACCGTGTATTGCCCCCTCTAACATCAATGACAGCCTGAAGTCTTTTGTGGTAGTTGTGGATGAGGCTCTTTATTTTCTCAGATGGTAAAGCTGCCCATTCTTCTTGGCAAAAAGCCTCCAGTTCCTGTAAATTTCTGGGCTGTCTTGCATGAAATGCGTGCTTGAGATCTCCCCAGAGTGGCTCAATGATATTGACGTCAGGAGACTGAGATGGCGACTCCAAAACCTTCGCTTTGTTCTGCTGTAGCCAATGACAGGTCGATTTGGCCTTGTGTTTTGGATCGTTGTCATATTGGAACGTCCAAGTACGTCCCATGCACAGCTTCCGGGCTGATGAGTGCAAATTTGCCTCCAGTATTTGCTGACAACGTGCTGCATTCACCTTTCCTTCAACTTTGACCAAGTTTCCTGTGCCTTTGTAGCTCACACATTGCCAAAACATCAGCGATCTGCCTCCATGCTTTACAGTAGGAATGGTGTTCCTTTCATCATAGGCCTTGTTCACACCTCTCCAAATTTAACGTTTATGGTTGTGGCCAAAAAGTTCAATTTTGGTCTCATCACTCCAAATGACCTTGTTCCAGAAGTTTTGAGGCTTGTCTCTGTGCTGTTTGGCGTATTGTAGGCAAGATACTTTGTGGCATTTGCGCAGTAATGGCTTCTTCTGGCGACACGACCATGCAGCCCATTTTTCTTCAAGTGCCTCCTCATTGTGCATCTTGAAACAGCCACAGTTTTCAGAGAGTCCTGTATTTCAGCTTTTCTTTGCATCCTGAACAATTTTCCAGGCAGAATGTGGCCGAATCTTTTGGTGTTCTACCTGACCGTGGCTTGGTTTAAACAGAGCCCCTGATTTTCCATTTGTTAATCACAGTTTGAACACTGCTGACTGGCATTATCAATTCCTCGGATATCTTTTTGTATCCCTTTTCCCGTAGATCCGTTGACAATTCTTTAGCTTTCCCCATGACTCAGAATCCAGAAACGTCAGTGACTGGTTGAAAGATGCAAGAGTCTGTCTGGATCCCAGAAACTCACTCAGCTTTTAGGCACACACACTGATTACATGCAAATAGATCACAGGTGAGGATGTTACCTTTAGTAGCCATTCAAACCCATTTGTGTCAACTTCTGTGCATGTTATCAGGCCAAAATCAACAGGGTATGTAAACTTTTGACCAGGGTTATTTGGGAAGTTTCTGTTGTCATTATGATTTAAAAAGAGAAAACATAGTCGTTTGACAATAAATGGTTTCACCCAACCACTAAGCATAAGTGGAAAAGATGTTTTTGTGTCATCGTTCATATTCTCTGAAAAAAGGCCATGAAAGCAAAAATTCTGCCAGGGTATGTAAACTTTTGAGCACAACTGTAATTCTGTGCATGTATTGTGCCTTTACACAATAGCTGTTTATTTAATATATTGGAACAAATTTTATTCAAAGTAACTCCAATAACTTCGAGTAAACCATTTACTGTCTTTACCATCTACCAGTCTATTAAACACAATGTTGATGACCTTCTAATGGCATGAAAAGTACAAAGTTTTAATTTGACAGCCGTGACATACAGGCATAATCAAACGTTTGAACAGGGAACAAAGTTAAATGTGGCATTTTTCTGAAAATTTTAGTGCAAAGTTTCTATAAGTTTCTTTTAATATTGGAAAATAAAACAAAAAAAACATTAAATGCACCAATGTTTGTGCCACATTTCATCTTTTAGTTTTTCCCCAATATATTTAATTCTCCAAATCAACAGTAATCATGCAATACAATGTGCAGAAGTTTGTTCTCTGTGACTTGTTCTCTTCGAAAATCAACAAGGTCATTTGACTAGGGGCGCCTAAACTTTTGCACACAAGCCTACAGTGTTTTTAAGTATAAAATCTACATAATGACTTCCAAGTCATTCATGAAAGAGGCTGAGGAGCTGTGCACTACACAGAGTACAGGACACAGGTACAGTCAGCAAACAGCTGTGGTACCCCAGACTTAAGCAACCCTTCAAGGTGCACATCTCATGCAGTGCCACGCCCCCCCAGTGTACGTGATCTTTGTTAGTAAAACACACCAGGAATTGTCTACTAGAATAAATGATGCTGATGTAAATAAATGGCATTAAAATTCGGAGCGTATCTTGGAGTAATTTATTGCTCTCCACAGGCATTTAGCTTTAAGCCGCTACTGACAAGCCAACATGACGGGCATTTTCTTGTATCCCATTTGTCCTCCTTTTGACAACAAATTAAAAGAGATCAGAAAAGAGTGTTGTGTTTATATTGTAAAGCACTCAGGATGAGCAGGAGGCCTAGCATGCCATAGCATGCATAATCTAATATAATATAAAGGTCTACAAATATGACAAATTGCAACATAAAAAAAATAATAAATGATTCAAATGTGCCCATTAGTTCCACACTAATTAAATATGTTACATCAAGTTAATTAAGTACTTTAGTAAATTCAAAGCACCATTTTTTTACCAATAAATTACTCAGTTTTAAGATTTTTTCCTCAAATTGAGGAATAAAAGACATTAATGAGCCGATTAAAACATAAAAAGAATTTCAAAATAGAAACTAGTAAATACCTTTTAAAACAAGATAATCTCATATTTCCAGATACACAATTTTAAATCTTGACAAGCACAGAACAATTTGCAGTGTGCATTTACTAGCACTATCAGAGTAATAATAATTTGCCCAAATAATAATGAGTTTTTCCAAAACTGTTAAAAGCAAAAATTCTTTGGCTGCTTTCAGTTATTATTGCATGCATTACTGCATCTCATCCTGCTTAGCCTTACAGACAGCGGCCAGGGAATATTTACTTTACACTACTGCATGGAAGTATATATATATATATATATATATATACACACCCACACACACACACACACACACAAACATCTTTTTTACCTAAAACCTGAAAGTCAAGTCCTTAAAGTTATTAATTTATTATCCTGTAAGATCTACAAATAACCATGAATAACATGTTAACTACTATGTAATATGCAAGTTTGGAGTGTGATTCATTGAAATGACCCACTAATCAGGTTAAGAGGCTTAGACAGAGGATAATTTTGGAGTGAAGAACAGAGCATGGAATTTGTATTGGTAATATGACCAACGTGATAATTATCATTTAACTTCCATATTTATCTTCAGCTCTTATACTAAAGACGTACAAGACCACGTATTTTAAAGTAAAATGAACATTCGGGTCACAGTTTTTAGAAATTTTTGGCACCAATCAAAGATGCAGTGATCTTGACATGCTACAAGCAAGCTACTGTGTCTTCTATAACACAAACACTGGTAGGAAATAGCAACATCTAACTTTAGGCTACTACTGCCAAAGCAACTTAACTATCCAATCAGTGCACAGCTGTATTTAACTTGCATATCACTGTTGTCAGAACAAAACCTCGTATCTCCAAAATGGGAACTTTACAGGAGAAGGAAAAAACCTACTTTCCTTTTAATGTAAGTCAATGGAACCAGACTTGTTTCCAAGTCATTTTGAGCCATTTATTTTGGTCCAATCATCACACAATTTACATACAATATAAAGATCAACTGGTATTTTCAAATTGTCAAAAACTGAAAAAGGGAGATACGAGGTTTCGTTCCAACAACAGCGATGTAGTAGCGCAGACGTCATATTTGACAGGTTATGTCAAATAGTGCTACTATTATTGGTAACTGTCAAGAAAGACGCCATAATATTTGATGTCATGACGGCTGCTGTGTTTATACTCGATTTCAGTGATGCACACCAAATCTACTTGAGCGTTCACTGCTCCCCCTTGTGGGGAGAATCATTAACCTTCGGTGAGTGATCGTGACTTTCGAGCAAGTTTTCTGCGATGCTTTATTTATTGTTTTACTTAGAGAGATTTGTTCTGCGGAGAAAGCACATTAACACAATTTATACATTTAACCCACACAACTGGAAGAATTTACGGCCTGAACAAAGTTTAAATCTGAGTTTAAAGTAATGATGCAACAGGATTAAATTTAATCTAGATTTCCTCTAAAAGTAATCCAGGATTACGATTTCAGTGTAATCCCGATTATTTTAAATATAGGTTTAACGTTTGGTGCAACTGGATTAATAAATAAACCTTGATTTAATCCAAGTTTAAGCTTGAAGCTTGTTGTGCAACCCACCCTTAGACCCCTAATATGGGCACTACACCAATGATGTTTTGATTTCAGAGGTCTATAGACATCAGTCCACAACTGACCAAATAAGGCCTTCACCTTTACATATTTTCATATCTCCAGCGTTTAGCTGCACCACTTGGTTGATGTAAAGCCTCATATCAGCCCTGACACACACCCACACACATACACACCTCTTTGCTCAACTCACACCCCAGCATTAACTGGCAGAGCCATTTCCCTCAAACATGCTTATTTCACTGTAATGTGCAGGCAGCCCCTCAGTTCAGCCTTTCTCTGACATGGAGGGTAATTATGAATAATGGCATGCTAATGGTGAACTGAACCACCAGCACTGCCTCTGCTATCAGCAATCACTCACTGTCACCGCAGGTCAAATATTTGCTGATAAGCAGCTTAAAAGTGCAGAGGTTAGTTTAACAGCCCATACTGAATGGTGGCTTGTAATGAAAGGAAACTCCATAGGGGTCTATAACATCCACACTTAAAATCTCTATGCTCATATTAAAAGACAGAGTACGGCTGACGGAAATCAGGGAAACAGTGCCTGAAACCCATGGAAAGAATAAAAATACAAAACGTCACACAATCAACATCGCTAGGCTCAAAAGCATCCCACAAAGGCAAAACAAGCTTATCTAGAAGAGACATGCTTTGTAAAAGTCATCCCAAAGAATACCAGACATCATTTATATGACTTAATTAACACAGTTGTCTGAACTAACGCATAAAGCACTGCGAATGTGTTTTCTGGACACGGGTTAAAGGATAAGGTCGTATATTTTAGCTAAGTGCAATTTTAACACAGTAATGACAGTCTGTCGGTCAACCCAGACGTCTGTTCCGATGATTAAGGCTCCATTTAGTAATTTCCTACAATAACGAGTCTCCCCAGGAAGCTTACCATGAAGGTTAAGGGGACGTGAGTGCACAGTTAAAAACTTTCTACTACTGTATGTCCACTTCCAAAGTGATTATATGCTGTCAATAATATCTTCTCTGGGGCTATGAGGTGCAATCTGACTTGGAAAGACTGTTGTATGATGATTGAACGCTATGCTGTGCTTACATTGTGACAAATTGCAAAGCTGACATTCCTTGTAATATACTGAATACAAATGAAAGGATCCTTGGAGCAGCTAAAAATCAGTCCACATTATTTTTACGATAATGACTGACATTTGATGGATCATGAGAATATTGTAATGTACTCAAACATCTCCATATGTGTTTAAGCTCGATGTTCACAGCACATCATAATAAGAATGAGGTCCCATCCAAGAGTTGGTCCTATCGTCAGAAGATCACAAGTTTGATTTCCAATGATGTCACAGCCATCCATGTCTGCGATTCTAAGAACATAACTGGCCTCGCTCTTCCTGCTAGGGTAGGATTTCCCGAAGATCTTACCCAGCTTTACAGGGTAGGATGGCCCACGTTCTTCCTCCATCACCCAGTGCAATGTTAGCCAATATTAGTCAATGTTACTGAATTAATTAGTGTTCTCCTCCAAGCGTGTTGAGCTATCCAATGACCTTGTGTTGTGACAGTTGCTGGCTTCAAGTGAAATGTGCTAACCTTCACTTGTCACCACCCCATCCTGTAACGGGGAGCAATGTACCGGACGCATGTGCGGAGGTAAGCGACTTTTATGTAGGGCAAATCCAGGTTCATGGTCAAGGCAGTCCAGGGTCATAGAGCCAACACGGATAGATCGAGGGTCAGACATGACAAAACCAGAATACAAACACGGCAAACAGAGACCGAGACATGAAGCAAAGACCGGCAAACACAAGAGGCAAACACAGGGCTTAAATACACAGGGATAACGCGGGTCAGGTGCACACAATCAGGGGTGGAGTTACAAAACGAGGGGCAGGACTAAAACCAAAACAAATGCACATGGACTAAACCAAAACACGAACACATGGAGTAGTGGGAGGAGCTAACCGTGACACATCCTCTACAGAGGACAAGCTCAAATATGGTATTTTTCTGCAAACGTCAATGCCAAATTTCTATTAATTTGAGAAAAATCTATAAATAAAATTTGAAATAGAAAATGTGGTATAGAAATAGCTTTTGCAACAGCCACATTTGATTATTATGGCATGCGCTCATCCCCGGGCCCCGATGATGACTGTGAGAGCCGGCAGGAAGGCGGGATCCAAACCCAGAGTGAGGATGAGGCCCCCAAGTATGGCAGGGAGAGGTGAACTGAGAGTGAGTTGGGGGACGGTGCACGAGTCCAGAGCCCCACCTCCTGGGCGCCAACTCTGATCCCAAGCTGAAAAGCAGGGGCGGTGACGGAGGTAGAACAATGAGCTCTCTGCCCCTCTCGGTTCAGGTGGCTCCCAATGAAATCCAGCTGATACTGATCTGCTGTCGACAGAGTGAAGAGCTGAAAATCTAGAGTGAGAAAAGCACTGTAAATTTTAGTGAGTGCTAATTACTATAGTGGGAAGGCACTGAAAATGGCCAGCATAGGTTTGGTTGTTCAATTTGGTTTCATTGTTGTGTTTAATTTGAGCAAAAATTAAAGCATAATGGCTGTTGCAACCCTAAACCCTGCCTCCTGCATCCTCCTTGAACCCAGGGTAGTATGTGATGCACTACAAATATGAATATAGACTTAGCAAATAAACAATAATTATGCATAAAATGTGCAGAAATGTGATCTCTGTGAAAAATGTGTTTATTTTCACTTACAAAATCAAGAACATGTAATTTCACCAGGATGCCCAATGTTTTGAATGCGACTGTATGTAGTGGAAGAGAGAAAGACTTATTATTTCAGTATTTACATGTTTTAATCTATCTTATGCTCACTTCAGATCCATAACTTTACACAGTCAGATGCAAAAGTTTGTCATTTATGATCGTGTTCATTGATTTTCAACAAAACATGTAGTTTGGCCAGGGGTACTCCAATCTTTATTAATGTAACAGATTATAAGCCAAGTAATTTTGGACAGTTTCTATAGGAACGCTCACTATAAAAATGTTTCCTTGCATATAATGTACCTAAACGAAGGTACAAGGTCTTGAAATAACAGCATTAAAAAAATAAATATTTAATTTGGTAAAATTCAAGGTTATTAATATCAGTATCAACCTTATCAGATATACTACATTGGTGAATGCTGAATGATGAAAATGACTCTTTACCAAAAAGAAAAATGAGATGATTTCCAATCTCTAAGAAGTCACCACATTTGGACATCTGGACCAAGAAGGTTTAAATTATGAAGCAGTGTCTCAACACAGAAAAAGCAGGCCAGCACTTGAACCATTACAGAATCATGGCTTGGGTGTGTCCTCTGAGGCCATATAGACCAACGGAGCGGTAAACAAAGAAAGAGGGGGCAGAAAACACACACACACACACACACACACACACACACACACACACACACACACACAGTCATGTAGCCCTGGGTTCTGAGTTCTGACCACTGGCTGTCTCTGGAACAGTCTGTCCCCCTGTTGTCTTTTAATAATCAAAGCAAAGCATTCTTTTTTTCTTCTGCACCCTCCAAGCAATGTTCTTTCCTTTCAAGCTATGCTGACAAGTAGAATCTGACAAGCTTTGTTGTATTATTTAACATAAAACCTAATTGTACTTTAATTACTGTGGAAAGCTAATTTCATGTGTCTTAAGGTCTTTTTCCCTGGACAGATCAAGCTTAGTTTGGAACTAAATTATGCTGTGTGGGGAGCAGATTTAATTTATGAATCAAAAACTGTCCTCAAAGACATTGAGACTCTCAAAGACTTAACCAAAGGCAGACAAGAATTCCCATCCCTATGTAATGTGATGTATTTGACAACATACACTTTTTAAGAAAGTGCACTTACATCACCGAGACAAGTAATGTAATAATTATGTAAGTGTTTCAGAGCTGCCATGACTAGTTAGTTTTAAATAAATCAACCTATTAAAATGTATGTTCTCAAAAAATCCCCTTAGGGGTTACTTTGCCATCTGAATGACAAAGAGAAAATCTGCAGGCCATTATATAGTGAGAACTATCAAGTTTAGCAGTCTGAAGATGATTATTAGCACTCAGATCTCTTTAGTGAGCATCATTGAAAGGGAGAAAACCCACACCAGCAGGATCTCAGTCCTTCGCGAGTTTGTAGTTAACATATATGAAGTAAAATCAAATGTTTTCTCTTATAAATAGCACATTTACTCAAGAAATCATAAAAATAATTGCTAGATTACTCGATTATTACATAATTCTCATTATTAAAAAATGAAAGGTGCCAAAAAGGACTCTTTGGAGCTGTTCCCTGAAAAGCATTCACTGGATGGCTCTCTAAAGCTTTGTTTTTGCAGATGAGTTGTATCTGTATGCAGAACCTTTTTAAAGTTCACAGAATCCCTACGTAATGTTAAAGTTCACCAATTAACAGCGTTCCATGAACCATACCTTCGAGCCATGAACCATTTTTTAATACACTACAGTATCTGTGGAATATTCTTACATTACACCAGTATTGAAGACTGTTTGAACTGTAAGACAAACACTGAGTTTAAATTAAAACCTGAAAAAGTAAAACAATGTAAAGAAAAAGGTTTTAGAGGCATTTATAGGCGAGCAGTATGGACTGTTGTGCCCTGAAGGAAAAAAAAACACACACACAACCAATAAAAAGCCTTTTTCTCCGTGTGCCACTCACCAAACACGTTCTACACCAACAAGAATGACTAAGACCAGCTATGCCCAAGGATGTTCTGCTAGGTTTTATACATATACATATCAAAGAAAAGCTTCAAAAACATCTACAAAGAAAAAAAACATTATGAGGCTTTTAATTGACGACACACCAGATCCTAAAATATTCAGACTTTGTTCTAAAAGCAACTCCGAAATGATTCTTTTTTCCCTTTTAGATCCAAGGAGGGAAACTTTGTAATAAACATCTCGCCTCTTTGTTTTTGGTGTCAGTCTGGAGGCCTAATTGCACTCAAAGTCCCTTTGAAAGTGTGTAAAATGTTAATTTTCTCTAAGTGGAGAAAACATGACTATAAATTTTTCATGTGCTTTGTGTGCTAGTGTGTTCGTTAAGAAAGAAGAAGACAAAGAAACAGGTTGAGGCAATGGAGATTTGCTGTAACTTTTGCCTGGTTCGAATTTTACAATAAAGTGGTAGTTACAGGAGAATTTTACATTCGTATTCCAAAATATGATGTATATATAGTGGCCGATAAGACCCTCTACACAGTGCAGTTAAAACTTGTTGACAACTTATAGACGCAGTGCAAATTTAGTAAACTTGTATCAACTTGACCTCATACCTGAGCTACCAGGTGGTTTGGGAGACCACATCACAAAGGTTGCAGGGCTTAAAAAGGCGCTTAAAATATTAGGCACAGCTTTAAAAGTCGGTACGTACATTTACCCAGTTGACCTAAGATTAAATAACACCCCACCCATATGATTTCTCTGATTTTTCTTTATTACCCTCTCTCATAGTCGAGTCTGTAAAACAGCTCGTCATATTACCAATTTTCAACATTTGAGAAGCCGTTTTTTAATATAAAACAACATTAAGAGATTTAAACTTAGGAATTTGCATAAAACAGATTCATGCTTACTTTTTGTATCTTTAACATTATACTATGTTTAAAATGTTAAAAAATGTCTTTTTTAATTAATTTGTCACAGATTTTGGTCACTGGTGTTATCTAATATTACATTTTAAAATAGCATTTTCAGCTCTACGGTCCCACTTTATATGAAGTCTCTAATAACTGTGTAGTTACACATTAATAAACTTGCACTGTAATTACTGATGATTTAGTCAATGTTACAGATGGATTACAGAAGTACAGCCTATTCAATTAAACATGCATCAACTTCAGTTTTGCCTCATGTGGTTACACAAGTGTATCTTCAACACAGAAACTTTCCTGTAGTGCAGTGTTAAAGTTCCTAATGTAGTTGTTATGTAGGTACTGTGTAATAATGCAGTGAGATTATAGACATTGCTTTGAAGGAAATACAACATATTTAATTAATGTCATAACAGCTGCAGTTTAAGATAACGGGACATCTGCTGTCCTGTCACATTACAGGCTGGTTTAAAGCTGAAACTGGTTACAGTGTCACAGCACTAGCAACAAAACACTAGCTAAATGTTAGGAAAGCTGGCAGATACAGTGGTACTAATGTCTTAATGTAAGTTATTACACACTTCCTTTTACTGCTGGGAAAAAACTGCTATTTACAAATCTGATTACAAATGTAATTACATTTGTTATTACTCTTGTGTAATAACAATAGAGAATAGGCTGTTAGAACTATTAAGATACACTTGTGTAATTACATAAGGGGTTGGAGTGCTGTCTTGATGCTTGTCCTCCATACATCTTGCAGGTACTTGAAACTCGAAATTAACTTACTTTGACAGGTGCAAGTTGAATGGTTCCATCCTCTTTGAGTGTCCCTGAGAACATTTCTTTTATGTTGTGACTGACACTACAGCATTTCTGAAGTTGCTTGTGTTTGTGAAGTGTTTTTCATTCTGTGGAAAGGCTTCCAGGCAGAGTGGAGGCTGTTATATGCATGAGGGTCAACTTTTTATTAATGCCCATGGATTTGGAATGAGACGTCCAACAAGCTTATATAGGTGTCGGCTGTCCACATACTTTTGGCCATCTAGTGTATATTCAACTTGACCAAATAAAAAAAAAAAATCTATGTGTTGTTCAACTAAGGAACTTCTACAACATTTGGAAATGTTAAGGTTACGGTGAAAAAGGGTTAACCCATTAAACTACATCGACTGTCGTTTATTTATAGTTTAAACTTGATTAAGCTTTTGGAAAAACACACTGCTGTGTACTTGTGCTGTTCCCTGCACAGAAACCATATACATAAAATGCTGCAGTCAGGACTCAGATCTCAGCACAGTTCTGATAATTAAGTTACTTAATGAGGTTTTTCCTCCAGTTGCAGTCGTGTGTCTGTGCTGGCGTTCAACAACATAAAGCCTGTTATTCAACTGGAAAGGCCTGAGAATTCCAACAATGTCAGCACTTTCTAGCCATTTTTTCACTTCATCTCAGGCAGTTTTGGATCTATGAAACACGCTGAACTCTTACAATCCATCTTGGGACCACAGTGTGTGTAGATTGTTGAAAACTTTGTAGATATTAGTTTCTTTACCGTTCATGTAGAGTCAATACTTAATGCCAGCCAATGAGAAATGCGCCTCTTCTTTTTTTCTTCTTATCAAGGTCTCTTCGTTATTATATCGCTGTGAGTTTTCTCTCTTGTTAGTGTTACTAGTGGCTTGCTCAATAGGGCAAGTAACCAAAGCTCCATAAAGCAGCTTTTTGAGAGTCACTATTATGAAAAGCACTGTACAAATAATACCGTATTAAACCGAACTGAACTGAAAAGTGAGAGCAAGAGACAGAGAGAGCATTATCATTGCTGTTGCAAGAAAAACTCAAATCTCCTTCTATTAGAAGAAAAAATACATTCTTAACACAGATAAATGTAACTAGTTTTAAAGTACTGACTGCCTACAGTACTGGCTGTATCTACGTGTCCATCTTTTTTGGTTAAATTTTGTGAAATTTACAACCTGCTAGATCTGCCCCCTATGTCTAAGATTACTATACACAATGCCAATCGTCAGCTGGAGCAGTGCAAAGCACAGTGACACTGAACACTAAAGTAGCAGAAATATGTTCTCTAGAGGTATGAATCATGTGACACTATCTGACAGTGCTGGATTAATCTGGGCATAAAAGCATTATCTATCGGAATACATAGTGCCACAAAGTTTGGTGGAGGAGGGATAATGGGCTGGGGCTGTTTTTCAGGGCTTGCACCCCTTAGTTCCAGTGAAAGATGATGTTAATGCTACAGCCTGCTAAGACATCTTTGACAACTATGTACACTCCCAACTTTGTGGCAACAGTTCTAGCATGGCTGTGTCCTTCTGCACAAAGCAAGCTCCAAAAAGACATTATGTGATGATTTTGGTATAGAGGAACTCCAGTAGCCTGCACAGAGCCCTAACCCACACCCTACTGAACACTGTTGGAATGAACTTCTCAAATTCTCACAGACACACTAGTGTCTTGTGGAAAGCCTTCCCAGAGAAGTGGGGACCGTTATAGTCACAAAGGGGGGGCCAACTCCATATTAATATTATAATATTTATACATAGAGGTACGCAGATGCACGCATAGTCTCTAAAGATGCTGTTTTATATTTTATATGTATTAATGCAGAAGATTGAACTTGCCTAACATGGCCTTCTCTCCCTTGCTCCCTGTCCTCCTCTCTTCATTCCTCTACCAGTACTCAGTTTCATTGGGACCTGCCCTGGCTTCCCCAACCCACAGAGGGTGCCCTTTGAGTGGGCTGTAGCCCAATGAGGCCTGCTCCCCTCCCACACAGCTGCAGAGCCTCGCATGGACTAACAAAGGTGGAAAATGTTCAGAAAATCCCTACTCAAATAACACAACTGCTATAGTACTAATGACTCACTGGAATGCAAGTAAACACAAGTGAAGATATTAATGTATTGATAAACTTCATCACTGCATACTTTAATTAATATTTTCCACTGATAATGAAAGCCCAGGTGCTCAGGTTTATTGGTTACCTAAGCTAAATGATTAGCCTACCTTGAACTTCATTTTACATTAGCTTATTAACAAGGGATTGTGGAAGCTAATAATAATATAATAGCTTATAATAACTTATATTAACTAAATAATTTAAAGGGGATTTTCAAAAATCTCTACATAAATTACTGACATGTAAACAAAGCCATTCAGAGTAGTTTGACGTAAAATGGATCACTGCAGGGAAACTTGCTGCTATTAAATTGCTTTACAGTGGTGGTGATATGAACCAGGGGTCGCAATATCTGCAATGCAAATCTAGCCATTTTAGACCAAATGAACTACTGTCAAACAATGGCTGTCATGATGCAATGTTTTTCAAGTACAATTTTCAAGTAATATTTTATATAGTAGCTTTTTTAAGCATCATATGCTACAGATATCTGGTTCCTATCTCCACCACTGTTAATTCTGAGTTGGTAGGTTTCTTTTGAATGGAGCATCATACTTTAACCAACTCAGAATGACTTTGTTTATGTCAGAAGAATGAAAAATCAGTGGAATTCCCTTTCAGGTTTAACAGATTTGTCATGCTTACTCTTCTAAAACAAGAAAATGAAAAAGAAAGTCGTAACAGAGACAGATATTTAGCTACGTTTAGTTAGCAAGGCAGCTAATTTATCACTCAGGGTATGAAAGGTGATGTAAAAATGGTGCTTTCTTGTGGTCTTCTTAGGAAATATAGAAATCATGAACAGCATAAACCAAAAAGGACCATTTCAGATGAAATGTGTATTCAAGTACTGTGGCGAAAGTAGCTGTAATTCTGTAGTTACTATCCCTCACTGTGGACGAATGACCTAGAAAAAACAACTGGAGACGGAAAGGTCGATTCCCGCAGCTCTGAATACCCAATGACCTGATTCTTGCCCCCCTCCCGTCTGGTTCTAGGTGCAGAAGCACAGTGATCCATGCAGCAGACAGGAGGCTGAGGCAAAACGACCCGAAGAAAAGTGGAGAGCAGCCGGCCAGAGGGGATGCCCCCTCCAGGGTCAACAGAGAGGCCTGGAGATGGGACGTGAGGGGGTGGGGCTAAGGCATGAAGCTGCATTGGAACACACACACTTTGGAGAAAGATGCTGCCAGACTGTCAGGGACTAGTAGATCTTGTCAAATGTGATAAGCAGGGAAGGGATAGGCAGTATACACAAAAGCAGTGCATACTAATGTGCATCCTCAAATGTAGAGTTTGTTGGAAGATTACATTTACACAGTTCTCTTCACCCCCTAAATTCTGATCCGTTAACACATATTTGGTGTCTGACATTTGCTTTTCGAACCTTGCACAGGTGCAATGAGGCTAACGTAGTTAACAAGTAGTGGAACACAATGAATGCCAAAGGAATTAGTATCGTGCAAAACCTCATGTCTAAATTGATCCAAACCAGGTTGAATTGTAAGAAATGCAGTGCTGTTTGCACAATGTAAGCTCTGCTAGCCTTGTAGGAAAACTGTGCAAATCCATTTTGTTTTGCCACACTACTGCTAAACTAAGTCAATATGGGAAATCGATGTCATCCATACAAGCAAGATTTTAATGAGGACAACTAGTAAAGCCCTATATTCTCTTAGACCCCATTTTGTTGCACCTGTTTGCATTACTGGAGAGAGACGACTGAAGAACTAAAGTGGCGACTCTGCATTTGCAGAGTAAACATGCCAAGTGAAAGGCTTTCCTATCACAAAAGGATTCTTCATTTCAGCAAGGGGTGGTCCAAATAAGAAGATAAGGAAATATAAATCTGTTTCTCAAGCACATACATGCACAGTTTGTATATCTTCCGGATACTTGTATCATTGGGATGTGGCATCATACATGTCCCATGTGTATTCTATATTATATAAATGCAGAGGTGGACAAAGTACACAGATCTTGTACTTGAGTTAAGTAGAGAAACCCAAGGTAAAATATTATTCAGATTCCTTTATTGATCCCAGGGGGAAATTGCAGTTGTTACAGTTGCAGCCATTTATGTAAAAATAAACACTTTACTAATAATTTAAAACAATATATAGAATTTACAGTATGTACACCAGATTTAAGTACTCTACACACACAATTGTTGTTATTGCACATATGAACAGTTTTTTGAATCACTTACTCCAGTGAAAGTAGAAGTTCCTCACTTTAGACCTCCACTTGAGTAAAAGTGCTAAAGTATTTACCTTCAAATGTACTTAAGTATCAAAAGTAAAAGTACTAAAAGATTCATTATGACTTTAATGTGCTGTCATCATTTCTTTAATAAGACTCACTTCATTAACTCAGTTTAGGTGAAATTGCTCCAGTGTCTCTCTGGCTAAACCAGTCTTTTAATAGAACGTCATTAATTAGTCGATGATGTCTATTAAAATGATCATAAGCACAAAACACTGAAGGTAAACAGTTTCCATCAGGATTTTCAGGTCTGAATATCAATAAATACAAATAATATTAAAACAGTAACTAGTGATTTTATGTACATCAATATGTTTCCTTAACCATTTGCCAACTGCTACTAGTGGCATCCCAGTATGAACTGTATTTATCGTTCAATATCTAGTTTGGCTAATTCATTCAATTCATTGAAGTGTGCTGGTGATGAAATTCTGTAAATCAGTGTGATGGCTGAGAGCTTTAAGAAGAAGTTGGGGACCAAATTTTGTTCCTCTAATGAGACAATCACTCAACTGCTTTTTGAAAACAAGACATGCATGTTATGTTTAATTTATTCATATTCATATTTTTCATGCTTGTACAGTTGTATTTACTCTAAAGTCGTACATTTTTATCCGTAAAAAATGAATTGCATGCTTTTTTTATTTTCTAAGTAAAAATACGTTAAAATCAATCCTATACAGGGAAAACACACATATGGCAATTTCTATTTGGAATCACTTGTGATTTGTCATATTAACATGTATGCTATTTTGTATGAGCGTAAATCCTAATCTATACGTATTATGAGCAAATGTTTCACACACACACACAAAAAAAAAACAAAAAAACCTCAAACCAATGAAAATGGAAAAAACGTGTCATAGGAAACCGTTGAAACAAGAAAAGAAAAAGATGAAAAACAGAATGACCGCAAGCAACGCACTGCCATCTGTTGTTAAGAATCAGGCTCGGGGAAGAAAGAGGGAGTTCAGTGAACACAAACAGCAGAGGCCACTGTTTAAAGCAACCCCTGCTTATTGACCTCTCATTGTGTGTCCTGTTGTCTGTGATTCCCGTGGATCGCTGGTGACAAAGCCCCGGACACTGTTGACATTTACCACGGTGACACCACACTGTTCCAACCACCCCCCATCCGCAATCCCCCACCCCCCCACATATACATACACACAAACACACCTGTGGGCTATGGTGCCAAACAAAGGTACCACACTGAAGCACATCCAGCGCCATGTGCCTCACGACCTGCTCGCCACAAAGATAGAGTGATAATGAGAGGGATTGTTCTAGAATTAATTGCAAGTTTTCTCTAACACAGGAAGCCAAGACAGAACGCTGCTAATTATGAATTTTAATAGGATTACTAGATCTCTAGCAATCTGCTATTTGGGGTATTGAAGAGATTAATGCATTCAGTGGGGAGATGATGAATGAAATGTCGTGATTCTTTGAGTTTGCTTTTCTTCGTTTCTTTCTTTCCCCCAAAAGTTTTTTGAAGTCATCACACAGCGTTTTATGTTACTAATTTTCTCAGTTTGGCCCTTCTTTACTGGCATATGCTAAAGGTTTGTGCAGCTCGTTTCAGAACGGTTCACTCTAACTTATTCACCATTCACTGTAGCACTGGCCATATAGTGAACTGACTGAGAAATGACCACGGAATGACCAAAAGACTGAGACAACATCAAATGACTGATTAATAAAAATATAAGATTCTATTTAGTTCTAGAAACAAATCGTTTTCGTTTCGGAATTATTTCGGAAGATAATCAGATCCTAAGGTTACATAAATGGCCAAATGAAAATGTCTGTAAAAGTCAACTTTTAGATAACTTTTTAATTTAACCAATAGCCTTATGCTATGTCTGAAGGGGAACCGTAAGGGATTTCTAGGCCTTCAAAAATAATTTCTGGGAATTAAAAATACAGGTCAGTCATTTTTGATACATTTTTATTCAATACATTCATGATTATATTTCAACTCTAAGTATATCAGTACTACTACTCTTCTTTCTATGTTAAGTTTTGGACAGAAGCAAAAGGGTTCAATTCTTTAAATGCCCAGGGGAGAACCAGCCAATCAGGAGTTGTTTCTCCATGGTATATAGGTAGAAACAGCTAAGCGAGCTCTGTTATTTGTTAAGATAAGGCCTAATGCATTCGATTAACTAGTAGCACAGCTACAAAGTGACAGAGAAATCAACCCATCACATTTTGATTTCCAGTGACCAACTACAGAAGAGATAAACAATCCTCTAGGCCTTCTGGAAGTCCAGACTGTGAGTACGAACAGCAGCCTAATCAATGGGTTGTTAGCAATAGGAGACTGTGTCGGGAGCGCTGTAACAGAGTTCTCTACCCAAGGACTCACTGCAAAACTGCTACAAGGGAAAACATGCTAATATGCCTGTCACAAGCTTCAAGTAAAATCTGGAATGTCTTTAAGAAGCTTCAAATGTCTGCGTTTAACTGCCTTTTTTAAATTTTCCAACTTTAAATGGTGCCATCTGTTCCACCTTAAATGCTACAGCAATGATATTCTGAGGTCTAGACGTGTTACAATGTACTGTATCTGCCGCCTCATTTAAGGAGGAACCCAGAAATCTATGAAGTGAACTTAAGCCTTGTCCAAAAGTGCTCATGTGAACCATGTTAGATCTGTTGCTACTACTGCCGCGTTTCCATTCCTAACAACTGATAATAAACAAAATTCTTCTTATCATGGATAGCAACCACTTTTTAGCTTCCAAAAATCAGTAGAAGGCCCTGGGGGTTCACTTCTGCTATGCTACATTATACAGTGAACTGTGGGCCTTTTCTAGTGAGTCAGTCAAAGCAGTGGAAGCCTCATCTTTGAAAATGTGCAATAAAATAAAGTCACTGACACTTATTAGCTCATCAGATCTGATAGCAGGCTTTGATTCTCCAAGCAAAACTTGATCATAAATGCTCTCACAACTATGCAACAGATTACAGCTTCTCTGAATTAATTTTGATATCTAAAGCATTTCAGGGGAAGAGAAAAAGGGCATGTTCCCATTTTCAGCATAAAATGTACTGACTATATGAAACTACTTAAGCTGGAATGGAAAACAGCAGCGCTATCTCTACAGTGACTCAACAGAAACATCATTCGCTATGAGGGGGGGAAAAAAATCAATGGTTAAATATTTTCACAGAAATACTGCTGTTAAAATTTCATAGCAGTCTTTCAGTACAACGCCCCCCCCAAATACCCTCCCACCATCTCTCCCAGCTCATCAGCTGAAAATAGCTTTCAGAGGAAAAGCGATTCAATGGCTAGTTTTAGCTGATGTGGCTAATGCAACGCTATTATGCTAATCCCTGTCGCTTTGATGTTTGCCGAACATGCGAACAGAAACATTTACATAAAACAGCATTTTTTGAAGGGTGATAAGATTTGAGTTGGCTGATAATGAGAAAGAAAGGTATTTTTTTCTCTGAAGCTATAATCAGGTACAAAAACAATACAAGGACAGATTAGCATTTACAAATTAGCGATGCTAGAATGACCAACTCTCCTGGGGTCCTTGGGAAAAAGACAAACAGTGACATAACTTTTGAAAGACAGACAAACTTTACTATGACTGGGGGGGGGGTTCTCTAAGGAGGGGTTCTCTGATTCCAAGCAGCAAAAACAAAGCTGTTGGACGCTTCTAGTCTAAAGTACAAATGCGAGAACAACTAGTTCCTACCACAGGCAGAGAATGACCAGTCAAGTGGACATGGCTAGGTAGTCTTGTACCAAGAACATCTGGAGACAATCATGAGGAATTTTGGGGACAAATGTGGGTGGGAATGTAGACTTACTCAGCCCTGGACGAGGGCTGAACATTACAAATTACTGAACATTACTGAATATTACAAAACATTGTATCGCCATTTTTAATGTTTTTCAGTTTTTTTACATTTGAAAATAGCTCCCCGCAACCCTGAGGGACAAGCGGCTTAGAAAATGGATGGATGGATGGATGAAAATACCTGTTGGCCTTTACATGGTGTATAAATCTGATTAAGAATGGATCAAAATAAGTGGCCCAAAATGACTTGGAAAGATGTCTGGTTCCATTGACTTACATTAAAAGGTAAGTAGGTTAAGTTATTGGTAGTAAGTAAAGTTATCATTTTGGCGATACAAGGTTTTTGTCCAACAACAGGTATTTATACATATATATTACATATATTAAAGAAACCTCTTATATTTTTGTTTTAAGATCTGAAAGATCAAGATAAGATTTTTCACAAATTCATACTACAGAAGTAAAACGTCTTAATTTAGGAATCTTATCTTACAGCATCTGTAGGAGCCTTTGGAGTGATTCTAACCATGAATTAGTCTCATGGGGCCAGATGCAGGCCCACCAGGATTAGTGTGTGTGTGTATGGGGACCAAATACACTTACGATTATCAAAACAAAAAAACATGAAAAGTATTCATGCTACACCCAAAAATGTGTTCTTTTTTGGCAACTGCTGTAAGATTAAATAAGCTTTACCAAACACTGGCAAAATCCCACACAACCTACACACCTTTTGCCAAGATTTTGAGTGCATTTTTAGTGTCAGATTTTTCACAGCTAACATTAGGATGGTGAAAAAAATCGTTGTACTTTCCCATCTGTCTAGTTTCAATTATCCACAAAAGCTTGGGCAGCAAAGCATTTTAAACTGAGAACTCAACATTATGTAGCTTTCAACACTGTAGTATACAGTGGTGTGAGAAAGTGTTTGCCCCTTCCTGATTTCTGATTCTTTTCTGATGTTTGTCACACTTAAATGTTTCAGATCACCAAACAAATTTAAATATTAGACAAAGATAATACAAGTAAACACAAAATGCAGTTTATAAATGAAGGTCTTTATTTATTATTAAAATAAATCCAGATCTATCAGTCTGGAAAAGGTTATAAAGCCATTTCTAAAGCTTTGGGACTCGAGCGAAGCACAGTGAGAGCCATTATCCACAAATGGTGAAAATATAGAAGAGTGGTGAGCCTTCCCAGGATTGTCCAACCGACCAAAATTACCCCAAGAGCGCAGCAATGACTCATCCAAGAGGTCACAAAAGACCCCACAACAACATCCAAAGAACTGCAGGGCTCACTGGCCTCAATTAAGGTCAGTGATCATGACTCCACCAAAAGAAAGAGACTGGGCAAAAATGGTCCAAGTTCCAAGACGAAAACCACTGCTGAGCAAAAAGAACATAAAGGCTCGTCTCAGTTTTGCCAGAAAACATTTTGATGATTCCCCCAAGACTTGTGGGAGAATACTCGGTGGACTGACGAGACAAAAGTTTAACTTTTCGGAAGGTGTATGTCCCATTACATCTGGCGTAGAAGTAACACAGCATTTCAGAAAAGGAACATCATATCAACAGTGAAATATGGTGGTGGTAGTGTGATGGTCTGGAGCTGTTTTGTCACTTCAGGACCTGGAAGACTTGCTGTGGTAAATGGATCCATGAATTCTGCTGTCTACCAAAAAATCCTGAAGGAGAATGTCTGGCCATCTGTTTGTGACCTCAAGCTGAAGCGCACTTGGGTTCTGCAGCAGGACAGTGATCCAAAACACACCAGCAAGTCCACCTCTGAATGGCTTAACAAATAACAAAATTAAGACTCTGGAGTGGCCTAGTCAAAGTCCTGACTTGAATCCGATTGAGATGCTGTGGCATGACCTTAAAAAGGCGGTTCATGCTCGGAAACCCTCCAATGTGGCTGAATTACAACAATTCTGGAAAGATGAGTGGGCCAAAATTCCTGCAGCTGTCGCTGCTAAGGGTGGCCCAACCAGTTATTAGGTTTAAGGGACAATCACTTTTTCACACAGGGCCCTGTAGGTTTGGAGTTCTTTTTCCCTTAATAATAAACACCTTCATTTATAAACTGCATTTTGTGTTTACTTGTATTATCTTTGTCTAATATTTAAATTTCTTTGGTGATCTGAAGCATTTAAGTGTGACGAACATGCAAACGAATAAGAAAACAGGAAGTGGGCAAACACTTTTTCACACCACTGTACCTTCTCACACTACCTTTCAAAAGTTAGAAATAACTTGTAATATTCATTGTTTCTGTTCTTTTACATGCAATATCAACTTACACAGTCTATATTTAAATATTACAAACTTCCAGTTTTAGCCATAAATGTCAAAACTCAAAATTGATTCAAAACCTTTCAATTCTGTAAAAGACATTGCATATATTTTATTTGAAGCTTGTTATAGATATTTACATTAGTTTAACATTTTCTATTGCATTTACAGTGATTTCTATAGTAAAGAGACCTGCCATAAAGCTGCTACCACTTCCATTCCTAGCAACAACTGAAACCTGGTTAGACTATCACTCATTCATAGTGAGATGAATCTACACTCTGGAAAAAAGATGGAACTTCAAGGGTTCTTTTGTAAAGGAAATGTTACTATAGAAGGCTATAGAAATATGAGGCATTCTGCATATTCATTTTATTACTACTTCATTCTTGATGTAGCAATTTATGAGTCTCATAATCTACAACTCTGTTCATCAATCTGAACATACTCTTTGTTCGCTGTTGGATTATTTTGATGACAGTGATTCCAAATTTTTAAATGGTAATGTTGGTATTTTGACGCAAACTGAATCTACTAAAATTTCCAACAGAGTCACTGGGATTGTGGTCAGTGTCCTGTAAAGCTTGTCCCAACTTGCAGCAGCTACAAGAAAATACATTTGTGGGCTAAGCATGGGTAGGTCAGACGTGACACTTCAGGACACGTTGTGCTGGGAAAAATGCATTTTTAATACAAAAATGTAACTTTAATTTGAAAGACTGTAAAAGCTGACTGAGTTCACTTTGGATCCTGAGGTTATGGTTAGATGTAGCACAGCAGCTTTAGCTACACACACACAAAAAGATGGGTCTTAAAGGGCTCCTTAGTTCCTCCTTAAGTAGTTCTTTGCATGGTGAAATGGTTCTTCAGATTGCTGAAAAACATGTTGTACATAACTCTATATATAACCTTTCTGAGAACAGTTCTACACAGCAACAAAAAGTGTTCTGCTATTTTTAAAACATCAAGCTTGTAACAGCAATAGATCATCTGCCATATAAAACACGTACTCCATATATACAACCATACAATCCTTCTGGACGTCCTCACCAACGTTGGAATCACTGGCTATGTGTGGAAGTGGTTCAAGTCCTATCTGGAGGATCACTCTTATCAGGTAACATGGACAGGGTTCACATCCTTTCCATGCAGGCTCTCCAATGGTGTCCCACAAGGCTCGGTGCTGGGTCCTCTTCTCTTTTCTCTTTACACTAGCTCTCTTGATGATGTAATATCTTCTCATGGCTTCCCTTATCACTGTTATGCTGATGACACTCAACTAATGCTTTCTTTCTCACCCTCTGACACACAGGTTTCCAGTCGCATCTCGGCATGTCTGTCTGACATCTCTTCATGGATGGCAGCTCACCACCTGAAGCTCAACCCTAGCAAGACTGAGCTGATATTCATCCCTGCAACTACAGGTCCTCATCATGATCTTACCATCTCATTCGAGAACTCTCTGATTGTTCCGTTTGTAGCGGCAAGGAGTCTTGGTGTGATTCTGGATGGCCAGTTATCATTCTCGACTCACATTGCGAACCTGACTCGGTCATGCAGATTTCTCCTGTACAACATCCATAGGATCTGACCCTTTCTCATGCGAGGGGCCACCCAGGTGCTAGCGCAGTCTTTTGTCATCTCAAGGCTTGACTACTGCAACTCGCTCTTGGCTGGTCTTCCCATGCAGGCCATCAAGCCTCTGCAACTCATCCAGAATGCAGCGACACGGCTCGTCTTCAATCTCCCAAAGTTCAGCCACGTCACCCCCACTGCTGTGCTCCCTTCACTAGATTCCTGTAGCTGCACGCATCAGATTTAAAACCCTAATGCTTGCCTACAAAGCCAAAAATGGACCAGCCCCTACCTACTTGATGGCAATGGTGAAATCTCGAACTGTACCACGAGCCTTTCGAGCTTCGAGTACAGCTCGGCTTGACCCGCCATCCTTCAAGACACATGGAAGACAAGCGTCGAGAATGTTCTCTGTACTGGCACCCAAGTGGTGGAATTAACTCCCACTGGCTGTCCATGCAGCAGAGTCTCTTGTCTTCAAATGCAGCAGATCTCTTTACACAGCACTTAAATGAGCATTGAATTAAGTATTGATTGCAATATATTGTGCTGCACTTATATATTATATTTTATTGTATTGCACTGTGTTTTGTAGTTTATTGTATTGTATTGCATTGTATGACACCGAGTTCTGTGTTCAACTCTGCTCCTTTTCTCTCAGTATCAACAATGACTTTTGTTTCTAGCAGTTTCTGAGCTCAGGATTGGCTTTCTCTCTAACCTGTTGGTAACTAGCAAAGATACTTTCTCTAGATTGACAAAGCACTTCTTGTAAGTCGCTCTGGATAAGAGCATCTGCTAAATGCTGTAAATGTAAATGTAAATATCTGAAGATGGTTCTTCAAGGGTTAGTTCATACTTAACCAGTTCTTTGCATGGTAAATTGGTTCTGCAGACTGTTCTTCTATATTGAACTTTTTTTGAAAACAGTTCTATATAGCAACAAAAAGTGTTCTGCTATGGTTATAATGTCCAGCCTGTAACAGTAAACGAATGTACCATAAAACATGTTCTCCATCTATCTGAAGATGGTTCTTCAAAGGGTTTTTACTTCATGTCTATATAGTTCTTTGCATGGTGAAATGGTTCCTCAGATTTATTAAAAAAAACATGTTCTATTTAGAACCATTTTAAGAACAGTTCTTTAGTTTATACTTAAATAGCCCTTTGCATGGTGAAATGGTTCTTCATGTACACAGTTCTATATAGAACCCTTTTGAAAATGGTTCTATCAAGCACCAAAAAGTATTCCGCTGCCAATCTTGTAACAGATAAAACGTCTTCCACCATATAAAATATCTTCTAGACTTATCTGAAGGAACATTTTACTATGCAACGAGCCTTTTAATCATAAAGTAGTTCTATACAGAACCATTGTCTCTACTAAAGAACGCTTGCAGAACTACCTTTAAGTGTGCAGAGTAATACAGAAGTCAATGGAAAACCCCACAAAGATAGGAATACAAGTGCGTGTGTTAAGGCACAGCTGAGGAATAAGTCAGGACTGAGGGCCTCAACATAGAATAAAGAAAGAAATCCATTATTACAACACGGTGATTACAGGGAAAGCCTCTGTACACAGTTCCTCTGCGCTGTTGGTACGCAACATTCATATACTTGCTTCAAAGAAACGGTAATCAACAGTCAGATTCCTCTGACAATAAGTGTCTATTAATCTTGTTAATTTACCCACAAATCCATTATGAGATCCGCACAGCCAGAGAGCGCTTAAGTAAACACTATAAAACCCCCATCGGAACGCTTTACCAGCCTATGTATCACCTATATGAGACAACCGCTCTCTCGCTCCAGCAAAGGCAACAGCATAGTCAAGATGTTGCTGAATATAGATGCTGTTCAAATGGCCATGTTCTGGAAATATATGAGGGGTGGACCCCTGGCTCTGTGGCGCTGGACTGATTAGCACTCATACTCGGTTCTCTGGTAGGGTTTGTACTGTATAACAGCAAGTGTAGCTATGGTTCCATGCCAAAAACAAACTTGTAGACATTGTGAATTGAAATTGAAAAGATAACCTTGGTCAGAGAAGAACAGTAGGAAACAGGCCAAGCTTGAGGGAACAGAAGGGGAAGTGAAGTCTCAGAGTTCATAACACAGTGGCCCAGTGCGTTGTATAGGGGCGTGAGCTGGATGTAGAGGATCTCGAGATGGGACTTGGGGAGATCTGGGGCTCGAAAGCATGAGAGAGGGATAAGAAGACCAATGTCAAGTGGGAAGGAAAGGGTGGAATAGGTAGGGGTAGAAAAGGATCTGTTCTCCTACTGTTGAGATAATTGATTTAAATACAAGTAAAAGATAGAAATAAATTATTCAAATACAAGCAAATGTTAAGCTGAAAAGTGTTTTTTTTAAGTAAGTAAACACTGACAGTTTGAAAGTCATTCAAAGTGGTTCCACACAGTGGAGGTGATGGGAACCAAGCGTCTCAATGTCGACAATGAAATCAATGGACATTTTGTGTATGATCCAAAATGACCAGCGTACCTACATGTGCCATCTGAGCTTTTATATGCTCATAATGACAAAATAGTCAGTCGCCTTATGACCTGCATATTTTTTTTAAATACATTTTAGGCCACATGCATTTTGTAAAACTACAGTGAAAATCATCAGGCAGTGCATTCATAACCATTACTGTAATAACTTTCAGTACAAGAGCTTTTAGAGGCATTAAACTCTTCAGGCGCCTGGTTCCTGTGCCACCACTGTAAAGAATTCTGATCATTCTGATATTAAGAACAAAAGATCAAACTACTAAAATCATATTTTCTAAGTTGAGTCCACACACCCCGTCTCATCTCCAGGATTTTATTTTATTTTTCTGTTTTAAAACATTCAGTTATGAAAAGGTACAAATACAAACTTTTCACCTGGGAAAAAAACTTATTTAAGGTACACAGTCAGACCTTAAAGCCACTGTTGTACCTTTGGGGGTACATTTACATTGCTTGTACCTTGATGAATGAGAAATGTATCTGCTCTGCACCAATATTTTTAACAGAGTAAAAATAGACTAAAAAAGACTTTAGACAGCATTAGTTGCTATATATTTGCCATTATAGCATAAGATACAGTTCAGAATCATGAAATTGACAGAAGCCCAATCAGAGTGCTCACTGATCACAATTGCAAATCTTACCTGATTATTAGTCAGTTTAGGAAACAAAATAATGTTTGGCACAACGTGTCTATAATAATCTATGAACATATTCATGACACGTTATATAATAAATCACACACAAGTCAATGTTTTTTTCTTATATTTTGTTCAAAAGGCCCACCTTTAAAGACAAATAAATACAGAAGATTTAGAAATATATAGAAATATAATATAGAAAATGGCATAGCTTAATTATGCATTACCAAAATATGTCTACCTTTACCTTACAAATACTTATAAATACTTAAGTTATAATATCAAATGTTTACCAATACTAATGCATAGTTATTATAACAAGCATTGAAATTCTGTCCATTTTATGACACATTAAAAGTAACTATGAGCTATTATTCTGTTCCAGATGAGAAAAATTCATAGCACAGTTTACAGTGTTTTTTGACCGTTTTATGAACTATACTTGTAAGTATGCACACACATTATGTTAATAATTCATAATGCGTAATAAACATGCCTATGAAATATAATGCTTTTTTAAATAAATATACAGCCACGTTTATAATTAGGTTGTATAGGCGAAGGCATAAGTGTGGATGTCCCTGGTTAAATGACATGTTTTGATGATGTTCTAGGTGAAAATAAGTAACATTTCCTCTGCAGAGAACACACTTTTTTAATGAATAATCACTGTTTATTTGCTCAATTTAACATTCTGGAAAAAAAATTAACATAAAATGTGGTCTATGTTTATATTTTATGTGCTATTTTTTTCATAATATGGTAAACTCAGCCACATAAAATTTGACCAGGGTGTTCATACTTTTTCATTGGACTGAAGCCAAGATGGAGAAAGAACGTATTTGTGTGTGTGTGTATATATATATATATATATATATATATATATATATGAATGACAGAGACTGAAAAGGGAGAAGTAGACTAAGCAGGCTAAGCAGAAATGGAATTAGGCTCTAACCAACATTCCCAGCAGTCGCTATGTGCTCGGACTCTGTTGAGATGTACTAAAACCACCTCAAACTGTGCTGACCAAAGCCGGTCAGATTTTCCCTTCTCCCTTAGGAACTCCCTCCTTCTGCCCCTGAGCCTGTTCTTCAGGAGCTATCCTGCTGTTTGACAGCTGCCAAGGGCACTAAGATCTTTGCTGCGTACGTCTCCAACTCCAAAATGCTCTTGGTGCAGGTACAAAGAGGCAGATTTCATCAGAGCCGCTACACACTAAGCCAAGTGCAGGCATCACAGCAAGGCCTATAAACAGCATGGAAACTGTTCAGCTCTACTCATACATACAGCGACTCCTGAGATAGCAGGAGCTACCCGGTTACCACTCATACATAAGGGCCTACTGAAACTGATACAATAACTTTCTCCAGATATTAGCTAGCCATCACTGAATTAGCACTGAAACAACACGGCGCTAGTCTTCTGGCGACGACTGGAACAGCATGGGGACAGTGCAGTTCTGCCCTTAGAGCAGCACATGGAGATGAAGCAACATGGAGATGCATAGAAATACTGGACTTGCTGGATTACTGAAGCAATAGGTGGACACAGCTTTACTAATACACAGAGTTTCCAGTGAATGTGCATGGAAACAACACCTAGAACAGCTTGGAGACCAGTGGCGTGGGGGTGGCTGAGGTGGCACCGGCTATTCCAAAAATGGGAAATTCCAAAAGTTGGCCAACATGGGTGCCTGAAGCCAGTTGTAAATGCTGGTGGTTTAGCATTGTCCATGACTATTTGTTTATGAATAAGCAGAAAGTGGTTGTATTCAATTGGCAAGTTCTCGTTTCAGCATGTGTTTAGCTTTAAACTGCTTTCGTTTAGTTCTGCCAGAAGCAGTGTGACACAGCGCAAAGCTTCCCAGACGCTGTGTTTTAGTGACATGTTGTGACATCATTATTGTTCAAAAGTTTGGAATCACTTATCATTTTTGTTTTCATTAATAAAGCAAAAATGCTGATAAAATTATTTGAATAAACTAGTCTATAAACTACCAGTTTTTTGTATGATTGCAAATAAATACTAGCAGCCTTTAAATGAATAAATAAATGTTATATTGTCCAGAATAATGTACAGAGCTGTAGATATTCCTAAAATGGCCTAATGAATTAATTATCAAATTAATATCCATAAGGTTTTATATTTCAAAAGCGGTTATGAATTCTCAAGGCAGATTACTGGATTAAAAACATCGAGAAATCTGACAGTTTTTTCCAGAAATACTTGAAATATTAAAGACGCCATCTAATAGCACCTTTGATTGTGTAGTTTGGAGTTTTGAAATCTGCTTTGAATAAGCTGCAGAATAACTACTGTATATAAAAATGATTAGTCAGGGCAAATTGTGCAGTTTGAAAATTTCAGTCAGTGTTTGCAGTTAAAAATGTCTATAAGAACTTAGTATGTTAGTTAATGTGACTCAAATGTAAGCACTGCTACTGAGCTAACTAACCTGTTATTAGGTGCTCATTGTGAGCTAGCTAGGTTAATAACCAAGGTGAAACATATCAGACACTGACAAGCTCGACAGTTTAGATCGAGGTTTCTCAACCTGTAGGCTGTGGACCACCAGTGGGCCGTGAAACCCTCTCTAGTGGTCCGTGGGCCTGTACTCAGAGTGAGGCAGTAATTTGGGCCAGTAACGTCACTGTAAGTTATAAAAAGATAAGTGGAAAAAGATTACCTTAATAATAAAAACATTTTCACATTAAACCAATATTATATATTAATAGACATGTACAAATAAAAATGTCATCAGTCATGAAGCGCAGCTGCAGACGTGTGATGCAGACAGCTAGTCAGAGATGGAGAAGTTTCTCAGGGCCTTTGTTTGGTGAGGACTTATCACACCTTTAGTTTGCTCCATTTTCACATGTGTAAACATTCCACCCGTATTTGGGTCTGCATCAAACAGCTGAACCAGTCCGGCAGAAACCGCGGGTCTCAGTCCGGTTCAAACCGAACTGTGCTCAGTTCACTGCTGACAGAAACACGTTCTGTGGTCAAACGAGGTGATTCAACAACAGAGCTGGCTGTCCTTCTCTTCTAGAGGCAGGACGGCACCATACAGCCAGCACAACGATTGCCACTCTTTCGACACTGAGCACAAGCTGCTGTTAAAAACAATAGACAAGCCAAAAAACAATAGAGAAGAGACGCATTTAAGTTCAACTCATGCATCGCGGAGCATATATGTGGCAAATCATCAGTGACCTGAGTGGTCAAACTCAAACTGATAAACCAACAACAAAGAAGCAGACATCAAGTGAGATTTGTCGTTATTGCTGTGATGATGCTACTCCAAGAACCCAGTGAATGGGGTGAGGTTGGCTGAGAACTGAAGAAACACCTCGAGACCAAACAGTTATTCTTTGGGGAAGTATGTTCAGTGAATAAACTGAAGCTTTAAATCTACCCCATACATTTTTATTCTTTGTTTTTGCACCCCCTCCCCCCTTTGGTAACATCACCACAGCCATGTGTTCTTTAAACATGTTTCATGTTGTTTCTTTTAAAACCTACCAGCAAAATTTGCATACCTACAGACAACCAGAATGGCTGATCTGATCTCTTTCAGGCCCTACTTCTCAGGTTTTCAGGGTCAGCATTTAAGAAAAGCTGTTGTGGGCTGCTATGCTTTGTAATTACACAGAGGTGGGCCTTGGGGTGGAAAAGGCTGAGAAGCCCTGGTCTAGATAGCCTCTTAAATGAGGTACTACAGCGTTTTCATTTGCAATGGCAGTCGTTTTTGATAAGTGCCTTGTTATTTTTAATGCTGGAAATGAACTTTATTGAAGTATTTATTGATCCATTTAAAATGTCTGAATGTAACAGTCATTTTTAAGGGATATTTCAATGTAATTTGCTTTTGAAGCAGAAAAATAAATAAAAACAACAAAAAAAACAAAAAACTAGGCCTCCTCCACGAAACCTGGCCATCCTCTACCACCCCACCCCTGACTACCTTGGTGATGAAGAGAGACTACATGTGAGTTTAGCTGACATGCTCCCACTCCTACACTTTTATCCAACAAGACTTTGTAGAAGTTTGCAAACTTTGTCTCCACATAAGTTCATCGTGCATCACACACTTTTTTTTCACACACAATTTTGCCAAAAGACTTCTCTAGCTGGCATTACTCTCCAACTCAGCTCCCCACAGTTGTGATTAAAGGATGCTAATGTATTCCT